>NC_045427.1:518643958-518953075 GCF_902635505.1 Sarcophilus harrisii | reverse complement strand
TGGGTTAAGTGATTTGCCCAGGATCATATAGCTAAGAAATGTTAAGTATCTGAGATCAAATTTGAACTCAGGTCCTCCTGACTTCAGGGCTGGTGCTCTATCCTCTGCACCACCTAGCTGCCCCTTAAATTTTACTTTTTTAGGTTATATATGTATATAAAAAAATAATATGTTTTTTATATATTTCCATATAAGTCATGGTAGGAGAAAAAAAAATCAGAACAAAAGGGAAAAATCATGGAAAAGGGAAAAAATATAGAAGAAAAAATAGGTGAAAATAGAATGCTTCTATCCACATTAAGTCTCCATAGTTATTTTTCTGGATACAGATGGCATTCTCCATCCAAAATGCAGATCCATTCTGCCTTGGATCACTGAATTGCTGAGTAAACTCTGTCATAGTTGATCATCATGTTAATCTTGCTGTTGCTGTGTTCAATTTTTTCCTGGTTCTGCTTCATTCAACATCAGTTCATGTAAGTCTTTCCAGGCTTTTCTGAAATCAATTTTGCTTATGATTTCTTATAGAACAATAATATTCCATAATATTCATATACCATAACTTATTCAGTCACCTCCCCAATTGTTGGGCATCCACTCATTTTCTAATTTTTTGCCACCACAAAAAGGGTTGCTACAAACCTTTTTGCACATGTGGGTCCTTTCCCCTCTTTTATGATCTTTTTGGGATATAAGCTCAGTAGATAGCCCAATACTTTAAAAAATACCATTCTTTGCTCATAGATATTTCCAAATAGAAGTGGCCTCTGGATTTGTCTCATGGGCCAGCTATAGTCTGCCAATCCATGATCTAGCATATCACAATATTTTTGGATTCTGATTCTGTCAGGCACACCTCCCAGTTTTGTGCCATTTGCAGATCTGATAAACTATGCCGTTTATGTCTTTATACAAGTAATTTATAAAAATGTGAAACAGTGCAAATCCAAGCAAGATTGTTCCTTGAGATACTCCACTGGAGACTTCCTGTCATACTGATATTGAACTATTATTAAGTCTTAGACTCCAGTCATCCAATCAGTTCTCAATCTATCTTACTCTATTATTGTCTGGCTGCCTATTTTTCCATCTTTGTCACAACAGTAGTCTAAGATACTGTACTTTATTAAAAGCTTTGGTAAAATCCAGTTAAATTCTATTTCACCTCTCACCCCTCACCTATCAGTTTGGTAATCATGTCTGATAAAGGAAATAAGGTTAGTCTGGCAGGACTTGTTCTTGATGAAACTAAGCTGCTTGGTTCTTTATAAAGCATTACTTTCCATTCTAGAAGTGAACCAGTTATCTTCTTAGTGATTAGTTCTAGGATTTTCCTAGAAATTGAAGTCAAGCTCCCTGGTTTGTAGTTTGCAAACTCTATTTGACTTTTTTTTAATTGAGATATTTGCTCTTCTCTAATCCTCTTGCCCAGGATCTTTCAAATATTACTGACATTGACTCAACAAGCATAGCCAACAAGTCATTCCAGACCTGAGGATGTAGTTTATCTGGCCAGGTGCTTCTAATTCATCAAAGGCATTTGGGTGCTCTTTTGCTATCTCTTTATTTATTTGAGGTGTACAATTCTATGCTCAGCCCTTTTTGTTTTGGCAAAAGTTATTCCCCTTGGCATAGAAAGTAGAAAAAGAAAAAAAAAGCAGCTCTTTCTATCTAGTTGTTCATTATCATTATCCCACCTGCCCCAAACACAGGTCCTCTGTCTTCTTTGAGATTTCTTTTTTTCCCCCAACAGCTAAAAATTCATTTTGTTGTGCTTAGTTTCCCTCAACAGCTTATGAACACTCCTGCCACCTTCTTTATAAGTTATTCTATGCTCTCCTATTCATCTTCCGCTTTTATCTTCTGGTTATTGTAATTCATGACTAATTCAGATTTTTTAAAATAAATGTACAGAAGATGAAAGTAGGGTTATTAAATAGAGGATGAATAGAAGAGCACAGCATGTGCTATAATAATAGTATCAGGAGTGAGGAAGCTCAGACAAAGAATATTTTTCTTCCTATTGGAATTATTTTCCTTTGTGTCTTCAGAATTTCATCTTAAGCATCTCTCCTCCCTCTTGGGTTAACTTGTCCTGTGACATGGTGTTTTACCTCTCCTTCCTCTGACCTTTTTGAAATCTGCTTTCCCCAGATCTTGGATACATGCTACATTTTGAGTGATTTCTCTTTTCTTCTTTAGCATAAAATCTAGCAAGGAGCAGTCATTTCCCCCCCAGAATTCCCATCATTTTAGCTCTATCAGTCAGTTCTTTCTTAGTAATGAAATTCAGATACAAAATAGAATTTCTCTCTCTTGGTTCCTCTGCCTTTTGAATGATGAAACTCTCACTAATGCAAGTCAAAAAGTTATTATTCTGCTTTTGGGGGAGAGAGAAAGAAATAAAGAAAAAAGAGACAGAGGGAAAGAGGGAGAGAGATAGAGTTAGAGACAAAGACAGAGAGACAAAGAAAGACAGAGACGGACAGAGAGACAAAGACAGAGACAGACAGAGGCAGAGAAAGAGAAACAAAGAGAAAGAGACAGAGGCAGGGACACAGAAAGACAGAGACAGAGACAAAGAGAAAGACAGAGACAGAGATAAAAACACAGAGATGAGAGAAACAGAGAGATAGATAACTGAGGGCTTTTATCACTCTTACCTTATACTTCTGTGCCAGACTTGTGCCATTTCCCCCCAAATGCTCACCTGATTCTTCTTTTGGTCTAGGTGGTCTATTGTATACTCACTCTAATAATAAATTAACTTCTCTTGCTCCCTCCACTACTTATATATTCTTTGTTATTCTTCTCTTCTCCTTCCTGAATTTTCTCACATGAATATACATTCTTCAGATGTAGTACTACCCTCTCCTCCTTTACTTATCCCATTTTTAAAAAATAAAGTATACGTATCCAGAGTGACACTATATTAGCAAGGAATATGTTATTTTTCTTTTTTGATTGTATAATAAGAACACTGGATTTAGGGTCAGGGAACCTGAGTTCAAATGTTGATTTGGCCTTTTCCTTGGACCAGTCATAGGCCCACCATATTTCAGTGATAATCATAAGGTAAAATTTGCCTTCCTCAGTTAAAATCTCTGGTTTTTCAAGCTTATTGTTTAAACCTTGAACATTTATATGTAAACATTTGAGTCCAATTGATTTTTGTTTGTTTGTTTTTACTATTGGCCCCTTTCTTGGATTTAGTCTCCTGTGAATTCTTGAGTATCTAGACAAATATTTTCTTCCTTTATTGTAGTTTATCTCTATGATATCTAGTTTGGGGGATATACATGGGCACTTTTCTCCATTTCTTCCTTCTTCCCCCATCCTTTTAATTTTAAAATTCTTTGATTCCTTTTGTAAGGCATGTGGCAAATACATTCCTCTTAGTCTTTGATAGTGCACCCCATCTCTGGCCAGGAGCCAGTTAGTCTTATGTCATCCCAGCCATGGTCTAGAAGTCCAAATCCCATTCTCAGACACCAACTTCCTATCCAGTTGTTACATCCCAAGTCAATGTGTTTTTCCCCCCTGCCTCTTTTGCTTTCAATGGTCAAGAGTAAAGGAAACACAACCTTTGCTTAGAATTTTCAGTTCCTCACCCAAGACTTGGGTAACACACTTTAACTTCCTTCTGGCAATATAACTTATGCCATGTAAATTACTAGAAGTAAGGAGTTGTCATTTGTTTTGATAAGTCTTAGAAGGTTCTTTGTTAAGTCTTGGATGTGTGCCCTGGGAAGACAATAGACATCTTTATTATAGTAATCAGGTTGAGTAATAGCTGCCTCAGTATCCCTTGAATAGAGAATCACCAGCTGGAATCATTACCTTTCCCCAAGAGCTGATGCTACCTAGAAATTGTCCCCTTCTCTTACGTTCTCTTACAGAAAGCTGTATTCTGGGATATTCTTTTCTTTTCAAGATGCTGGATAATCCATCACTATTCCATTTTCTCTTGTTAAAAGGCTATGTCCTATAACTCTTGAACTTGGAATTATTAGAAAGAAAACTCCAAGGCTGGTGCTGCCTGAAAATCCCCCTCTCTCTTTTGAATGCTGGTTTCTGAAACTCAAACATGTCTATGAGTTTTCAACACTGCTCCAGAATTAAAAGGGCCTGCAGCATTATTAAACTCATGTTTGTGTAACAGCTGTGACACTCCATTTCACATATAAGATCCCTAGAATTGTTATATCAAGTTCAAGGTATATCACATCCACTCAATGTGATAATTTATGAGACTTTATTGATATTTATTTTTTTCTGTAGTTGAAAAATAGAACTAGTTTAAAGCAAAGAGAGCATGTTAAGATTTGTTGTAGAACATTCTCTCTATCTTCCTCCTTTCATTAACTAAGAATATACTCTCATACAAATAGAAAAATAGCTAGCTGATACAGTGGATGAACTGGTGGGCTTGGTGTAAGAAGACCTGAGTTCAAAAAACCCGGCTTCCAACATTTACTAGTTATATGACCCAGAATAAGTCATTTAATTTCTCAGTCTTAAGGATCATAATAGAATCTACCTCAGGGTTGTTGTGAGCTTAAATTAGATAAAGTAAAGCTATTAATATTGTTAGTTATTATTCTTGTTATAGCTATACCTAAATAACAAAGGCAAGGCAGATAGATCTTTTCTACTTCTATAGCTCCACTGAAGTTTAAAGTTCAGATTAATTATCTGAATTAAAATTAAAATTCAGATTAGATCTTTTTAGACAGTTTGACATTGTCCAAAGATCCTCTCCAGCTTAGCATTAAATAGATTTGAGCCCAAACAAAAGGTTGGCTAGGAAGGCAAAGTCAACATTTTCAACCCAGCTAGCCCCAGACCCTGTCTATAATGCATATCTAAACCTGAAATAGCCCATTAAAGAATTTTTACAGATTTGTTTTAAACTGATATTAGATCCCAATAATTTCTTTTAGTTGTAATTTCTCACCAGAATGCCACAAAGATTCTTTTGATCACACTGAGGTATGTTGCAAAGCTGCAGTTAAGTCTATGGGTCAGAGGGCTCTTTGTGAAGTTAGAGAATATGGCTGCTCCTAGGTCATGGCTAACTTGTAAGTGGGTCAGTAAAGCCTTTTTTTTCCTGTGCTGTTCTATCTATCCTCACTATGAAAACTATCACTCAATTTGCATTTTCTTGACACATATTTTAAAAACACCAGTCAATGACTTAATGATTCAGAAAAAAGTTAAAGCCTATTTTGTAAACAAGTTAATTTTATAATGTAAAATTTACTCTAAATTGTTATTTGTACTTTCACACTCTATATTTGATACATTCCTACTTTATATATAGAAGAATTCCACAAACATGCAGATATTTGGCCAAATGTATACTGTTAATATGTAAAATTTTTTGATTAAACATTTATTACTTAAACTACAGAAAAAATTATGCATATCTAGCTAGCAGCAGTAAAGTCTGAGTGGTATATCTTTAGTGACATATTTTAGCCAGAAAAAAAATCTCAGTATCCCTGTGTTTTTTTTTTAAAGCACAGACTATATGAGGGAAGAGATTGTATCATATTTTTGATTTTCTATTTCTAGTGCCTTAAAGGCAGTAATCAGTGAACAAGAATTTATTAAGTGTCTGCACGGTTCCAGGAGTACAAAAAGGGCTTAATAAATATTTGTTGAATTGGATGCCTATTTCTTCCCTTTAGGTATCACGGTGAATGTAGTGGACAGGAGGAACAGGTATGGAGAGCATGGAAAACTTAGGAAGTTAGACAAAGAAAATGAAGGAGCTTGGGTATTTATACCTGGTGAAAGAAAGTCTGAAGGATGACTAATTAATTAATATTCTAGTAGCAACTTCTGTATAGGCAAAGCAGGGATCTAGACAGTAGATTTTGGGGGAGGTCAAAAAGATTCTACTTGAGCTTTGAAAAAATGTGCAATTCCCTTGGCAGCAGTTATTTGTATGATGAGGCTTGTCAACTCTTCTGGACATTGATTTTCTCCTGTGTAAAATCTGCATTTTGTAAGGCCTTTCCTTCATCTCTAGAATTCCATTATATTTGGTGAAGGCTGAGCTTGTGGGTGAGTGGGAGACAATACCTCATTTGGTATGACCTGAAGAATTTCCCTTCCCTCAAAATAGATTTGCCCTTTATTATATCTGAGAGCCTTCAGAACAAGTTCAAAGCTGCCTTGGAAAATTTCAGATCATTATGGGAGGCAGAAATGCAGTGAAATTGTGCACCACTGTCAGATAATTACTAAAAATCCTTTAATAACCAACATTATTATAAATTATATACGCATTATGACAAGGACAATTGAGCCCTCTGTTTTTTCTTGTCCTCTGTGGGAACTCAAAACAATGGTGTCTTGTTGGGAAAAGACAAAGGAGAGGAAGAACATTAAGGGTGTCGTTGAGTCAAACTGGGTTTTTACTTCGTCCACCTCTGCAGACTGGGAGAGCAGGCCGGAGTTCCTCCGATGACACCATTGTTCTGGGTCTCAGGATGAAGACACTTCATTATTATACCAGGCCCACTTTATTTGCCAAAGCAAGAGGAGGAATCTATGGTTTTCTCTGAGTCATTTTCCCCTCAGATACTCCCATACTTTATAGAAGGTGTGAGAGTGAAAAGTGTGAGCAGCAAGGGAAGGCAAGGGGTTGAAGGAGGTGAGGGCAATAGGGGATTGGGTGGAAAGGGATGCTTGGGTTGAAGATAGATGTATTAGGATTGCAGAGTGAAATGCACAGGTACACAGATTTAGAACTAGGCAAAGAATGCTAGAAGGTCACCTCATCTACCCTCTTCATTTTATAGATGAGGAAATTGAAGAGAACCTGGGTTACCCAGGTAACAAGGTTAGGTTCTAACCCAGATTCTCTGAGTATAAATTCAATACTTAGTCATCCAGCTAAGTACCAATTTCTGCAAATGCAATTATTTTCTTTATTTAGGACTTACCTTTGTGTCCTCTCTAAGGGAAAGCTATTTTTGATTAGTTAGGAAAGGGGAGTTTTTTCTAAATGACATTTCCTTTTGTTGCCCAACTGTTAGCTCTGACCCTGAAAACCCTTCCCTCGACTAGCTGCTTTCCCTTCTTTTAGGTTGGCCTATTTAGAGACAGTCACAAATTATCCTGACTGGCTCTACTGGAAAGTATGTTATTTAGCCTCATTTATGCCCCTACTAATGTACTGAATTATATTATTCAGCTCTGGTTGATTCTCAGTGTTAGGAAAAATATTCCCAAACTTCTATTTTTGAGTTGCCAAGTCCACTCCTATCCCAACCCTTCTCAGGCGATGATTTCACTTCCTACTTTGGTGAGAAGATCAAGACCCTCTCTCCTTCAGCTTCATAATCATCTCCCTTATGTCCTGTTGTCTCTTCTCAGAATCTCCCCACGGCTTTCCCCACCTTCTTTTCTTCCTAGGGATCTTCTGGCCAGTTGTTCTGACCTATGTCTTGCCACTGGACCCAGACTACTCTGGAGAATGATTCTGCACAGTTTTCCTCACTTAAGTCCAACTCACTTGCAAGTCAAGACATCACCCTTCTGATGTCATTGGTTCTCTTCAAGAATGAAGGACGAACAACAATAATCTTTTCTTTCTGATTCAGAGACCCAGATGGCTGCCAAGGCCAGTCACTCCCACTTGCAGCCTTGCTTTCTTCCTAGCCCTTTCGGACCTTGTTCCACTAATCACTCAATTTCCTTCTTCAGTTATTCCCTCTGATTCCTTCCCCACATTCTTCAAACTCCTGTATCCCAAGGTCCATTCCTTTGACCCTGCTACTCTATCCTCATATCGCTCTCTTCACCTTTATTACTAAACTTCTGGGGGGGAGTAACCTAGACGCTCACTGTTGGAGAGCAAGGCAACCTCTCCAGGGAGATTCTTTTGACCCGGTTAGCTTCCATGTTAACAAGTTGGTTAGGAATGAGATCTTTATTCTAGCACTGATAAAATCTTAGTAATAAGTATAGATTCATGCTTCTGGGTTCTTTGGCTCACTGACATCTCCCTGAGGTTGATCGATTGAATCGTGGCTGGGTTATGCCCTCGGACTTGGCCTTTAGAATGAGAGAACCGACAAATACTCGGAGAGCTGATTCAGTTCCTTGGAGGGAAGCCTATATCTCTGAGGCCCCTCCAGGGAGCTGTCCTAGCCTCAGGAGAGGAGCTGGGGAGGGGAGGAGGGAAAAGGGAGGGGAAGGAAAAGAATGTAAAAGGCAGAGGCTTGAACTTGGCTCCCTGGAGGCAAAGCCAGCACCTCTCGTGGGTCTCTCCGGGGAACCACCCAGCCCTGGATTTGGCAGCAGCTGGAGGCAGCAGTAGAGCAATAAGAAGTCCTTGAGCCAAGCCAGGAGCTTCTGGAATGAGAGCTGGCAGCAGTGCCGGGATGGAAGGTTTCCTGGACAAGTTGGGGAATTCCAGGACCAAGCCTCCTGGATTCGAAGGAAGATCAATCAGGAGCCAGCATAAGGGAGCAAGGAACAGGTCTATGAGGTGGAAGGGCAAACATTCACTTTAACCTGTTATCTTCTTTGTAACTACAAAGTAACCCCCAATAACTAGCATATAGTTGGCCCTTTATAATGCTTGATGATTGATTGCATAAGAATGTGTGATGCATTTTTAGACTCAGTTTCTTCATCTGCAAAAATGGAGAGGATACTAGCATCTATCTCTGAGCGTTATTATGAGGATCAAATGAGATAACCCATGTAAAATACTTTGCAAACAGCAAAGAACTCCATAAATGTTAGCAAAAATTATGATGATGATGTTAGATCTATGCAGATGGATACAACTGGAATCAATTTTTTAGCAACTGTTAAGGACTTTTATCTTGTCAAGGACACTAAACTCAAGGGTACTATTTTAAGTCTACAGGACTATAAGAATTGCTATAGCTGAATTGCATCATTATCTAACAATCTTGAGTATTTTCCCCTTTTATAAAAGCTCTTTCAGGGACACTCAATAGACATTATTACCCTCATTTTATAAGTGAGGAAACTGAAGCTTGGAGAGATGATGAATGATTATTCCCCCCACTAAACCCATCATCCATTATCCCTGCACCTTTCTCTATTTTTGTTGAGGCTAACAACGTGATTGCTCATGGTGACAAAGCTAATATTTGAGGCTAGATTTGAATCAGACCCACTGATCCCGATTCTCATACTTTATCTATATGGCTTCTCCCCTTGAATGAGAATGGGTGAGGGGAAAGCACTAAGAATGATAACCCTTGAAGGGGGAATCAACTAAGTTTTCTCTCTATCTCACAGCCATCTCTTTGTGGGTCTCTGAAAGACTACATAGTGCTCCAGACTTATAGTACTACCACTTTGTTAAAGTTTCCCACCCATTCAAAGGGAAAGAATTTAGCATTATTTGGGAATAAAGCAATCATTCCCTCCTTGTAAGCCCTACTTTTCTCCTGGAACCTATATAATTCTCCAGGCTTCTATTACTACCTCAGTATCATTGAAATAATATTATAAGGTCTTACCCTATGAAGGCAAGGCTAGTTATGCCTGAAAAGATTTTTAAACTCTCACTTAGACTTAATTGACTTTGAAACTGTAATTTACACTTAACTGACCCAAAAGGGTAAGGCTCACATCATAGAGAATCATTGACATGAACTCCCAGGGGACTTAAATACAAAAGCTAGTGCAAAAGAAGTTAGGAATTCCTCTTTAAGATTTCTGACTGATGGACTAGCATGGCTAATGCAGAGACAGGGAATTTGTATCCATCTACAAATTACCCTACTATTTAAATATTCTTTCCCTGATTTGGCTTCTTTGGTTAATGAATGGCTAATTTTATTCCAGTTCCAAACTCAAAGCATTTCCAGCATCACCTTAATAATGACCCCTCCCTTACCAAATGAAGAAACAATTCTGAGTTGCCAAGATATTGATCTTTCTTCCCAGTAATGCCCATATAATGTCTATATAATTAACAGAACTCGTAAAAGACAGAAATCTAAATCTGGTCCAGGCATTTTCTGTTGTGCTATCAGTGACATTCCACTGTTGCCCTGAAGCTTTTGACTTGGCCTGGAAGTCTCTCATTGATCCTTTACAGCCTCTTACATGCTATCATCTTGGTTCACATGGTTCCCTGAGGTACACTGTAGCTTTATAAACATCTTCTTACATGGAAAATTCTCACCAAATTATTCCTCTTTTGTCTAAACACTTTGTCTGGTTCTCCTGCCTTTTATTAAAGGTGAGATCCCAAGTGTAGCTCAGGTGTATGATTTAGCTATGAATTATTTTTAGTCGATCTCCAAGATACATTATTCCTATTGTATTATTGAGTAATAAATACTCAAGGCCAAGCAGTTTTCCATATGAAACCAGTGGTTAACCTTGTGAAGAGAACTCTGTATTTCAGTAGGGAGATAGCAATTGCACTGTCAGAATAAAGAATTTAAGATAAAACTCAGTACAGATATTTTCCATAGCTGCATATGCATTTCTAATTTCTCTTTTAACTCCAGATTGTTAAAGTACTCCTGAATATATCTCTCATTAGTGCAACATCTTAAATGTAACAAGTCTAAAACAGAACTGATTATCCTTCTTTTTAAGTTTCCTGATTTTTATTGAGGGCATTACCATCTCCAGACACAATATAATGTACAGCAATGCTTTCTAAAGTGGGGGTTATAGGACTATTGAATTACTCCAAGGATTGTATGATCAACTAGTTGGAAGGCAGGGAAAATGGGTTGCATCCTATATTCACCCTTCCATAGTACGTAGCTTATCTTCTATAAAACTATACCATACCCTTTAATAATCCCTCACTCTATTCCCTTCCAGTTCTGTGATTGCTCCTTTGGTCTGGGCTTTTTAGGATAATTATAAGCTAAACTGAGTCAGGTACCTTCAGTAATTAAATAGGTAAAATTCCTTGCTCCTTTTCCTCTTTCCCATGGATCACTCTATTTTAGCTGTAGATATCCCTAGGGTTGGCTCTACACTTTTAAAAAAGATATTTCATTTTTTCCTCAATTACCTGTTAAAAGCAATTTAAAATCTTTTAAAAAATGTTTTGTATTCTAAATTCTATCTTTCCTCTCCTTTCTCCCTGAGACAGTAAGCAATTTGTTACAGGTTATACATAAGCAATCATTTCCATATTAGTCAGTTTGTGGAAGAAAAACCAAACAAAAAAAAAAAAAGAAAGAAGGAAGAAACAAAGAAAGAAAGAGAAAAATTGGATGCTTTATTAATTCTTTCTCTGGAGGTAGATAGTATGATTCATCACTAGTCCTTTGGTATTGTCTTGGATCATTGTATGGCTGAGAATAGCTAAGTCATTCACAGCTGTGATTGTATGAGATTGTATGAGATTGCTGTTACTGTGTACAATGTTCTGTTGGTTCTACTCACTTTACTTTGCATATGTTCATGTGAATCTTTTTCAGGTTTTTCTGAAATCATCCTGCATGTCATTTCTTATTGGCTTTATACTCTTAAGGAAATAGCTGATATATATGACATTTTATGGTGGAATAGAGTAAGAAGCAAAGAATAAGCAAGCACAGATCAGTTGTAATTACATTCCTTATCTCCCATTCCAACTTCTCCCTCTTTTGAATTTCCCTATTTCTCTTAAGAGAATTACTATCATTCCCTATTGACCTAGGGTTACAAATTGCATGCCATCTGAAACTCATCCTTTACTAGTTCCATATATCCAATCAATTTCTAAAATCTTGTTATTTCTACCTCCATGACTCAAATCTGTGTTATTCTCTCTATTTACATGGCCAGCATGTGAATTAGGCTCTAATCATAGTTCAAATAGATTATTGCAATAGCCTCTTCTCTCTAACCCACCTACTGAAGTAATTTTCCTAAAGTGAATTCCCTACATAGTAAATTCCAGTATCTCCAAATTGACTCTATGATCAAATATAATTTCATCTTTAGCTCATCCTTTTTCATTTCTATTTTTTGTGTAAGTTTTATAACATGTATAACTATTAGTACAGTTATATATAGAAGATAATTATGTAGGTAAATACGCATGTATTGGGGATGCATACGTAAGATTCTTTCTTTGTGTTTGTTTCTGTTCTTACTATTGAATGCTTAGTCAAAAAGATTTCAAGGTATCTGATGTGGAGGAAAGATAGAATGGGAGTTGAATGATTCAGAACTAAATTTCAACTTTGACAATTACTAATGGTACCATATTAGCTTCTCCAAGCCTCAGTTTTATCATCTGTAAAATATGGCTACTACCTCTTTCACAGAGTTCTTGTATTAATCAAAGGAAATAATGGATGTCCAAGTGTTTTACATTTATGTTTATATAGATTTAAGGATTGCAAAATGTTTTATACCTATTATCAAATTTGATCCTTGAAACAACCCTAGGAGATAGGTTTTACAATTTTTACGGAAGAGGAAATTGATGCACGGAGCAGTTTTTAGAGCAGATTTTCCCAGTCACACACAAAAGTATTTAAAGCAAGATGGGATCCAGGACTTACTCCATCTACTGCAATAGACCGTTCACCATTATATCATCATATTATTTATATGAATATAACAAAAGGCTTTATAATTAATATCTTTTTAGGGAAAAGTCTCTGAAGGGATAGAAAAACTCTGAGAAAAAAACCAACACATAAAAAACCTAGGCACTTCAATCATATCCCTATCCCCAACTTACTATTCTATAAATTTTGGAGATTGTCCTTTTCCATGAGATTTGGGACTCACTCTCTTTTGGATAAACTGAGCTATCTCATTCCTAGTGTAACTTCTTGTATTGTCTGGTATATTCTCATCTGTATGACTTCTCTGATTTCTATCTGCTATCAGCTAGGATCTATTTGTGTACTTGTTTGCTATTTATTACTCATGGTCTTAATAGAACTGAATTTGGTGGGGAGTCAGATTTTGGATGCATGTAGCTTGGGGCATTTCTTCCCTATTAAAGAATAGTGATCAGAATACCCATGTCATTTCCCCTGGACAAACAATATTTAGTGGGAGTAGAAAAGTATAATTCTAGCCTAGCACCCTTTCCAAGAAGAGATCAAAGTGGCCAGCTTTTGGAGACAATCTCTTACTTCCCCTTCTGGCAGGAATCGAAGTTTCTCTTGGAGAAGGTTAGGACGAGGAGACTCTAAAGATATTTTTCCACACCTCCCACATTTAGATAAACTCATGTAGATACATATAACCTACATGGGCAACACAAAACACACACCTCCTACACATCTATATAAAGCTATCTACAGTCACTGAGTCATTCTGAATTTTTCCTTTTCTTTTTTTTCCTTGAGGGGATGTCAGTTGGATGTTGAATGAAGTCTCCTAGTAAGAGGGTAGGAATCGTTAGGAAACAGTTATCAGAATTTTAATTGAGTGGTAGATATGGATTGAATAAACCTCAAAGGAGAGTAAGGTTAGTATTATTATTTGAATTAAAAAACCTAAAAAGTATTTCTTAAGAAGATTTTATCAGATTTTGCTCATTTGCTAAATTCTGTTGTTTCTCCATCCACACTATCTTTTGCATCTATCTTCTCAGTATTCCAAATGCCACTGACCTTAATTCAAACTTTTATTATCTTTCACTAGTGCTGTTGGAGGATGGGAAGATAGGGAACTTTTTTTTTCAGAAAACAACATTTAAAGTGCTAAATTTTTATCTCTTTGGCAAATTTCCAGCAGACTAGAAATCATAGATCTTAGCATATAGTTAGCAGGATAATTAGTTAAGAGAAGGATGTATTAAAGTCTGTGCAGGAATGAGCTACTCCCCATACTTTCCCCCCACCATGCATTTTGTGGTACTTATCCTAGACATAAAATTTCTAGTGTGGAAAAAATCTTTGCATTTTAGCCAAAGTCTGAATTTCAGCCAAAGTCTGTCAGAGACAATTTATTAATATACAAGCATTTCTGCTTAGAGGTAGATCCAGAGGGGAGAGTTTCTCCTGCTAATTGGAATTCTCTCTGACCCAAGTTCCCTATTTGACTATTCAGCTTTTCATCTGTTCAAGAGTGAAAAAAGTGATACTATTCTTAATTGGATCAACCAAAAGATTTTCCTACTCTTATTAGGTCCCTTTAAAAAAAGACAAACTTGCTAAAAATTTTAGTTTCAGGGAACTGGGATCTCTCCCTAAACTTGATAAAAGAATACTTTTATCTAATAAAGAAATACTTTTTTAGGTTTTTGATTCAAGTAATAATAATAGTTTTTCTCTCCTTTGAGATTCACTCAATCCATATTTACTTCCCAATTAGAATTGTTATCTCCTGATCTCCAGAACAGTCCTTCTTTCTCTCTTTCTTAACTCCTACTCTCATTCTAGGGAACTTCAACATATCCATAACATTCTTTTAAAGCATCCCACTCTCTAGCCTCTCAGTTCTTTAACTTATTCTTTTCACATGATCCATTTCTCCACTTTGCTATACACAGAGATGATCATACTCTTGATCTTGCCATCACCCACAAATTCACCACTGTTCCATGGTCATGAACTCTGAAATTCCTTTATTTGATCACAATGTGTTCCACTGCTTCTGTGATTTGGCAATTCCAAACCTTGTTTTTGTTTTCAGTGTGACTTCCAATCCTTCTACGACTCAGTCCTTTGCCAGACTACTACTTCCACAATGTCTACACTCTCCTTTCTTCTTGTATCTTGACCCCTTGATGAACCAGTTCAAGTCACAGTGTCCTTTTCTCAACCAGGCCCTTGTCCCTGCACCTTGGATTACTCCTACCAGCTACTACCTTGGCTCCTACTCATGTGTCAGACACTGTTGCTAAAGACTGTACATTTATTATCTCATTTTATCCTCATAACAATTCTAGAAAGTAGGAGCTATTATCATCTCCATTTTACAAATAAGGAAACTGAGGCAGACTAAGTGACTTTCCCAGAGTTGTACAGTTAGGTGGAATCTGAGGCCAGATTTAAACTCAGGTTTTCCTGACATCAGGGCAAAAGCTCTGTCTATGAGACACCAACATAAGGCGATCTTTTTATTCTTCCCTAATGGACTCATTATGCCCACTCCCCACAGCCATTTTCCCAAAACTTTCTATCCTTTCTCAACCCTCCCATTATTTCCCTGTTCCCCTACTTTTAACAATTAAGAACTTTGCCTCCTATTTCTTTCAAAAAAATTGAAATCATTTACTTTGATCTCTCTTCTTTTCTTCTTATTGCACATCACTCAGATATCTTCTGCCATTATCTCCTTCTTTATCTAACCTGAAGAGAGGTGGCACAGTGAATAGAATACTAGGCTAGGATCAGGAAGACTCATTTTCATGAGTTCAAATTTCAAGACACTCTCTAGGTATGTGACCCTGAGCAAATCACTTAATTCTGTTTGCCTCAATTTCCTCATCTATAGAATGAGCTGGAAAAAGAAATGGCAAATCACTCCAGTATCTCTGCCAAGAAAATTCCAGATACAATTGAAAAGGAAGTCTCAATAGTAAACATAAAGAAGTGTCCCTTCTGGCCAAGAACTCCTCTACATACAGAACTGATCCCATCTTCTCTCTTATCTTTAATCTTTCCCTCTGGACTTCCTTACTCCCTATAACACACCCATGTCTCTGATAGCCTCCTACAATCCTTACTTGACTATCTGTCCCCTCTAGTTTTCATCATATGTCTCTACTCTTTTTATGATAAACTCAAGGCAATCTACAGCGGGTGCCTCCACTTCCTTTTCTCTCGCTCTTAGCTCTTTACAATCTGGCTTCTGACCTTATTCAACTGAAACTGCCTTCTCCAAAGTTAGGACTGATGCTTAATTGTCAAATCTAATGGTTTTTTTCTTGATCCTCATCATTCTTGACCTTCTTGTCATCTTCAACACTGTCATCCATGCTCTTCTCTTTAAAATCATTCTCTTCTAGGGGCAGCTAGGTGGTATAATGGCTAGAGCACCTGGATCAGAACTTGAGTTCAAATCTGACCTCAGACACTTACTTAACTGTGTGATCCTGAGTAAGTCCATTTGCCTCCCCCTCCTCCCCTCAAAGCTCATTCTCTTAAGTTTTCATGACACTATTCTCTCTTGGTTTTCCTCCTCCATGTCTGACCATGTCTTCTCATTGCTTTATCCACGTCATGTCTGCTAACATGGATGTTCCTCATATCTCTGTCTTGGGCCCTTTCCTCTTCTTCCTCTATACTATTTTACTTAGTGATCTCATCAGCTCCCATGGAGTCAATCATAATTCTATGCAGATGATTCAGATTTATTTGTCCAGTTCTGACCTGAAGTCTAGCATCTCTTAACTGTCCAATGGGACATTTTGAACTGTATGTCTCATAGACATCTTAAATTCAACATGTCCAAATGGAATTCATTATTTTCACCCACCAAATCTTCGTATTACTGTTGAGGGTACCACCATCCCTTCAGTTACCCAGGCTCATAAACGAGATGTTATTCTCCTCCATATTCCATACAATGGAATAAGAAATGATGAATATAATTATATAATATAACTGTTGGGAATCCTCCGGAGGATAAAATCACTCCTTGGCTGTTGGGCAGGAGAGAGAGAGACAGAAGAAGATCTTTTCCTTCAACCTCCAACTCTCCCTGGATTATACTATCTTGTAGCAGAGCTACTCACCCAATAGGAGATACCATAACTAGCAAGGGTAGCATACCCAGAGAGAGCACAATGAAAAGTAAAAGGACATAGGAGCCCTAAAGTATCAAAAGGATGTCACTTTGGCAATATGTATTTTCTTAGTGTGTCCCTCTTCACTAATAGGTTCCATGAGAAAGAGGTACTCTCTCAGCACCAATTCTCCCCATATCCAATTAATTACTAGGACTTGGTTGACTTTATCTTTGTAACATCTGCCAGATGTCCCCTTTTCTCCTTTGACACTGCTGCCACTCTGATGAGATCCCTGTTCACCTCATGCCATGACTACTGCAATAACTTGCTGCCTCGTCTTCCTGCCTTTAGTGTTTCCTTGCTTCAGTCCATCGGTTGCTCAACTGTCAAATTGATATTCCTACAACACAAGCCTTACATGTAAACCCAACCCCCCATATCCTAGCCAATCAACTCAGGTGCCTTCCTATAACCTATAGAATCAAATATAAAATCCATTGTTTGGTATTCAAAACCTCACAGTTCCATACTTCTTATTTCTTGCTCACCCCCATGTACTCTTGTTGTTCCCCAAACTGCTACTCCATCTCTTGATTTAGTTTCCTTTTAACTCTGGAATATCCTTCCATCATTATGAATCTTCATCTTGGGGACAGACCTAGACTGGCAATGCTTTATTCTTTTCTAGGCCTTGCGTCTGACTTTTTGGTTCTCTTTGCCAAAAAGATTCAGCTACCTTCTCGAACTGAAATTTTCCTCAGTGTCTGGGGTCTTCTTCTTCTGCCATGGTGGCTTCTTTCTAATGGGGAGTTATTTCTAGAGCCTCCATTTTGGGATTAGTCTAAGGCTAGTCATGCTTCATTTCCGCCTTGGCTATCCTTCTGACTTACACATGACTTCAAATTACAAGACTTCAAACCACAATAGCAAAAAGGCCTTAGTGCTATATGATTCTATATTAGTTATACCTCTGCCTCTCAGACTATTGCAATAGTTTCCTTATTAATTTCCCTGTTTCTAGTTTCTCTTTCAAACTATCTCCCAAAATCTGACCCTGACATTTTGCTTTCAAATATTCAGTGGGTTCCTATTTTTTTCTAGGAAAAAAACAAGTACAAACTTCTTTGCCTGACATCTCCAGCCAACTACAATCTGGTTCCCCACCTATCTTTCCAGTCTTATTTTAAAATATTTTTCTTTATTCAGTTTACAGAATAGAGTACCTCCAAGTCATCCTTCTAACTTTATCCTGCATTCATTTTCCTACCTTACAATACCAGAAGACTATTCCCCATAGGTGGAATCCTTTCATGTCTTTACAGTGTCAAAATAATTCTAATCCTACAAGATCCAACTCAGATATCACCTCCTCTTTGAAGCTGCCCTTGTTTTCCTCAAATGATTTTTCTCCCTCCTTTCTTAAAGTTCCTTGGACATTTTGTTTAGATATTTTTGTTCATATTATATTCTATTTTATATTATTCTCATTTTTACATGTAACTGGTACCCAAGAATGTCTACGCTCAGGTTATACTTTGAGCCCATGTCATAATATTGAGCCTCTCAGAATACAATTTAACCCAGTAACCTTAATAATGTTACATTTGGGAACACAGAGAGAATAGGTAGAGCCATACCTTAAGTTTTTAAAAAAATTTTATTTTTAATTCATGGAATAAAATAAACATTTCCATAATGGTATAATTTAAAAATGATTGCACATCAAATTGCAAATTTATTATGTACAACTTGCTATTTCTTTTAAGTTTATAATAAAGTTATGTAAATGTCCCTCCTCTTCTTCCCTAGAGATAGCCACATTAGACACAAATAGGTATATATAAGTAAAATTATTCTATACATACTTCTATTTATCATTTCTTTCTCCAGATGCAGAGTGTCTTCCTTCATAATCCTTTGTAGTTAATTTGAATATTTATAATAGTCAAAATTACTTATTTGCTCAAAGTTATTCTTAAAATAATATTTTTGTTACTATATACAGTGTTTTCTTGGTTCTGTTCATTTTGTTCTTCATTATTTCATTCAAGTCTATCCATATTTTTCTCACTTCATATAAGAACATTATTTCTTATAGCACAGTAGTATTCCAAGAGCCATTCCTTTTTGCAAAATTTTAGATTTTTTTTTTATTATAAACTTAACAAATATCAACAAACAGAACATTTCAGGATACAAAGAATAGGAAAATGTAGCACAAGAAATTAAACTTCTGTTACATACAGATTTTTAAAAAATAACAAAATGTGCAAAAGTTGAAAAGGCATTAAGAAAATTGTTCTAGGGCAGCTAGGTGGTACAATGGATACAACATCAGCCCTGAAGTTAGGAGGACCTGAGTTCAAATCTGACCTCAGACATTTAACACTTCCTTGCTGTGCAACCTTGGGCAAGCCACTTAACCCCAATTGCTTCAGGGCAAAGATATGTTCTATTTGTGTCCCTTCTTGCTCTATTTTCTTCTTTAAGTAGTATCCCCTTTATGGAGCACCTCCAAACCCAAGCTTACAGGTTAGATCCTCAGGAAAAGATTATTCCTAGTTTAAAATACTCTCTGGGTTTATACGCTTAAAATTTTAGTTCACAAATATCCACTTGGGGTTAACCTTCAATAATAAGCCAAAAGGATATAATTAGCCCATAGCAAAAATTTTCACTAGGATTACTTTATAAAGACAGTAACTGCAAAATACTTTCCTTTACTTCCACTATATAGAGTTGAAGTGCCCTATTCCACAAATACACAAAACAAGAATAATTGGTATACACATGGCACCTACTAGTGAAGAGGTACATACTTAGAAAATACATATTGCTAAAGTGACATCCTTTTGATACTTTAGGGCTCCTATGTCCTTTTACTTCTCATTGTGCTCGCTCTGGGTATGCTACCCTTGCTAATTATGGTGTCTCCTATTGGGTGAGTAGCTCTGCTACAAGATAGTATAATCCAGGGAGAGTTGGAGGTTGGAGGAAAAGATCTTCTTCTGTCTCTCTCTCTCCTGCCCAACAGCCAAGGAGTGATTTTATCCTCCGGAGGATTCCCAACAGTTATATTATATAATTATATTCATCATTTCTTATTCCATTGTATTCATCTACCATTGTCTGTTCAGTAATTTCCCAATTGATGGGTACCCAGAATCCTTCTGTAGATCACATTCAATTTTTCACTTAAATTTAAGGATTTTCCCAAGAGTGTTCCAATGGAGACACAAGCATAAGACTGGAGGAAATCATGAAATCTGGGTGCTGGTGCCCAGGATTGATTTTTGCCCTAGTTGTGCAGGATATGGGATGTTGGCAGGGTTTGGCTTGAGATGATGGGTCTGAGACTATCTGTCGGCAATGAAACTGTGTGAAGCTAGCACTAGATCCTGAGATGATTCAGACTAATTGTGAAACCAAAGATTTCCACAATATCTGGTGGGACTGGGATGGGGCTAGACAGACAACTACTGTGACTCTTAAAGAGAAGAAGGGACCCATTCTCATCTCGCCAATCCTGAGGCAGAGTGCCAGATTTGTCATTCCTCCCCATGAGAGTGGGTTTGAATTTGAGTGTGAGGGGACTGCTCCTCTAGGGCCCTTTATAGCAAAGTTGGGAGGACAAGCAGGTGAAAATTTTACAATTTGACTGGAGGCAGAACTTCCCATAAGCTGAAACCTTTTCCCTTGCCTTTTCACAGTATTAAGTCAACTATGTGTTCTTAGTTTACTGATTATTTATGTCCTCTAACAATGAGGGTATTATTCAGATTGGAAGCAAAATGATCAGATGTAGATTAGGAAAAGAACTATAATTTTTTTTTTTTGGCTGAGGCAATTGAGGTTAAGTGACTTGCCCAAGGTCACACAGCTAGGAAGTGTTAGGTGTCTGAGGGCAGATTTGAACTCAGGCCCTCCTGTCTTCAGGGCTGGTGCTCTATCCACTGCTGCCTCCCAGAACAATAGTTTTTTCTTTTAATCTGAACAAAATATTTCATTATCCCTTAATCTTTCTTTGGTATTTCGCTAATATGAATTCAAACTTCATACAGGATCATAGTTTTAAATCTGGAAGAGCCTTATAAAGGCCATCAAGTCCAACCTCCTCACTTTACAGAGTAAAATGAAGCACAGAAGTGAGTCATATTGTTAATAAATACCTGAAGCAGTAATTGAATGCAGTAGCAAAGTGAATTTCTAGGTTCAAGGAAGGCAACATATAACCCTATGAGGAATGTTTCTACTACTACATTCTAGGACTGTTTTGGAACATACAGATAAAATGTTGTCCTTAGTCCACTAATTCCGATGTGGTATGCCCTGTCTCCTCAGATGTCCAATAATGCCCTTCCCTCTTCATGGCTCTAGCACAGATCCTTGCATCCGGTGGATATCTAATAACTGTTGAAATAAATTATATTTGCTGAAGAGTGAGAGTTCCTCAGAGTTCCCTATATCCTCTTAGTAACAAGGTATAGTTATGCAACTAAATTCCAGATTGGAGTTTTTTTTTTTTTTTTTTTTTTTTTTTTTTTTTTTTTTTTAAGGAAGTCTGGGTCATGTACTGTGATCCTTATTTATCTTTACCAGACACTGGGTAGAGGAGGCCAGGTGACATTCACCTTCCTTAACCCAGGGAATAGAGCCCGGGGCAGAAGAAACCTGAGAAACTCAGTCGCCTGGAAGGTGCCAGTCTGACCCTGGAGCTGAGTATTTCCCATGGTCATGACTGATATAATTATTATTTTACACTGATCAAGTACCAACAGTAAACTTGCCATGTCCTCTGAGCTGGTCATAAGAGATAGATTTTCTCCAAATAAATGGAACATTATGAGCTCTGATTGCCCCAACAAGATGGCCATCTCCCCTTTCCTCCTACACTGATCAGATGCATTAATTAAGGGCTCAACCTTTTATTGAGCACCTACTATGTGATAACAATGGAAGACATATAATACTTCATCTAGGGCAGGAGTTCTTAATCTTCTTTTGTGTCATAGACTCCTCTGGTAGTCTGGTAAAGACTATGAGATTCTTCTCAGAATACTGTTTTACATGCATAAAATAAAATATATTGGGTTGCAAAGGAAACTAATAATATTGAAACAAGCTATCAAAATATTTTAAAAACTAAGTTCATGAGTCCCAAATTAAGGATCTCTGTTTTAGGGTATGAGGAGCCTTTCACAAGGTTATGGGGAAATTTGAATTTTTATTAAGCACCTATGTCTTGCATAGTACTTGCAGAGGATCCAAATTAATGTAAGACCCAGTCCATGAGCTATAGGAATTTATTTAGCTGGAAAGGAAAGAAATATCATCAGACTCAAGAATTCCTGGTTAAAATTCTATATAAAACAGACTAACATAAAACCTACTTTTAAACTATTATGTAAATATTGTGTTACTAATTTTATAATATAATCCCATATCATCTATTTATCTGGCACTGTGATTATGGTCATTTAAATCATTTCCCCAGTCATTTCATAGCCTCAACCTAACTGCCAGGCCAGAGGAAAAAATCCTCCATATTTCTCCCTAAGTTTTGTAACTATGATCAGATCAACTTTGCTATTGTTCATGAAAGAGTTGTGTCAATTTATTCCCTAATGGCCATATTTATCATCCCTGGAAATTTCCAAGTAAAGTAACTTTCCTTGGTCAACTCTCCTTATATGTGTTATATTAGAATACAGACTCCTTGCATTTGTATTTGAATTTGTACACTCAATGCTCAGCACAGTGCTTGCATTTAATAAAGGTTATTACATCTATTTATCAAGTCAAATCAAAAAGCAATTTATAAAGAGTTTACTATGCTAGGCCACTGCACTAAGCCAAGGGGTTGGAGGGAAGAAGGAGAAAGATAGTACCTGACCTCAAGTAGCTTACATTCAAATAGGGGTAAATAACACATAAAAGGGAAGTGGGAGAAGTTTACAGGAAGGGGGATATGATATAAAAGTAGCAGAGAAGTAGGGTACAGGAGTGAAGGATAAATGCATCAGGTCCTCCTTCAGCCTCAAAATGAAAATTCTAGGATCAACTCATCAATCAGATGATGAGGCTACTGGAGTGGAGGGATCTTCCAGGATTAGAAGGATATAGGGCTGAAAAATTTTGTTTCTCCTAAATTATAATTATTATTAAACACAATTATAAGACATTACTAGATTTTAAGATGTGTGGACAGGATGTATGTCTGACATTCCTTTGCGTCCTGTGGATGCCTTGTGGAACTGGGTTCACAGTAAATAGTTAATAAACATTGATGGTTTGATTTCATTAGCTGTCAAAATGGATAGTATGTCCCAGGCAATGGTACTGTTTCATAAGCATTAGATTCTTAAATCAAATCTAACCTCTTCCTACTGACCTTCAAAGCCTCTTAAGTGATCCCAAGGTCTCTCCTCATCAAATTCATTCATCCATTCATGCAATAAATACTTGATGAATATGTACTATGGATAATGCACTAGGCTAAACACTGTGAGGTTTAAGATTTATATAATAAGCATGATCCTGTGCTCTTCAGGAAGTAAGGTGAGAAAATGTATATTACTTACAGTAACATGATTTACTATTAGCTTAAACCTAGGAAGGAGGAGTGAACTGCTCAATGTCACCCCAGGAAATAAGTATTGGGATTCCCATGCAAAACAAAGAATAGCTCTCTAGAGCTAGAGAGACTCTTAGGGACCATCAGGTCCAAGTTCCTTCTTTTACAGAAAAACAAGTTCCTCAAAGGCAGATGTAGCTTTTTGCCTTTCTTTGTATCCCCAATGCTTAGTGCAGTGCCTGTGATATAATATGGACTTAATAAATGTTTATTGAATGAATGGGGTAATAAGTTGTGGTCTTTTCAGGGTTACAAAGGTACTATCTGAGCTGAGATTTGAATCTAAATCTTACTGACTCCAAATTCAGTGCCTTATTAACTATGTCAGCGCTTCTTAACCTTTTTTGTATCATGATCCTTTTTTTCAAAAAAAAAAAAAATTGGGGACAGCTGGATGGTGCAGGGGCTAAAGTACTAGACCTGGAATTAGGAAAACTGTACTTTCTGAATTCAAATCCAGCCTTAGACACTAGTAGTATTACCGTGGGAAAGTAACTTTAACTCAATTTGCCTTAGTTTCCTCCTCTGAAAAATGAGCTGGAAAAGGAAATGGCAAATCACTTCAATATGTTTGCCAAGAAAATCCTAAATGGGGTCATGAAGAGTTGGATATGGTTGAAAAGGACTAAACAACAAAAACCTGGACCCCTTCTCAGAAGGTTTTTTTTAATTCATAAAATAAAATAAGTAGGGTGACAAAGGAAATAAATTACACTTATATATAATTAGGTGTTGTTGGTTTTTTTTAATTTCACAGACCCCAGATTAAGAGGCCCTACAGACTACACCAAGCTTGGATCTTGGACAAACACTCCACCCCACTGTGACTCATCTTTCTCATATGTAAAATGAGGTGAAACAGGATCTTGAAGGTCCTTTTCCAAGTCTAAAATTTTATGATACACATAGGAAAAGTTAGAGCTATGGGAAGATTTATGTGAAGTAAAGGAAATAGACTGCAAGGGAGGGAGGAACTGGTAAATTGCTAGAGAGATCTGTATTGTATGTTGAGATTTTTTTTTTAAGGTTTAATTCACTTTGAATGTAATTTTAATTGCTTTTGCCATTATTCAAAAAACTACTTAGAAAAAAGCAAGAATCACAGATTTTTTAGCTCTTGGAATAACTCTTACAGATGAAACCATGCAAGATACATGTAAGAGATGTCACAAAATAGGTAACAGCAAAAGAGGGAAAGGGAAGGAAAGACGTATTTATTATGTATCTAGTATAAATCAGGTGCTGTGCTAAGTATTTAAGGGTATTTCATTTAATCTTCGCAATAACCCTGTGAAATAAGCTATTATATTTAGTTAGTTATTTAATAACTAAATAAGTTATTAACAGATAGGGATAAAGACAAAGAAGAAGTTTCTTATTATGTGTATGTATTTTTATTCCCCAAGAATACTAATTCCAATTCAATTCAGTTCAGTTTACCAATCATTAAGGAGCTGGAAAGGGCAGAAAAGCAATTAGATGTCACAGTGGACAGAAAGGAAGTCAGGAGGACTGAGTTCAAATCTAGTCTTAGATACTAGTTGTAGGACCCGGGCCACTTTACCTTGTTTACCTTAGTTTCTACGTCTGTCAAATGGAGTTGAATATGACTGGAAAATGACTGAATAAACAAAGTGAGCAGAACAATGTGCTAGGTATGTCCTGAGGAAGATATGCCTTTGGATAAGCCTGGATCCCCAGCCTGTTGGAGCTTATGATCTAGTAGAGAAGACAAAATTAGACAACGGCTGTAATGGGAAGAGCACTGGCTTTAGAGTGAGAGGTTCTGGGTTGGAATTCTACTGTCACTGCTTGTCACCAGTGTGAATGAATGAACGAATAATGATTGAATGAAAAAGCATTTAATAAGTGCTTACCCTCTGCCAAGCACCTGGAACAATGAATGGGCCAGGCCCTGTGTTAGACTTGAGGATACAAATATCAAGAATGAAACAATCCCCAGTTTCTTTTTGTTGTTATTGTTGAGTCCTGTCCAACCTTACTTAACTATGCATATTTATCACAAGAAACTTGCTTTTCTTTTCCCCCAAAATTGGGGTGGGAAGGAAAGGAAATAGAGTTTTGTTAAATTTAGGAAAAGAGAAACTACACATGGGAATGTTGGTTTTTTTGGCAAAGATTCTGCTATCATTTGCCATTTCCTTCTCCAAGACCCCCATTTTGCAAAAGGGGAAATGGGGCAAATGGGGATAGGTGATTTGCCCAGGGTCATACGGCTGTTACGGTCTGAGGCCAGATTTGAATTTTGATCATCTTGCCTGCAGGCCAGGTGCTCTGTCCCCTTTCTAGGATCTTACAAAAGTGAAGACCTTGTCCTGAAAGGGCTCTTACATTCTGAGAGGGGACATTTAGGGAAATGGCCTGAGAGAGGGTATTTTGATTAGGAAAATTTTACAGAGATGATGAGTACAGCCTAAGAGTAGAGTGCCACACCTCTGCCAATAGCTAGAGAAATGTTGACTTGATTATGGTTCTAGAACTGGAGGATATGAGAAGGGTAAGCATAAGGCTGGTGAGAAGATGGCCAGGAATGAAGTATTGGCTGGAACTGACCTATACTGTGGGCTAGTCAGTGGGCTACAATAAGTATTCATTAATCAAGTTAGGAATGAGAATTACAGAATTGAAAAGATTAAATCCTCTAGGATGTGATTTCTGATTTTGGAGACTACTCTTGGTAGCTATTGAGTTTGGGCAAGACATTTTACTTTGAATTTCATATTCTTTATCTGTAAATTAAGAAGGCTAGTCTAGATCAGAAGTGTCACATTTAGCCCACAAAATTCCCAAGTGCAATAGGAACCAGATGAAAATAAAATTGGGAAAGATCTTTTTAAATTTTTTTTTATCCAATTACACATAAAGACAATTTTAAACATTCAATATTTTAACACTTTGAGTTCCAAATTTTCTCTCTCCCTCCTTTAGCTCTCTACTCCTTAAGAGAGTAATCAAGTTTATATAGGTTATATGTAGGAAACATAAACATATATGTAAAACATATTTCCATATTAGTAGTATCATGAAAGAAGAAATAGACAAAAAAAAAACCTGAAGAAAAATAAAGGGAAAAATAGTATGCTTTGATCTGCATTCAGACTCCATCAATTCTTTCTCTGGATATGGATAGCATTTTTCATCATGAGTCTTTTGGAAATGTCTTGGATTGTTGTATTAATGAAAAAAGTTAAGTTCTCAGCTGATAATTTAACAATGTTGTTGTTACTGTGTACAGTTTTCTATTGGTTCTGCTCACTTCACTTTGCATCATTTTATGTGTCTATCAGAGATCAGCCTGCTTGTCATTTCTTATAGGATAAAAGTATTCCATTACTATCATATACCACAACTTGTGTAGCTATTTTGCAATTGATGGACATCCCCTAAATTTAATTGAGAAATATTTCACAATATAAATAAAAATACAGTAGAAAAATGCATTTTAAAATTAATTCAAAATGGAACCCTGCAGGAATCCTTATATACAGAATTAGTGGCTCCCATTTCTTTTTGAATTTGAACCTCTCTTTTGCCAGCATGTTCCATGGGTGGAAAACATGGAACATCGTAGAATCAAAGGAGGACCCCATAAACGAAGTGGGCATAACCATGCTGCAACATATAATCATTGTAGAATTTTGGGAAAAAACCATCAAAAATAAAAATTGTAACTGAAGAAACATATGATATGTGAAATGAATAAAAATCCTGAAAGAATTTCTGGGTGATTTATTAATTAGGCTAGCAATCAATGAATTCATGGTCAAGGGTTTCTCTTGGTAACCAAAGACCCCCCAATGGAGACTCTTAAATACTTTTCTAAAAGGGAATGCCCCTGACAAGTGAAAACTCTTACAAGTGGATCTGTAATAAGGAAGTGGGTCAGAAGCCTTTAGCTCCTCCTGCCGAGAATGTGGCTTAATCATGAGATGTCCAACTATCTGTACAGGGGAATCCATCTCCATCCAGATCATTCTGGTTGGTTTTCTCTTCCACAAGCCTGGTCACTCTAAATTCTAATGGAGAGGCACAAAGACAGGGGTTCCTTTTCCTAGAGTTAAGGACTTGCCTAGACTGGATTCTGTTTATGCACTAAACAGAAGTTATGTCTCCTAGTTGGGTGAGGTCCTGCCCAAAATTGAAAAGCTTGTTCCTTGAGAGCTACAACAATCTCAACAATCAGTCATATCCTTCAGAGACTGACTTTCATAAGAGCTGGACTTAATGAGGAAATAGATGGAGAAAAGTCTGGATCCCAATTTAATGATTGGTTATTAATATAATAGTATAATAGTTTCTCTCATGGGAAAAGCATAGACTGTTTACACAGTATGGGTGAGGAAAGACTACCAAGAAAACTGAGAGACTTCCAGCACCCTGGGTGGACCTCCTGTAGCAGGATATGAACAAGATATCACCCAGGATCAGCAAGCATGGATGGGTTGCAATCTACATCTTTGCAGAGAACTTCCCATGAGAATTCACAGATCTTTTTGTATTGAGCATGTGCAAAAAGTCATTAAGGACAAGTAAGTGTTCTGCCTTGCCTGGAATGAGGAAGATTCATTTTCCTGGGTTCAAATCTGGCTTCAGACACTTATTAGCTGTGTGACCCTGGGCAAGTCACTTTACTGTTTGCCTCAGTTTCCTCATCTATAAAATGAGGAAATGGCAAACCACTCTACTATCTTTACCAAGGAAAAACTCAAATGGGGTCTTCAAGAATTGGACATGAAATTAATGAACAACAAACAACACTATGTGTCTGGTACTGTGTTAAGAACTAAAGATACAAAAAAAGGGGCAAAAGCCTCAGCTCTTAAGGAGCTCGAAATCTAATGGGGGGCATTCATAAATAACTATGTATATGCGAGAAACACACTGGCTAAACTGGGGAAAGTTTCAGAAGGAAGGCACTAACCTGAAAAGTACTCAAGAAAGGCTTCATGAAACAATTTTGGACTTTATCTGACACTTGAAGAAAGTCAGAAAAACAAGGAAACAGAGATGATGATGAGGAAATCTCCAGGCAGGGGAAACAGCTAGTAAAAATGCCCAGAGTTGGAAGATGTAAAATATAAAGTAGAAGACTGGAAAGGGAGAAAGGGACAACATTAGGGAGGGTTTAAAATCCAAAGAGAAGACTTTATAGTTGATTTTGGAAGCAATAGGGAGTCATTGGATGGGGTGTGGGTGTGAGTTAGGAAGCTCAGTTTGATAGCTAAGTGGAAGATGGATGGAGATCAAGGAGACCAACCAGGCTATTGCAATAGTCCAGGTATGAGATGATGAAGGCCTGAACGAGTGAAAGTATCAGAAATGAAAAGGGAGAATGGACAAGAGATGTTATGAAGGTAGAATGGTCAGGAGTTGACAACTGATAGGATACAGGGGTGAGTTGAGGATAACATCTAGGTTTTGAACCTGAGTGACTAAGAGGAAGGAGACATTCTCCAGAGAAACAGGGAAACTAGAAAAAAAGATGGGACTGGAAAAACAAGGATCTGGAGAGAAGAGAATATTGGAAAGTTGAACTGGTGGGTTTTTCAAGGAGTTGAGTAGGAAGGAAGAAAGTGTAAGTGCAATGATGATGGTCTGGGAAAGAACCAAAGGGTGAAGGGATTTGAGGATGGAGAACAGGTTTTGGGGTTCCAAGGCAGAGGGAGACATGTGATGACAAGTCAGAACTTGGTTTGGGACATGGAAGGCTTAAAGGAGTTTTCCATGTTTACATGGCCAATGGCATATGAGACAGGACATGCACCCAAAGGCTCTGTGGCCTTTGGCACTGTTCTCCAGGTGGTGACTAGACAAAGGACTTTCAGAGTTCTGAACACAAAAGTAGCATGTTTATAAGTGATGGTATGATTGAGTTTATGATTATCTTTGTATGGAGCTGAGGTGGAATGGAGAAGTAGGCTATGGGAAATGAGAAAGTTAAGAGACCATGAGGTTAGGGTATTTGAGGGAACATCCATAGTATGGGGACAAGAGTCAGGAATGAAAGAAAAACAATGAGCTAGGCACTGAAGTAATTGAGGAAGGAAGGACAGTATCCTGCAGGTTAGGAGACAATAGGCACTAGAATCTTGATTGGGTGATAAATATGGATTGATTGAACTTCTGGAAGAGAAGTTACTAAACTATGATAGTAGATGGAGAACCTGGAAGTGACAATGTAGAGCAAGGAATATTTCAACTCGCTCACTAAGATGAGTTAGAAAGTGAGTTAGAAAGTGCAATGAATATTGGAAAGAGTCCTGTACCAGTGGAAGAAAATCATTTCCTAGTTCAAGAAGATGGAAGAAAGAAACAAAAAATTTTTAGATAGGAAGCTAATTTGTTATCAATGGAGCAGGTATTCCAGAGAGCACAGTAGAAGGGGTTAGCTTTGGAGTGGGAAGTTGGGGAGAAGTAGGTGGATGGGAATAAAGAAATAGTGTGGGACCAAAAAAAGGTTTAAACAATGGCATGAGAGAGATCAGAATCACTGGGATGGTAAGAGAGTGATTGATCAGGAGGGAGTTTATTAGTTGTTGAAATAAGTTCAGGTAATTTGTCATTGTCCAGAAAGGTTCAGCCTTTCTTTCTCATCTATATTCCTGAGCATTTACCTCAAGGCAGTGTGGTGTAGGAGACAGAGGCCAGACTTAAAGTCTGGAATATGTTGGATTCATGTTCTGTCTCATATGCTATCAGCACAGTCACTTAAGCTCTCCGAGCCTCCGGCAACTAACTATATAAGATGATAAGTTAGGATAGTTGCTGATTTAATGCTTTCAAAAATGGACTGATAAAATTACAGGTCTAGTAAACCACAACAATAACAACCCCAAATAACTCTTTCTTTCCCAAACTTAATTCCAGGACTATTGTGTGTAAGTAAGGTACATAAGTAAAACTCTTTATTCATCTGGAAACTTATAAAAATATCAACTTTGATTATTTTTGCTTCAGTAACTGTAAGATGCTTGAGATCAGCACTCACTTTTTATGTTTCTTCTGTACAGAGCCAAGGGAATGAAAACTCATTGAATAGGTTTCTGGAAACACTATCATCTCAGCTTTCCAATGGTTAAAGTGATCTGGGATGTTGAGTTAGGAAGGAATTGGACTAAGTCAGAAAAGGAATGCATCTAGGCTATTGAAACTCCAGTCTTTCTTTCTTTTCCACAGTCCCAACAGTGGCTCACCAATATGCTTCTCCTTGTCACCCACTCCTACTTAATGCCTATTTCCCTCTGGAAGTCTCTGGTGCTACTGAAAACAACAACAGCAACATATATATACATATATATATATGTATATATATGTACATATGTATATTTGTGACATATTTTTTTCCTAGAAATTCACTTTAGAAATTCCTGAGCCAGTATATCTATCAAGGTATATCCCAATCAATTTTTCCTAAGTTCCCACCTTCCCCTCTCCCTTCCCCCCTCCTCAAAGAAATCCACTGGGAAAAGATTGACTACTGTTGTATCCTGCTTATCAGAAAACTTAAAGTTACTGAACTCTCCTGGTGGACTGCTCTAGACACCCTCTAGTGGCCAGAATACTCCTTGAAGACTCTCCAGATTGCCTATAGATCTAGGGGGATCTTAGGAGTCAGGCCTCTAATTTTGCAGATGAGGAAACTGAGGTCCAGAGAAGGGAAGTGATTTGTCCCAAATCCCAGAGATATTAAGTGGTAGAGCTGGGATATGAACTTGAGTCCTTTGGCCTTGAAACCCAGCACTTTAACAATTAGACTTTACAAAGTCTCTCTCTTTCACATGTGATGAAGGATCCCTTCTGACAATTCTGACCAGGTGAAGAACCCCCTTTCTCTTGAATGAGCTTTCTTTGCGACGAAGAACTTGTTCATTACCTTACTGCAACCCATTCTATTAGTTTTTAGAGAGACTGGGTGGGAAAACTTGTGATTTCATAGGTGTAGGAAACACTATTTGGAAATTCTAACTAGACAGGTGGTAGCTAGTCTGTAATGCTTAGAACATAGAGATTGAAGGGGTTTAAGTGCATACTTATGGTCATAGTTTGCAGGGGTCTTCTTGTCCAAGACCAATTCTCTATTTACCACATGACCTGGTCCTAATTGGGCCTTCTGTAGCAAGGGAAGCCTACCTTATTCACAGATTTGAAGACAACAATCAGTTCCCCTCTCAAGTCTCTTTCCTCCAGTTTTTTTTTTTTTAACCGTTTCTCATATACTATACCTAATTCTCTTACTATACTGGTTATTCTTCTCTATATAAGCTCTAATATGTCAGTGTCTCTCCCTCCCTCCCTCCCTTCTTTTCCCTCCCTCCCTCCTTCTTCCTCCCTCCCTCCCTCCCTCTCTCTCCCTTCTTCCCTCCCTCTCCCTCCCTTCTTCCCTCCTTTCTCTCTCTCTCTCTCTCTCCAGGTTAAATCACTTGCCCAGGGTCACACAGTTAGTGTCAAGGATCTAAGGTCATCCTCTTGACTCCAAGATCAATGTTCTAGGGCAGCTATACCCCAATATCTTTCTTAAAGTGCTTTTCAGAACAGCCATTAGACTATGAGCTCCTTGAAAGCAAGGAATGAAGGTTGCCTTTATATTCCCAGTACTTAATATATAGTAGGCACTTAAATGTTTACTGACAGACTGAATGACTGACCACAGTGACCTAGATGTGATCATTGACCAAGGAAAGATACCTTCCTTAATCTGAATACTAGATATTTTTATTACTGCAGTCTGTGACTACTTTAATTTTAAACTCCTTTCCCAGAAGACCATGCAAACTTTGCTTGCTGAATAACAGCTCCAGGTTCCATACTTCGAATCCACAATCCCAGTGGGCAAAGTGAGGTTATATAACAGCTAAACAGTACCTGACACATAGTAATAGTTTAATGTTTATTTGTTGAGTTAGGTTACCTTCTTACAAATTTTCTGTGAATTGCTTGAATAATAAAGATATTCTTGCTTCCTCCCTATTCAGATAAATTTTTACTTTGTACTTGGAGATACGGTTTCCTTCTGCTTTACAATTTATCAAAACATAGATGATTCATGAACCATAAAGGATGAACAGGAATTAAACCATGAACTGATTTCAATTCAATTCTGGGCCATTAGAATAGATGCAACCTTGGGATTTCTATATCTCATGCAACATATCGTAAGTATTCCGTTAAGAAACACAACGGGGGCACATACTGCAACCGGGCAAATTCATCAAATGATGATTAACGGCATTTTGCATATGTACACAATGCATCCATCCTTGGCCCGCCCCAGTCCCTGGACACAGAGATACCTAATCCAAAGCCACAGATGGGGTCTTCCCAACAAGAGGAGGCTGCCCAAGAAAGATGAAGTGGGGCTGAAGCCCCAAAGCCAGGGGCGATTTATCCCTCCCCTACATTACACTCCCCCCGCCCCCGGGGGCACCAAAAGCCCACCGGGGCCTAAGGGCGGGCAGATGTACCCAATACAACAAACCGCACGTGCACACACCGAAAGGCACGCACTCCTGGGCTACAACCCTCCGCACCTCCCCCTCCCGCCCCCCTCGGGCCGTGAATGGCGCTCAGCCCCGGGCCAATGAGAGTAGCGGAATTTCTTTCATTCAGAGTCGCGCCCGGTTCCTACCCGGAAAGCCTAGGGGAGGATGTGAAGGGGGAGAGGGGCGGCCCTCACTTGGCAGCCTGACCAATCAGAGCAAAGGGGAGGGGGGGAGGGGGGACCAGGCCTTTTTTTCTCCGCCCCGGACCAATCCCGACTTTACAAGCTTGAACTTTTGCCACCCTAGGACGAGTGAATGCGCCCGGGGAGGTGCCCCCGCCGCGCCGGCTCCAGGGGCAGGAGCGGACTTAACCCTTCCCGCGCCGGTCCGACGGCTTCCCTTCCCACTAACCCTGGGGACGCTAGCTCTAATGCGGACGTCTTCACTGCCTTCCCGTATCCCCAAAAGAATCTAACTCTTTTCTTAGGACGGTGGGGGGCAAGGGACGAGTGAAAACGGAAAATCAAATGGCAAAAGAGAAGCCTGGGAGCCGACCCCGGACCCATCCTGGTCTCCCTCAATTCTCCGGGTGTGTGTCGGGGGGCGGGGAGCTGAGTATTCTTTTAATAAAGATCAGAGGTCAGCGGCGATCAGCGAGCTCATAGGGAGCAGAGGTGGTCCAGACCCCGGGATGTCCTGGGGATGCGGCAGGAGAAAGTCAGGCTGTTGGAGTAGGGAAGGAAAGATTGTATAGGTCCCCCAACTTTAAGTTCGATTAGGAGCACGGGGGTGCAGTGGTCGCTGGGGGTGGGAGTGGGAAGGTTTACTTTTCAATCGTCCAACCCACAAGGGGAGGACACGGTGCTCGAAACTCTGGGGCTTAGTCCCCAATACGAGTAGTTTTTGCCCCTCTTCAAGTTTCCGAATCCTCCCGCGCCCACTCCCCGGCAGCCCTGAATTCCTGGTGCTTCCCATACTGCCCCACCTGAGTCCCACCACACCCTCCACTCCCGCTCCTCTCCCACAGACACTTGTCAGTTAATCTGCGGATTTGGGACTGGTATCTCCAGACAGAAAGTCCCGCTTCTCAAATCTGTCCGCGATCGGGCGTGGGGGGCTTGTGGCTTGTGGAGCTATCCGGGACGTGATTCTCATCTTTAGTTTCTAGAATCTCCTTCTTAGAATTGAAGATTCGGAATCGGGGTAATTTGGGGTGTGTTTGTGTGCGCCGCTTCAGCAAGCGAGTTAGTGTGTTTACATGTGTAACAACTGTTTGTGTAATTGTGTGCCTATTGCCAAAGTGTATGCACCCATCTGTGCCTGTGCAAGTGTGCGCGGGTGCGTGCACCGCCAGCGCTGTCAGGCCGTTGGTTAGGGGGTGGAGTGGGGGTAGTGCGGGGAGGGTAGGGGCGAGGACGAGGGCCCGCCCCGGGAGCCAACCCCTCTGTGCCTCGGTCTATGCAATGGGACGTGTTCTCCTTTAAGAGTTAAGAAACTTGAAACCTTGTTTGCGCAACAATCGGCGGCGCAGCAGAGAGCCGCCAAAGTGTCTAGACTGGCATATGATGGGAGGCAGCCAATGACTCCGCGGCTCTCCTCCGGGGGCCCTGAGTGTGTGTTTGAGAAGAACAAAAAAGAGAGAGAGAGAGAAAGGGGGAGAGACAGAGAAAAGCGAAAAGGAAGAAACGCCGAGCGCTGTTTAACCAGACCTCAGAGGGACCACGGGGCGAAGTGGAGTCACTTTTTTTTTTTGGGTTGCTGCTCCTGCAGCGTCTGTGTGGAGCGCGGAGCGGGCAGCGACCTCTGCCTCAGTGGATTGCATTTTTAATTAAGGATTTCCAGCGGCTCTTTGGGATATTTACAATTTCCACTCATGTGTTGAAACCAGCGTTAAAGGGAAACTCCTCCAAGTGCATCCAAAGTCTGGGACCTGATACGGAGTTGGCCTTTTTCAGCATAAAAATCCAGGGTTTGGGGTTTTGTTTGTGTGCGTTATTTGTCTTTTAACTTTTCTATATTTCTTTTTTCCTGAGGGGGGGGGGGCGAGTGATTCTCCCTCTTAATCCCTTTTAGACCTAGCAAATCTTTTGCTTAAAAAAGCATTTTGCTTTTTAAAGAGTTTAAATATTTCGTGTTGTGTGTATGTGTGTGTGTGTGAATTTTTTGCTTTTCGACCCTTCATACAACTTTTAAAGAATTGGTGGTCGATGCAGGGTATTTTTCACCTGGCATTTCCTGCAGCCCCCTTTAACCTCGGGGGCCGTAGCTTAACTGCGGGAGTGACTTTACAGCGGGGGTCAATGTAGCACCCCCCACCCCACCCCCTTGACCACTTGCTGTTGCTTTCTCTCAAAGTTTTCCTACCCACTCACCCCCTCCCCACCCATCCCCTAGTCACCCCACCCCCGGAGAGTTCCCTCATGTTGCAGCTCTGTTGCGATCTATCGGCGACAGGCTGTGCAGAGTTTGCACGGCGCAGCACGGCGGAGCTTCATGTGGGACTGCGACCCGTACAATCACCGCCGCGCTGAGGGTACGGACCCCCAGTAACTGGAGACCTCCTCCTCCCCCCCACCCCTGGCGCCAAAGGATATCGTATGTTCAGGTCCAAACGCTCGGGGCTGTTGCGGCGACTTTGGAGAAGTCGTGTGGTCCCCGACCTGGAGGAAGGAGGCGGCGGCGGCGGAGGAGACGAGGATGGGAGCTCCGGGAGCCGCGCAGAGCCGGCCCCGAGGGGAGGAGAAAGGGGAGGCTGCAGCCGCTCCGAAATCCGCCCGGTAACCTCGCGGCGGCCCCGGGAGGCAGCAGGGCAGCGAGGCGCCCAGGGCGCAGGGAGGCGCCGGCGCGCGGGGGGCCCCCTGAGGCCCATGTCGGAGCCTGGGGCCGGCGCTGGGGCCGGGGGCTCCTCGTTGGAGGTGGCTGAGCCGGGAGGCCCTGGCTGGCTGCCGGAAAGCGATTGCGAGACCGTGACCTGCTGCCTCTTCTCCGAAAGGGACGTGGTTGGTGCGCCCCGAGACGCCGGCGACCCTCTGGCCGGGGCGTCTCTGGAGCTAGGGGCTGGCGGCGGGAGGAGCCGGGAAGCCCGTTCCCGGCTGCTGTTGTTAGAGCAGGAACTCAAGACGGTCACCTATTCGCTGCTGAAGCGGCTGAAGGAACGCGCTTTGGACACGCTGCTGGAGGCGGTGGAGTCCCGCGGTGGGGTGCCTGGCGGCTGCGTCCTGGTGCCGCGCACAGACCTCAGGCTGGGCGGCCAGCCCGCCCCGCCCCAGCTACTCCTGGGCAGACTCTTCCGCTGGCCTGACCTGCAGCACGCCGTGGAGCTCAAGCCCCTCTGTGGTTGCCATAGCTTCAACGCTGTCGACAGCCCTACTGTGTGTTGCAACCCTTACCACTTCAGCAGGCTCTGCGGGCCAGGTGAGAGGAATTGGGGATTGGAGAAGTGGGCGAGGACGTCCTGGAGTCATCCTTTAGGGAATGAGGTTGGGGACCGGTATGAGAAGGTGCTACAGAAGCTAGGACTTAGCCGATTTGTTGGGAGAAGGCCTGGGAAAACTCCTGGGCAAATCTTTCCCCCCCCTTAACTGACCAGGTGTGTATTTAGTTAACAACAGGGTCTATGAAAAAAAAAAATGAATCCTTTTAACACAGTTGGGCTTTCATTGATGTTCGCATCTAAGTGGGTTACTCTGTGTGGATGAGTATGCGCCGGAAGCATACCTGTGCTCAGCATACCTGAGGTTGGGTTGAGTAGGAGGTGTATTTGCAGACTATTCTTGATCTTTTTGGCGTTGAGAAAGCAAGATTAATCGAAATGCACTTTTAAGTCATTTTGGGCAAGTATTCAGCCTCACTCTCCAGGAGAATTTTTTATCGGGCAAGTATGGACCTACTTTAGGAAAGAGGATTGTTTGTCATCGTAATCTTCTCTCCTCTACCCTCATCTTGATGACAGCAATGATGAATGTGAATGTGAATGTGGAAATAGGCAGTGGAAAAATAGACTAAGAGGGGGAGAAGTCTATAATGAATGACCAAACTTGAGAATCAGCCCGAGTAATGATAGTTTACTTTTATGTAACCCAACTCTGCTTTCCTCACGCCTACTTTATGAGGGAGGGAGGATAATTTCCATTTTACAGATAAGGACACTGAGGCCGAAGGACATCATTTGCTTAGTGAGATCATACAGCATTAAAATGAACTTTGAAGATAGGACTCTTAACGATGGTTTTATGGCAAATTCATTGCTTTTTCCACTGCTCAGAGTGATGGTAATATGGATCTCCATTTGTCTATTTATTCATCGCTATCTCTCTTCACATACATGAGAATGGCACCGAATCAGTGTCCCTTTCTGTGTCTACACATTTAGACTTAGTCGGTGCCATACTCCATGTGTGTATCCCCTCCATGCTCCCGTGCATACAATACTCTTACATATTCATTTGTATTCTGTTACATTCTTCCTTTCTTTATTTTCAAAAAGGCATTAAAGTGCCCCAGTATGCCTGTTTATACTGAGTGATAACTCACCTTGGCCCAATATCCTTCCTTTCAAAACTTGTAAAGAACCTGGATGTATTTCAGAAATGGAGAGCTAAGTTTTTGTTGTTAAACTTTGAATTCCCTCTCTTCTCTTCTCCCTCCCTCAGTTACTCCTCTCTGTCCCCATTCCTTTTCTTTATCACCTTCAAGCAGACTTTGTGGAAAGGATGGAATGGTTTAATCCTAGCTTTTTCTCTGTTTTCCTATCATTGGCTATAGTAACTTATGCTTGTCTTTTCCTTCTCTCCCCCCTCCCCCCCCCCAAATCTGCCTCTTAGTAATTAAATCATAATGGCCCACACCTGAATTAAGGGACCAGTACTTTGATAGTACTTTAATATCTTATTAAAGAAAGCCAGCCTTATTATGTTCTTATCATTCCTTTCCCTTCTACTATCCATATTGCCTTTCATTGACTAAGTCAATTCAGAGAACTTTTAAGAGTTTTTTTACCCTTCGTTGGGCAAACGTTTTCATGGTCTTTAGTTTACCAAAAATGGGAACCCTCCCATCATTGCATCCCCACCTTTAAAGGTCTTTTCTCAAAATCAATGAATAAGATAAATTTAGTTTGATCATTTCATATTACCCAGTGAACTTAACTGATTTGATTAAGAGTCTCATACCTAGTTATACCTCCAAAACCACAATCCAGGTTTCTTGTCTCCTAATCCAGGGATCTGATTCAGCTTCATTCATTTGGGGGAGGGCTTTGGCTTTTTAAACCTTATATTTGAGGATGCAGATTGTATTTCTGTATTTGGGGAAGATCAGTGAATTCAGGGGAGAGGAAGGTTGTTTCTGTAGCACCTTCATATATCATTCATATATCATTGATGGGCAGTATGGGAGAAGTGGTTAGCTCTGCTCAGGCCTGTGTGGGGATTGATCCTTCTGGGTAAGAAAGGGTGAGGAGGAAATGTGGATAAGAGCTGGAGAGTGCCTTTGAACATTTTGCTTTAAATGCTGCTTGTCTTATGTCTCTCGATACAGTTCTTCACTGTATTTCACTCCTCTGGATTCTCCGAAACACTCACTTTGTTGTTTCTTTGTTGACTGTCAGATTCCAATGCCTCTGGTCCACTTTGAACCAACAACTTCCCCTGGAAGTGTGGTTTCCCCCATATCCATACCCTTTGATTCTTGGTTGCTTCCCCTCCAAGTCTTTGAAGGAGGTGATCCCATCTTTGGCTCCATGGCTAATGTCCTGTCCCTGACAATTTTCCAGGAGAAGCACAGAACTTTTGAGCCAATAGGAGCCTTAGAGGCCATCTAGTCTAAGCCACTCTTTTTTTTTTTTTTTTTTAAACATTTAAAAAAAAAACCCTGAGATCTAGAAAAAAGAAGGGGCTTGCTCAGAGCCACACAGCTTCTTAATCCTGACCTGGACTTCTAGGAGCCTGCTCTCTTTTTCCAGTCACTTGGACACAGAAAATCTCTGAATTTACCCCATCTAGGGCTGATTCATGCCCCAATTCAGGGCTACTCCTTGGCAAGACTTTTTCCTCTTTCTTTATATAAAGTAATAATAATAATAGCAATAATAAAAACCACTATTAATTTAGCACCTCCTGTGTGTAAGGCACTATTCTTTGAGGGATATAGAAAAGTATATGCCAAATTTCCTATTCTCAAGGACCTTACAGTGAAGAGTTGGGGAGAGAGGAAATAAGTGAATGAAGTTGGATTTTAATAAAGCAAGACAATATAAGTGCAAAGTGGACAATACAAACTTTCAGGATGATAATATAGAAATTTAGAAGTAAGATTGGGGTAATCTGGGAAGGCTTCTGGGAGGAGATAGGACCTCCAAGGAGGAGGTTTCCCAAAGGATGCTTATAATCTATCAAAGAAATAGTGGTTAGAGTATTTGGGGCATAATAATAATATAAAAGATAATAGCAGCAGCTAACATTTATATTATAGAACTTTAAGATTTGCAAAGCACTTTTCTTATGGCTTTTGATCCTTATAGCAACCCTGGGAAGTATGGGTATTATTTTTGTTTTCATCTTATAGATGAGGAAACTGAGGTAGAGTTTAAGTGACCCATCTGGAGTCACACAGTGTCTAAGGTTGAATTTGAATTCTGATGTTGAGAGATTATAAAGTCAGGTTGATTTGGGATATGATTGAAATAGTGGATACTAATTCCCCTTCTTCTAAAAATGGCCAGATCGTGGATAGTTTGATTTTAATAGTATTTTTCAATGGGGCAAGGTGGGAAAAGGATGGAGGGAGGAGGGTAGGATATAGGAGGACAGAGAATGGAGTTTTAGAAATTGATCTTTTGGGCATTGGCTCTTGTTTGCCTGTAGGAGGTGCTGTTACAGGCTACTGCAGCACTCACTAACCTTGCCAGCCCTAAATCAACATAGTGGTTCTGGACCCCATAGCCTTCAAAATAGCTGGTGATAATGAAGATTCACATTTATTTAGTGCTTTATGGCTTAAAAAAGTAAAGCCCAGAAGGATGGATAGGTGCATAGATAACTCTCCCCTAGTGACATAGGAATGGAAATTTATGGCTGAGGACTTGGGTCTGTTTAACTTCCTTGTCCTAAGTGATGGTTTTGGGGCCAGAGGGTCAGAGGAGGACGATCCCCACCCTCCTCCCCATTCCCCATATCCTACCCCATCTCAGAACTTTAGAAAGCACATTGCTGGTGCTCAGAATCCCTCCATATTCCATGTCACTAGGAGGAGAGGAACATGAAACGATGATGTAGGGGGAGAACTCTGCCCATATTGGACAGTGATAAGAGAAGACAGAAGGGTATGGGCAGTCAGAAAATTATACCCCGTGGGGGATGCTGCCTCCAAACATGAAGATACAAATAGATATTAATACATGAAAGTGTACACATTGTAACATGGCAGGAATATACAACAGGCACAAATACAGTTTCAAAAAACAATCCATCCAGAGTGGAATGCATGGCTAGGGTCACATAGATGCCACAAAGATACATTTGCATGAATAATTGGGGAGGGGAATAACCCAAATAGGGGTACCATCATAGTGTAAGATGCATATATATTCACACTCTGAAGAGCATAGATTAATATGCACACTGATACAAGAGCATGGAAACAAAGTCACATATAAATAACTGCTAAACCGTAGGTAACACAGATACATTTATCACAGTGAAACACATAGATCAACATCTTAAAGCCTAGAACACACTGATAGCAGCAAACATGCACATGCTTGCATACACATAAGCACAGTGAACATGAAGGCAACACTAATGCACTTGCCTATATTTCTGATACACTCTCTTTGAACATTTTACCTTTGGGTAGCAATAGTGGCCCTGGAATCAGGAAGACCTGAGTTCAGATGTGCCCTCAGATAGTTACTAGATGTATGACCTTGGATATGTCACTTAACCCAGTTTACCTCAGTTTCCTCATCTGTAAAACGAGCTGGAGAAGTAAATGGCAAACCCCTCCAGTGTCTTTACCAAGAAAACCCCAAAGGGGGACATAAAGAGTTGGACACAATTGAATCACAACAAAAGCATTCGGAGATTGCTACCCCTACTCCCCTCCCGGAATTGCTAGTCTCTTCCTACCTAGGGATGGGATCCCTCTAGATCTGTCTTTGTTTCCCAATCCCCAGGGAAATGCTTGCTCTCTGCTTGGTGCCTATGTGGACGGAAATTTGAAGGAATACTTTAATCACGGTTCTAACCTGTGTTTAAAACTCCTTTCTACTGAAAGTATCCATTAACTTTGGAATAAATCTCGGGCTCTTTGCTTCACCACTTTTTTTTTCTGTAATTATATTCAGTAAATGACTATTATCTAAATTACGCTGGAGAGAGAGAAAGAGACAGAGAGAGAACTTTTAAATGACTTTAGAAGACAGCCTAGAAAAACACAGGTTTCCCAGGCAAAGAATATAGGAATTAAAACAGACTAAAAAGTTTTTTTTTCTTTTATTTGGCCTGGCATTATCCCTTTGAAATGAGATCAATTTCAAGTTGTGCTTAAAAAGCCCTTTTTTCCCCCCTTTCCCCCTTTCCTAAGGAGGTCCCCTCTGCTATTTAGGTGAAGAAGTGGTGATAATATGCAGTTTGCATATTGCTGGCGCCAGCCGGACTAGCTGTTTATCTGACTGACGGGGGAATCTAGGCAATTAAACTCCTGCCTTTCTTAAAGCTGCAGTGTCTCTTTTCCAACTTGTCTTCCTTTGTTGCTGAGGCACTGGCTTCTCTGGGATAGTGGGGGAAGGTACACTAGCTGGAGGGCTGAAAACTGGCCCCACAAGGGGGTGGGACTGGAAAAGCCCCGGGCTAGGGGCATGGATCATTTCCTGTGAAAGATGCAGAGGTGGAAAGGCAGAATAAGACTGAGAGTCCCGAAAATACAGACCACACCAGTAAGTTGAAGGAGTTTTAACTATCTCCTGGCTTACTTGAGGTCCAGATCCTGAAAGGCGAAAATTCCACCGGGAGCTAACAAAAGTCACATCTGTGATGAATGCTTTCCTTCGAGCTGACTGTAGCTCTGGCTTTTTACTGTAGATCCCTGAAGCTGGAAGAGATTCCTGGATTTTATGCAGATGGATAGCTGTCTGAGTATGTAGGAGGATTGCCTAATTACACTGCTGCTTGCATTTAGAGAGGCCCCGAGGACTCTGGGAGTTCCCCCTTAAGGTTAAAAGCTTGTGCATTTTTATTCTCCTATAAAATGAGCCCACAGCAATAGCTGCAACAGTCAAACTTTTTTAGAAATGTAATTCAGAGTCTCTCTGCCTCACCCACCCAGCGCCCAACCTTACTCCTTTAACTTGCGTCACTCTTTAGCCATCTGAATGTCATAATGGAAAATCAGGTATCCAATACTTGCTAGTGTGGTTTGACAAAATTCTGTTGTTGGTGACCCCTGCAGAGGATGTGAAAATTATCATCCAGTGATAGCACACACTTCCCAGGTCAGATCTCTCTCTCTCTCTCTTGTTTAGTTAAGGAAAAATAATTCTGACTTGACAAGACTGAAAGAATGTCTGGGGTTTTTTTATCCTCACTAGGAATCAGGGGATGTAGATTCTTGGCCCTGGCACTAATTGTCTTGCTTTAAAAAACAAACAAACAAACTTGTACAGACTCTACTCTCCAATTCATAGCACATAGTAGGTGCTTAATGATTGATCAACAAGCTGAGTAACATTGATTTTTCTAGACTTCATTTTTCTGATCTTGAAAATGTGTGCTTTGGAATTGGTCTAATGGCCCTTCTAGGCTTTATTAGTCTAAGCCTTTGTCTAGGTCACTGCAATGCAATCTGTTCCACTCCCTGCTTTTTTATGTGCCCCTAAGAGAACTTACTGGTTACCCCACCTCTGCACTTATTAAATGGTTCATTGAGCACCATCTTGGTAAGGTAGATGTGGGACAGAAGTTCCTTCTGGAGTTATATTGCAAGGGCCTCAGTTACCCATTTACACTTCAAGTTACACAACTCTCTCTCTCTCTCTCTCTCTCTCTCTCTCTCTCTCTCTCTCTCTCTCTCTTTCTGTCCCTCTCCTCTCTCTCTTCACTACCACATCAGAAACACTGTCTGGCATGCATTTAGCTGGGTTTTAATATCACAGGCCAAGCCCAGCTCTAAGGAACTTGTGTGGTCAGAGTACTGATGATTTAACTCCAGCCTAGGGGGACTCTGACGGCTCCCATTTTGGCCCCGGGTGTTCAGTTCTCCGGGGACTCAGACAAGCCTTTGAAGGGATGTTTGGCCTTGGGACTTGAAGGAAAGTGTGATTTTAAAAAGAAGCTGGAGAGTGACTTCTAACTACAGGCCACACCCATTATTGCCAAGTTTTCTATTTCCTATTCTGTGCCATAGGCATCTAGAGGAAGGTTCATAATCTCCTTTTTCTGTCATGAAATAGGATGACTTTAATTCAATGAGTGGATTTTTTTTTTAATGATCCAAAACATGAACACATTCTGAAATTATAGAACCTGACTAGAGTGCCTCTGCCCCATCCTATTTGTTATTTCCTGTGTATCTAAGTACTGCTATTTTTACCTACATTACCTACAGGTAATTTATCAATCCTCATCTATCCCCAATCTTCTCTATGTTTCCCAGCAATCTGTATTTAGAGAATGAATCTTTGGAATAGTCAGAAGAACTTGGATATGTTGAAAAAAGATCTTTTGAACTGGTGCCTAAACTTGTAGATTAAGCACTTGTCCAGCCTTTTTTCTTAAGGGTTTCATTTAAGATCTCTCTTTTAGTTTCTTGCCTGACTTTAAAACTCAGTGGTCTGCTTGGATAACATTTTTAGGTCCTTTCCCCCTTTAGCCTTGTTGACAAACAACCCCAGCCATTTGTCAGCATCAACCACAAACATTTGTTGAGCGCCTCTTCTATGTGGAATGCTATAGGGCTTTGTTGTTAGACATACAAAGTTCTGGATTGCAAGCTTTTTGTAGGTAGAAACACCAGCTCTTAGCCATTTTGTATCTTTCCTTCTTCTTTCTTCCACTTCCCTTAAGTCTGTCAGTTTATAATACAGCATTACCTTGCTTATTTATAATAAGCACTCAATAAATGTTTATTGAGAAATGAATGAATGAATCATGATACTTAGCCAGGAGAGGGCTCAGCAGGTCCTTTCTTGGTGTACTACCTGAAAGGGGCAAGCAGTGGGATAGTCTAAACTTGATTTGGAGTCAGAAAAATATTGATCTCCTACTTGATTTCTCCTGATATCTTGACAAATCACTTCATCTTTGTGGATTTTGATTTCTTTCTGACTCAAAGCAGGCACTAGGCTAGATGATTTTCTGTTTACCATGAACCATCTTTTTCTATTCTTTCTTCAAACAGGTAGAGAATCCTGGATTCCCCACTTGAGAAAACTCTTTTGACTTTCAGAGTCAAGGTTATAAAGAGGGGAAACTTAATTTAATGCAGGGAGCAAAACAACTGCTACTACTACCACTGCTAATTGTGCCTATTATAATTACGAAAAATACTTATTACCCCTTGGGTCATTACTGATACTCTGGCTAATAATAGTTATTACTGGGTTATTACCACTGAGGTTTTGTTTGAGTTTGGGAGTTGATGGCATTTAGTTTCATTTACCCCAAATGAAGGGTCATTTCATTCATGCAAATTGTTACTTACTTTAGCAAATTGTTACTTCCCGTAAAACAAGAGCCCAAGGAATTCTTCTGAAGACAAAGTATATGTTTTTAAAGGGGAGTATTTTAAGCAAATGAATGGAAACAAACAAACAAAAAAATCCCATAGAAAATAGATAGTTTTTTTTTTTTTTTTTTTTTTTTTTTTTTTTAAGAGCATTGTAGACTACTTCTCTTCCTTCTCCTTCCCCGCCCCTCCAATGGAGAAACAGTAGAGGGATTTCACTTGTATGAAGTCACATTTCTTATTAATGGAAGAATTAGAATTAGAGTCTATTTAGTTTTGGTCTTGGACTTTTGCCACTTTCCTGTGCTAAAGGGACAAGCCAGTTAAGGATAAAGTTTTTTATTTTTTTTAAATACTTCACTCAATCGTTTTCAATCAGTTGACTTTACTGCTCTATTGTATCTCTTGTTGTAATGTATAAGCTTTGCTTAAAAAAAAAAATAATTCGCTTTGATGGTATAAACAGCAAAGCGCAATAAGGACTTCCTGGCGTCTCAGAGTAAGTTGCTGACTTAGATATGGGTCTGACTGTTATGGCAAAACTACAAACTAGTCTGCAGCATCCCATTCCGCTGGACTATTTTTGTATTTCCTACCTAAAGTCAGAGAAATATGAAATCCAAGAGGTTGGACTTCCACCATGCCCAGCCCTAATAGTGATCTGTCTTGTTTTCCAGAATCTCCACCACCCCCTTATTCTCGGCTGTCTCCTCCCCACGATGATCGAAAACCCCTGGGTAAGTAAGTCTGCTTTCTCTGGAAAGGATTTGTTTCAGGATTCTCATTAGAAAATCCACCTTTGGACAAAGGTTCCATCCACCTTTGACCTGGAGGGATGGGGCAAATATTTCTCCAAGCAACCAACTCACAAAGAGTGAGTTAGAGGCAGGGCCAGGAATAGAAGCCAGGTGTCCAAACTAATTCAGTGTAACCCATCTGCTTCTTTGATACTCTGATTTTAAGGAGTTCAGTCATATTTGCCTTATTCTATCCCTATTCCACCGCCCATATTTGCCATACCCCACCTAACATTGTGATCTTGCTGAAATTCCCACGCTTTAAACCTGTGAAAACTTCCTCATCTTACCCATCTGCTGTCCCTAACCTGGTGTGGACATACCTCAAAGCTGCCCTTGGATATCCAGAATATATTACTAAGACAGTGAGTCTCAGAAGTTTATTGGAAATGGAAAGTTATGTACCATATTTTCTATTTATAGGGGCCTATATAGCTATCCTGAGGCAGCTAGGTAGCACAGTGGATAGAGTGCTAGGTTTTGGGTCAGGAAAATCTTATATCAAATTCATCCTCAGAAGCTTCCTATCTGTGTGAGCTTGGGCAAGTCATGTAATCTCAATTTTCTTATGGATCGATGTCTTGTCAAGAAATGATGAGCCACTGGAGAAGGAAATGGCAAACTACTACAATGTCTTTGCTGAGAAAACCTCATGGGCAGAAGTCTGCAAGGTCATGAAGAGTTGGGCATGACTGAAATGACTAAACAACAACTAATATAGCTCTTGTAGCGAAGCAGATTGACAGTGATACTGATTTTTATAATTATTATTTAAATCTGAAGCTGTCAGTTGAATCTCCATGCTATTAGGTGTTTGTTTGAATCTTAATCTTTCTTTATATTTCTATTCCCTTTCTATGATTCCCATGTTTTAACTGTAAGTAATTAGCTCACCTTCCCCCAAAAGGAATGGAGTAATGCCAGGCTGCTGGTTTTTGTACTTTTGAAGAAGTCCCAGAGGGGAAAATAAAATAACTAAAGTATCTTACTACCTTATAACCTCTGAAGTGGGATATTTCCCTCAGCCTAGAATTCCTTTGCTCATCATTAACCTTTGTGTGACCTTTAAACATTGTACTGTCATGGATGAATGTATTTCAACCTATCCATCCATATGGGGCTAGGTTTACTTCTGCCCTTTTTTCCCATCTTGTGTACTTGTACTTCTGCTCCTGAGTTCATAGTTATACTAAATATGTAGGGCATTAAATCTTTGTCAAAAGAGGTTGTTTATTCCCTTTGATTTATGCCAAGAATTTCACCTGAGCGGAAACAGCTTTGGAACATCTGGAAAAGAATGCTGATTGGTAAATAAAATGACTGACTTAGACTATATGAAAGCACATATAAGTAGCCTTAAACATTGCTAGATAGTGCTATACACATATTTATCATTAAAAGAATAAATACTTTGTAAAAGACTTAGTATGAGGCATAACTGGATCAGCAAGTTAAAATTTTGAGGGTTCAGTAGGTTCATGAAATGAAGCATTGTGGATTTGGTCTCATTTAATAAACAGTAAGAACCTTATTAATTAGCAATGCAGTAGAGAACCCTAGGACAGAATCAAAGGAACTATTGGTATAAGGATTGATATATTGGTACCCTAGTGGCTGATTCATTTTCCTGAATATGAACAGAGTAGCTTTGTGGGCTTTCCGCAAGAGACCAGAACTTATCAAATCAGATACAATTTTTTTTTTTTTGAAAGCAGAGTACTAATGATATTCTAATAAGCACTTGAAAATTACACTTTTTTTTTAAAAAGACTCCTTCCCTATCCTGTTTGAGTAGTATGTGACAAAGTTTGAACCCTCCAAAACATAGACTAATGGAAAGAACATTTTAAGTGTACTAAGGTGAATTTAAGAATAGAGCTTTTTCTCAAAAGACAAATGCATACAACTATGCAGTGTACTTAGAAACTACCCAGTTTCCTAATTTGACAGAAGAGATTGAGCCCAGACTAGGAAAGTAATTTGCCTAAGATTGTTGTTCAATCTGACACCTTAGAAGTAGAAGAAGGAATATAGAAGCTTATATTTCCTGATATTCACCCTCTGTGGTAGAGGGTCTCACCAAATAGAACCCCAAAGCCAGAAGGATATGGCCTGATTCAGGCCTTATAGAAGGAATGGGCAAATATGGACGTTTCCCCTCTCGAGCAGGCCTAGGGCTGAGGTTTCTTGACTTTCTCTTCCTCTCATCCCATGCTTAAAATAATTATTTTCTAACTTAATAGAGTGATTCCAATGACAAACAGGACAGTACAAGACTGGTATAATAAAATGAGTACTGAACTTGGGGTCAGAAAGCCTTTGTCTTAGCTTACAACCTACTTCTACTGATTTACTAGCAAGTGAATTGATCTCTGAACTTTAATTTTCTTACTTGTAAACTGTGGTTGTTGATCCAGATAATTTCTAAAGTCCTTTTCAGTTCTAAGTCCTATGATTTGCTCCGTTTAAAAAAACAAACGACACACAAGAAAATATGGTCCTCTTAAAGGATGCCATGCTGAGAACTCCAGCCCTCATCAAGTATATATAATTCAAAGTCATGGGGTGCATCCCGCAGTCTTGTTGGATGGCCATTGAAGATGCCCTGTGAGAAAGGGTCCTAGGACTGCTATGTATTTAAGTCTATAGTAATGAGGGCAATTGAGTAATGGAGTTCATGCCTCTGAAATGGGTAATGGATACCTCTGAAAAATGACAAACCGCCATCATTATTGATCACTAGTATAATCACAATGTTTTGTGTATATGCCCAGAAATAAGTAAATAAGAAAATCCCCTTCTAATATAGTGTCAGTATCCTCTGAGATGCAGCTTTTTGGAAAGAAAGTAACTCTGAAGAGGGTGATGTTCTTTCTCTGTCTTCTCTCTCTTTTTCTGTTTCTGTCTCTCTTCTCTCCCTCTTGGTTTTGCTTTTTCTCTTTACTCTCTCTTTTACTCCATTTTCTCCTTTCTTTTTTTGTATTTTTTTACCCTCTCTGTCTCTTTTTCTCTGTCTCTGTGTTTCTCCCTCTGTCTCTATCTTTCTTCTCTCTCTCTCTCTCTGTCTTCTCTGTCTCTTTCTTCCCTCTCTCTTTCTCTGTCTCTGTGTCTGTCTCTCTTGCTCTTGTTCTTTCTTTCATTCTCTCCTCTCCTTATCTTCTCTCTCTCTCTCTCTCTCTCTCTCTCTCTCTCTCTCTTTCTCTCTCTTTCTTTCCTTCCTCTGTCTGTCTTCTCTTTCTCTGTCTCTCTGTCTGCCTCTTTCTTTCTCTCTCTCTGTCTTTCTTCCCTCTCTCTTTCTATATATATATATATATATCTTTGTCTTTCTGTTTTTCTTTCTTCTCTCTCTAAGTATATATATATATATATCTGTTTCTGACTTTCTTGTTCTTTCTCAGTTTTAGTCTCTCTTCTCTTTATTTTTTATGTTTTTTTCTCTCTCCTCCATCTCCCTTCTCTCTCTCTCTGTCTCTATCTGTTTGCCTCTTTCTCTGTCTTTTGTCTTTTTTGCTCTCTTCTTTGTCTCTCTCTTGCTCTCACTGTCATTCTTGAGCTCTCTCTCTTGCTTTCTCCCTTTTCAATTGGGTTAAAGTGACTTGCCCAGGATCACACAGTAAGTAAGGGTCAAACATCTGAAGTAGGATTTGTGTTCTATCCATTGCACCTACCAGTTGCCTTGGGAGGCCTCTTTGATAAAACCTCTGATTTTAAGAATCATTGTGTAGGAAAAGATATTGGATTTGGGAATGTAGAACGTGGGTTCAAATCCTGGTTCTGCTCCTTTACCTCTTGTATGACATTGGATACATCACCCTCCCTGGGTTTCACTTTCATCACCTGCAAAATGACAGGCTTGAGCTGGATGATGTGTGGTCCTTCCAGCTCTGTATCTATGACCATAATTATGCTGCTACAATGTAGACTGCTACAGTGGGGTATCAGGATTCATACTCTATCTCTACTTCTTTATAAGCAGCATGACCCTAGGCAAGTGACTTCATTTATCTTGCTCTCAGTTTCCCTATCTGTAAAATGAGACAACAGCCTCATGATCTAAGATCTTAGCTCTTTCATCTCTGACTCTTATGACAATCTTTCTTAGGATCTTCCTTATGTGTACCCGAGTTTTAATTTTCTACCCCTTCCAAGTCAAGATGTTTTTAAACAGCTAGAAAATTTTTAGTCCTTTGGTAAACATCCTAAAAGGTTTTTTTTTTCTTTTTAAACCACATTATTTTTATTTTTTATAAACCAAAGGGAGTCAGTTTATTTCTGGGCCACTGTAATCATATGCAGACAACGAGCTAAAACATATAACTAAACATAGTCAGCATCTGGCCAATGGGGCTGGGGAAGGACAAATTGGTTAATATTTCATCTTGTTCATCCCTTTTCCACTCCCACCCCCAGGACATTTGGTAAAAGGAAAAAATGAAAACACCAAAGGAATTCCAACTAACTCAAGCCTATACTAGGCTACTCTGTTGCAAGATTAGGCATTGTGACCTAAAACTGTAATAATGTCTTTTTGAGGAAGGCAAGGTTTACCATCTGGGAATCCAAGGTACCCTTGACTGATTGCAAAAGGTAGTAGTTATGCCAGTAGTATTTCTGAAGGAAATCCTTGCAGATAAGGCTTTCCGACAGGCTCTGGTAACCTTCACTGGGTGAGGGGGGACAACATCCCAGTTGGTAGTAAAGGCTATCGTGATCCAGGAAAATTTTCCAAGTGAGCTTACCCTGAAATGAATCTATTTGTTAAGTAAACAGAGACTGTCCAAGAAGCAGACACTCAAAGAATTTCCCTTCCAAGCCTAATTATGCTGCAGATAGGGGGAAAAAAGAATGAACAGCCTATGAACTTGTTAAAACAACAGGGCTGAGGTTGAAATCTGCTCTGTGGGTCGGTTTGATTGAAAAAAAAAAGGGAAGAAAAGTTAATCTGGGAGCAAACATTTGAACGCTTAATTAGAGGGGTGTAAGCAGGACAGAGTAAGGATGACTGTTAACTTGTTAAAACAAAGTTTCCTCAGCCTCAGCGGGGAGGAAGGAAGGAAGGAAGGAAACAAGAAGAAACAGCTTCAAGAATTTTAATGGTTGTAATTAAGTATAGCAACTATGAATTGTTTAGGGGCTTAATTTAACCTTACTCAAGTAAGCACCAAGTTTCTACTTGTTCGATCCCCTGAACTTCATTTATTTCTGTGGTCAAAGCAATTGAAACTTTTTTCAGCTTGTAGGGCAGTGAAATAGAACGTCAGCATTTTCCTGAATAGTTAGGGGCAGGCTGGCTTTGTCTGGCTCCATCGTGGGATTGGGCTGAAGTGTCAGGAAGTTACTTGGGATACCCTGCCTTTTTGGAGGAAAGACAGACAGAGAAGGGAAGGAGGAGAGAGACAAGGAAACAAGAGAATATGAGTGCTTAGGAGAGAAAATATGTCACTGATTTTTTTTCCTTCTTTTCATCTTGCAGATTTATCTGATTCCACGTTGTCTTACACTGAAGCAGAGACCACCAATTCCCCAAACATCACTCCTGGTGAATTCTCAGGTTGGAAATTTTCTTCATTAATTATTATTTTCATGTTAAAATGTAGAGGAGGGGACAGGTGGTTGAATGGTTTAAAATTTTTTCTTCTCACTTTTCTTCCCTCAATATTCCCAACCCTCCCAAGTGGGAAAATTGCCAAACTTTGAAATTAAATACAGACAGTTCTTAATTGTTGTAGGTTCTAGGGGTGAGGAGAACTCATAATGAAAAGAGAAAAAAACCCTCAAAATCTATTAGCTGGTAGCTTCTATCTCCTCCCCTCCCCAAATATGGGGTGGGGTGTGGAAGGGAGAGGAATATCAACTTTCTTTCCATGAAGGAGACTCCTTCTCCTTGTTGCATATTTCAGTCTCTAGTAATTTCAACTGCAATAATATAATTTGCCTATATGTGAATGTAGTCATGAGTACATAAATCATATTAATGTATGTATAGTAGGTTTTACATATATTCCAATCTTTACTACACTTTTACATTCATTTTTTCATTTTAGCTATTAATTCCTTTTACCTTTGGTCTTAGAAGAAGAGAAAAGAACACAAACTTTTCTTGTATTACCCAATGACCTCTCTCAATATTGGGGATTTCATGTGCGTCAGATAGGTCTCAAAAAGCCAGAAGGAATGGGCTTGACTCAGGCCCTATTGAGGGCATTACAAGTGTAGAAGACTACAATATTATAATTTGAGGATTGAGAAATGAGTGCTAGGGTGAGGAACATAGAAATAACTAAAAGCATAAGGGAGAAACCCTGAAAATGGCAAGTTGACTATGTGAATCTCATTGTCTTCCATCACAGTGGTATTTGAAGGTTTCATTAAAATTTCTTTTTCAAGAAGTTAAGGCTTGAGGTGAAATGCTGAATTGTGGGAGTAGGATTCTCATGCTAAAGGAAGTGCCTACATGAGGCATGAGGCAAAGAAATGTAGAGCTGGGAAAATGACTTGCATTGGAGATTTTGTTTTCTGTTGTGATCAATCTGCTGATAGGTTTGAAGCCTTGAAATAGTAAGTCCAAGTAGAGAAGTGTCAACAGAAGATGTTCATCTTATGCTTGCTTCTATGCTCTGCAGCTTGCTTGGAAGAAATCCCCATTTCCTTCTGTCCATTGATTCTCTGTTTTCCTCTCATCATCATCCTTTTCTTTGTTAAAGGCCAGATATTCTTTCTCCCCAAAAAATTATACAAAAAAAATCAATTATTGTTTAATTTTGTAGACTCAGCATTTTAGAGCATTCTCTTGCTCATTAACTCTTCTACCTACAAAATAGGCAGGACAATTACAAAAAGAAATAGGCAGCCCATCCTTTTTTTTTTTTTTTTCCTTATTTTATCAAGATTGGTGAAAGGCACTTCTGGTTTAATTAAGGTTTTTATTTATGAATATTTATTTCTACCCAATTCATCCTAAAATATATGCAATTGCACTTAATTTTGTTTTAAGGATTTTGTGCTAACCCGTGTGTCTTTCTCTCCCTCTTCCTCTCTCTCTTCCTCTCTCTCTCTTTCTCTCTCTCTCTCTCTCTCTCTCTCTCTCTCTCTCTCTTACACACAATAATCTAAAATAGTCTCTGGGTTGTTATAAGGGGATAGATTATATGATCTTAATTCTAGACTGAAAGGGACCTTAAAGGTCATTTTTTCTAGTCTCCTCATTTACATTGGAGGCCCAAAGAGAGAGTAACCTTGTTAGATGGTCCTGAATATATGGCCCCTTACTTCCGACAGCGTGTAAGGGGCCAGTTGTCATTGTCCCCATGACTGGTTGAGCTGAAGTTGGACCAGTACTCTTGGAGAAGCAGGTCCTCTAGATAGCAGGCAACCTCAGAGGACCAGGGAGCGTCCACCTTGGGAGGGTTTGTCTTTGTGTTTGTCATGTCATTTACTCTCCAGGAGTGGGTCAACTGCCAGACACTTGGGTCTCATCATCTTCTTGGAAAAGCCTTTAGCTAATTGTAGGTGGCAAATGTATGAACGGAACTATCTAATACATGTTGCCTTTTCCCTGTTTCAAAAATGGTCTTGAGTTTCTGAATCCATGATCCCCAAGGATAAAGGAAATAATAGTAATAAACGACTAGCATTCATATGGAACCTATTGTATGCCAGGCACTTTACAAATAATACCATTTGATTCTACAACACCTCTGGGAGGTGAGTGCTATAGTTGTCCCCATTTGATAGTTGAAAAATGGAGGCAGACTTGTTAAACTCAGGTCTGCCTGATTCCGGCCCAGAGCTCTGCCCACTTGCCACCAGTACTTGAGGGTTTCCTTGACGGAGCTGGCACTTTAATCCTAAAGTAGGTCCTTCTGGCACCGTGTGTCGGCTCTGAGTGATGGGGGGTGAGCTGCTGTCTCCCTGGGACGCCGGCTACCACTTGGGAATTCTGCTTTAGTCGCTTCCCTCGCCCTTCCTCTGCCTTCCCTGGCCGGTGACTCGGGCCCCAGCTCCCCGGCCCGGTTATCAGGCTGGGCTCCCCTGGTGCCCTGGGGATGGGCCTTCCCGCCGCACACATGGCTTCTGACTGAGGGTAGTCTCCACCAGCGTTGGCTTGGGCACGAGTTACAGAGCTGGCTATTTTTAGCCAGGCTCCAGTGTCTGAGCTCAGCTTTCCTGTTGGTGTGGCTAAGGCCCATTTTGGGATTGAGGGAGTATTTAGACACATCCACAGGTCAAAGGCAAGCAGCACTGACATCCTGTAGGCAAAGACTAGCGAGATCCCCAGTGTGGGGGCTGCCTCTCCCGAGTCCTCAGAAAAATCACAGAGCGATCAGAAAGTTTGTCTCTAGTCTCTTCTTGATTCTTTCTCTGTCCCTTTCTTTTACCTCTATGCTTCTCTTACTCAGTTACTCATATCTGTCCTTAAACCATGGGGTCCCCTCTTTGTAAATGGTCTGGGATGCTTCCAGTTTATTTACCCTCAATCCCAGAAAGACCTGTGCTCCAAAATTGTCCTCTCTCCCCCAAATTTTCATTTCTTAATATATTTGCTAAACTTAGTGGAAAACCCTGCTGTCATTTGAGTAGAGTAATTTATTCTAAGGTGTGAATGATTGATAGGTTTATAGGGATTAGAGATAGATATTTATTCAACTCTTAAAGTCCTAATAAATAAATTCTTAAAGGAGCTTAGTCTCTAACAAAGGAGCTCAAATTGGCCCATAAAAAGTTAAATGAGAATACTGAAGGGAAAGTGTTGAGTGAATAAAGGAAAAAGGAACAAGGTTTTGACAAAATTCATAGAAAGGAAAAATCACTTTTTGGAAATGGCCAGAAAATGTGTTGTGGAGGAGAAGAAATGTGAATTGGGAATTGAAGAGTAGGGGGACTTTCTGGGCAAAGGGAATGGTGTTGTATAGAGCAGAATTTGGTTGGAATGTTAGAGGGAATGGTTTGAGGTAAGACTGTAGAGGTAGGTAGAGATATGCCATTGAAAAGAGGAGCTTATTAACTCAAAATGCTATTTAATTGAGGTGGGAGAGACATTTTTAATCAAAATCGGGGAGAGTCCCATTGTACCTTGCTGTCATGTATCACTGTTCTGGAAGTATAAAAGTCATTAGTATGGAAGTATGTCAGAGGTTGCTAACTTCCTCTTCTAAATCTCTCGGTCTGATTGACAAGTTTCATCATTACGCAAGGCTTCCCTCTCTAGGCCCCAGTTCATCTCGTTTGCCCAGGGCCTTTAATGTTATTTAATGACAGTACACATTGGACATATTTTACACAGATTTATGGTGGAAATAAACACTTTTCTTTATTATGGGAATTTAGGAGAAAGAAATCAAGGACTGATTCTTCTTGTGCAGCAAAACAACTGTATGGACATGTATGCACATATTATATTTAACATATACTTTAACATACTTAACATGTATTGGTCTACCTGTCATCTGGGGGAGGAAGTGGGGGGAAGGAGGGAAAATTGGAACAAAAGGTTTTGCAACTGTCAATGATGAAAAATTACCTATGCATATATATTGTAAATAAAAAGCTATAATAAAAAAAAGAAAACAGAAAAGAAATGAAGGACTAAGAACACATTCCATTTTGGTTTGGTGTGGCTGTATGCACTCATACCCAGATTTGCTTCCATATAAATACTTTATGCTTATTCACTTTGTATTTATTCTTTAGTTTATTTAATTTATTCTTTAATTTACTAGTGGTTTTCTATATTAGAAAGTAAGCTTCTCGAGGGGAATACATGTTCAGGTCTTTACATTTGTACCTCTATCACTTGGCATAGTGACTAGGTACATGGTGGGCTTTTAATAAGTGATTGTTGACTGTTTAACCCTCATTCTATTAAAGATTAGGCACAGTATTAAATATTTGAAGGATCCTTATTTGTAAGTTGGTAATCATCATCATCATTGTCATATAGTTCAAGTCAGCGAAGATTCATTTAGTACCTATGTCTGGATCTTGGGACTCTTTTACCCTATTAATTATTGAGGATACTCTGAAGAGCTTTTGAAAATTTCAATTTTGCCTGTTATTAGAAATAAAACCATCTCAGTACTATTACAAAAATCATTTTGCCCTTGACCTTGCAAATCCCATTTCCACTCAAAGGGAGTGGAATTCTAGGTTCAGAGAAAAGGTTAAAAAATAGAGTAGTGCCAGATTGTGGAAGACCTTGAATACTAAATTTGAATTTTACTTGATAGATGTGTGGGAGCTGTTGAAGAGTTTTGAGTCTTTGAAATGACTTGATTAGATTTCCCCAAGACTTATAATTCATTTCTTGGGTCATAACTTCCCATACTCAATAACATACTCCATTTGCTTTGCTCCTTCATATTTGCTGCCTCAGTCTTCCTCCTTGATCACCCCTACATGAGCTACCAACCTTACCTTCATAGTCTTGACTCTGCTGTTGATCAGTTGAACTGAACATCATTAACTACTCTGAATTTCTAGCTTCTTTACCTCTTTGCTAGTCAAGGCATCTGAGATGTCCCTGCAATCCAATTATTCTTTTCCTCAAGTGTGGTAAAATACCAATGACTAGGTTAACTACAGATTTATGTTATCTGATCTCAATTGAGATTTCCTTTTATTCTTCCCTGTCGGATTCTGTCACATTCTCTATAGCAGGGACTACAAACCTTCTCTCTCCTTAAAGCATCACCTTTTTGAAACCTACCATCAGAGGAGACTCTAGATCAGGGGTCCTCAAAGTACAGCCCGCGGCCCAGATGTGACAGCTGAGGACGATTATCCCCCTCACCCAGGGCTATGAAGTTTCTTTATTTAAAGGCTCACAAAACAAAGTTTTTGTTTTTACTATAGTCCGACCCTCCAACTGTCTGAGGGACAATGAACTGGCCCCCTATTTAAAAAGTTTGAGGACCCCTGCTTTAGATGATGGAGAAAATTTGATCCATTGCAAGTTTCTCCTCCTTTTGGTCAGACCTCAAAATATCCTGTGTTAAAATCTTAACTTAAAATTTCCTCTATTCTCTCTTCTTTTGCTCTAATTTCTAATGAAATAGTAGCCCTTCTACTTACATGGAGCCAACTCTGTGCTTTTGATGTCCCATCTCAATCATCTAAATGTGTCCCCTCAGTTATTCTTTCTCTTTTTCTAATCTTCAGCCTCCGTTGCCTGCTGATTCCAACCCCATTACCAGTAAATGTACCCTAATTCCCCAATTCTTAAAAAAAAAAAAAAAAAAAAAACACAAAATCCTTCAGTTGGCCCTGCCCTTCCCTTCTCCCTGTCAATCTGTATTCCTGCCTTTCACCAGTCCCTTTTCAGAATCTCCCGGAAAATCATTATCTTGATAAATAATTATGTATAGAATGATATATGAATCATAGAATTGCAAAATCATTCTATGCATATTTCTATTTATCAGTTCTTTATATGCAGATAGCATCAGTTCAGTAGTTACTTTCTATATGAAATCTTTTGCTGATCTTACTCCTTAGTCATACACAACTTGTTAATATTTTCTTCCTTTTGGCATTGTTTTGTATTACTTCACTATGCTTTATACATTTTTCCTCTTAGTAATGTAAACTTTATCTTCCTTTTAGTAATGTAAACTTGAGAAGAGAGGAATTTTTCTTTTTTTGGCCTTTGTATTCCTAACATAATGCCTTGTTCAGTAGAAGTTCAATAAATCTTAGATTGTCTTTCAGTATCTAGGAAGATGGTAGTAGTTAGTATGAAGATAAATTGTAGATGGGACGACTTATGACACTTTCAGAAGACTCCAGGCAAGTGGTACAGACTCATTCTAAGGATAGCAGTAGGAATAGAGGGAGCAGAATGTGAAAGACAGTGTGTGCTGGTTGAATGGAGAGTTAGATCATATTTACTTGATAAATTGTTTACCGATTCCTTTTATGAACGAGTGATTAATGAAACTTGGTAACAGATTGGTGTGAGAGGAGAGAAAAGAATCAAAAACAATTCCATGGCTGCAAACATGGGATGAACAGTAGTGTCACCCAGAGAATACAGTTAGTGAAATTAGAAGTCAAAGACAAGTTCTTGGAGAAAGATACTAAAGTTGAGTTTGAGGTGCCTGTGGGAAGTCTTTTCCTAATAGCATAGATTTAATTCTAGAAAAGCACCTGAGATGTCTCTTAATCCAAGCTTTTCATTGTCAGATGAGGAAACTGAGGCCTAAAGAGACTAAATATGCAGGTGATAAGTAGTAGAGCTGAGAATGTACCATTCTGGGTCTACAGCTTGGGGGACAGATTTCTGTCTCTAAGTTAACAATTTAGGAGTCAATTATCATCATTAGGAGTTGAAGCCATGGGGAATTGATGAAGGGAAAGAGAAGAGAAACAAGATCAGAATGTTGGGAAGGGCTTGAGGAACTTGAAGGGGTTGGGGAAAGGTTGAGGAGTCACAGGAGGAGCAATGAGAAGGGAAGGAAGGAACCAGGAGAGTATGTGTGTTAGAAGCCACAGGAGGGAAGAGCATCCAGAAGGAGTGGGTGGATAGTGATGTCAGATGCTTTGGGAAGGCCCAGCAGGATGAGATTTTTTTTTTAAAGGGCATTGAATTAGTCAATTAGGAGATGTTCTATGACCTTTGAGAGAACAGATGGCAAGTGAGTGCTAAAGAAGTAGAGGTTACAGGATTAAGAGTTCTTTTAAGGAGCTTGTGAATGAAGGAAGGGGAGGAAAGATATGGGACAATAGCAAAATAGATTAAAAGGTTAAGAGAATTTTTTAAGTATTGGGGGTGATCACCTTATGATTACAGACAGATGTGAGGAGAGAAAGAGGGAGGAAGAAGGAAAGAAAATGTGATTCGGGTAATGAGTGGCAGAGCTAAGATTTGGGCCTTAGCAAGGAATGGGGAATGCTTCTGGAAAAGAAGAGAAAAAGGAGAAATTGGGTGATTCTGTTTGTAAGTTTTGCAGAATAAGTTTTATAGGTATGTTGTATCGGATCACCTCTATCATTTAATGGGGAATGGGAATGCAATTGGGTCTTTAAGGAAAAAGGGAAAGGGTTGGGATTATTCATACAGAAAACCAGTATAGCAGGATTACTCAGAACAAATGTAGTTCCAAAGGATAATGTAGATGGAAGTTACAAGAAGTCAGATTTTCACTTTCTAATGATTAGAGCTATACTATCACTTATATGCAAAGCAGTCCATTCCATTTCTAGACAAGTATTTCCAAAGTATTTTATCTTTTAAAGCTTATATAAACCCCAACCATACCTTCACTGTTTTCCCAGAGCACTCTATCTCTTTTCCTGCAAGTAAAACAGTGAGTCCCTATTCTGTGTATAAGACTCTTTGTGAGGTACCCTATTGTCTGGGCCACTTCCTTGGTGCTCATTCTTATCCAGATTTTTTTTAAATAGCCCTTGGGTTATCCTATATTGGCAGTATTTTGCTTTTAAAAATACTTTTTTGTTATGCATCTTTTAAAATTTAACAAACATTCATTTTCTTTCCTTACTTCACTCCTTCCCCCTCTCCCACCAGAAAAAGAAAAGAAAAACAAAACTCTTGTCACAAAGATCATACAGGCATAGATCATATGATTATAAATTTAGAGCTAGAACAGGTCTTAAAGGTTATTGTGTCCCCTCCTAAAATTTTACAGTTGAGAAACCTGAGGCCCAAGAAACTGAAGTGATAGCCAAGGTTTAAGAGCTAATATCAAAGGTGTGATATCAGCATTCTTAGGCTGGGGAAAGAAAGTACCAATGACTGCTGTCATCATGAAAATCTGCTTTCACATATTCAACCTTGGTGCCTCAGTTTCCTCAACTATAAAATGAGTATAAAAGCAGTACCTACTTCCCAAGATGCTTGTTGTGAAGATCAAATGAGAGGATATTTGTAAAGTGCTCAGCACATAGAAGCTGTGAATAAAGCTTGATCCCTCCATCCCCACCCTCCCTTCACTAAATCTGCAAGGTAACAGATTTTGTCCTATTTAGCAGTTCAGGCCGTCCCTCACAGAGTAGGGAGAACTTCTGTTCTTCACACCCTTGTTAGGAGTTGCGGAATGCTTAGGAGTAGAACACAGTTGCAGACCTTGGGGTGGGATGGGTGAGAGAGGAGGAGAAATGGATAATTACAGCGGTGTTGGGGAAGGGGCAAGTCTTCCTGATGTTCAGTACCTGCAGGGACACCCCAGACTATGTAGACTTAAGCATACTTGGTCAATAAACTATTTGGGGTGTTAGATTTAGAGATGATAATTAGGACCTTGAGAGACTCCCTGAATCCATTTTTCTTCTGAAGGGGAGTGCTGCTCTTCTGGTGGGGTACTCTGGTTGTCCCTGTCTGCCAAAGGGAGGGAGAGCAGTGATAGGAGCGAAGTCGATTATAGACTGAGCTAGGATCAGTTGGCAAATGGTAATAAAATTGGTAGGGCAAGGTGGCTCAAACAGTTTCCCTGAGGTCTGCACAACTTTATTAATGCTTGTTAATTCTTATTTAAGGAAAGGGTGGGTGTGTATCCATTGATGGAGGAGTGGGGGAGGATCAGATTGAGAAAGACCTTTTTTTCTGGCCAGGGGAGTCTGTTTGGCTCCTCATAGTGGCCTGATGAAAGGAGATCTTTTGGTTGAGTTTCCTTAGGAGAAACTGATTTTTTAAAATTGCTTGTCTGTCTATCTATCTATCTATACACACACACACCAATGGAGGCAGACTGAGACAGAAAGAGAAATTTGAGCTTGGAGTATAGAGTGACAATAGGTGATTAAATGTAGACTGAAAAAAGCTTTTTCTCCTTGCAACCTCTTTCAGAAATAGAGCTGAGTCCTTTAAATATTTCTCTAATATTCAGAGTTAAAGATCTAGGCGGAGTTCCCACAGGAGTTACCTCAGATAAGGGGTGGACCCTGAGTTCCTGGGCCAAGTTAGAATTCTTTGATGGGGCCTATGCTGGCTTTCCTATTTCCACTTTTGATCTGGGGCCTAATCTCCCCTGATAGTGTGGCAGATACAGGACATAAAATGTGGGCTTCACTGTCTCCTCTCCTCCTGTGTATGTGAAAAATTGTCTCCTGTTCCAAAAATAAGACGAAATTTTGGATCTTGCAGCAGCTTCTGCTATTTTTTTGCTTTTGCTTTGATCAAGGAGGAAAAAAAAAACTTTCCCTTCTTAAAACCACAAAATTGGAATTCCTGGCTAACAAAGAGATCCATTCTTCACACATTGCTAGTTTAGTTGGTGTTTCTGTAGCTAGGAAGTTAGAAAGGCCAGGAACGAAGAGATGGGGGTAGGGGGTTGGTGAGGAGAGAGGGAGAGGCAAAGGTTATCTCCATGATCTTGGAATGCAGACTTTGCTGGGCTCACTGGGGGAAAGGCTTCTAATGAACCAGCTAGCAGATGCTGCAAATGGATGGAAATGGGACTTCATGCTATTGGTGCCTTTGTTTTCGGTTGGCCTTCTTTGTCCAGGGTTTCATTAGATTTTTCACAGAGCCAGTATCCCACAAAGTAGAACCTTATTCATTCAGATTTCATGGGCCTAGAAAAAGACATTTTGAATTAAGGGTGTAATGGGGCCATCCAAACAGCCCCCAGACATTCTTTCCTTCTCTGATTTCCCCAAACGCAGGGTTTCTCTAGAAAACACAGTGTGCTAGAGACAGGGATGGGTGATGAGGTTTGCCCTTTGAAAAATTTTTCCTTAGAGATCCAGAATGTAGATTCTCAGTTACTGGTTAGAGCAGAGTTCAACCACCTTCAAATGAAGGGTCTCAGGAGAGAAATAATGACCTCAGTAATGAAGTAGAAAATAAGTTGTACATTTAAAATCAGTGTTTCACTCATTTATTTACTATAATATAAAAAAATTATGACACTCAGAAATGTCCTATATTAATATAGGAATGAAAAAACTTGGCTAGGCGATTGCTAATTTACTCCTTGATTTTGTTCGCTATTGAACTGATGCTGTTGATTCATGGTTTGGGTTTGGTTTAAGTTAGCTGAGCAATGCAATCTATCCATTCAGAATTCTTTGAATCTGTGATTTTATTATTCCAGGATTCTAGATTCCAAACTCATATATTCCAAACCTCCATATTAAGTTCCTATAACTTTCAAGCTTATAGGAAGTTGACAAAGCAGTGTTGAGGAATGAAAAGATGATGGATGACTTTAGGTTGGGTCAAACTAGCTCATTTCCCAATGGGTGAATCTGCTCTATGGTGTTCCTTAGCCAGCTTTTGTTCAAATACCTCTCATGATGTGTAATGGGGAACTCAACTTGCTGCTTCACCATTCATCTCATTCCCTTTTGGAACTTGTTTCATTTGTGAAGGTGAATACTTCAGATTTGGTGGTTCTGTTTTCCTGATGTCCCCCAGGGATGAGCATCTTCTACTCACCTTGGGGGACAGGGTGAGTGAGTCACAGCAATATGGAGGAAGGATTAACACTTGTGGAATTTCATTCCCTGTAAGGGCATGCATGGCCATAGGCTGCCAGCCTTTGTAATTGGAGAGGGGTCTCTGCAGTCAGGTGAGGGCTCAGAGGAAGCACCCCCTGTTTCTGAGAAGGCAAGGTGTGAAGCACAGGGGGAAAATTATTAAAAGGTGTACTTGTTTTTCTATTGATAGGACCATTTTGTAAGTGTTTATTCATTCAAGCATGATCTCTTATTTGAAATACTTGGTTCTAATGATGAGCCAGTTCTTGCTGCCTCCTTTGTGGGATAATGGAAATAGTGCTAGACTTAGGGACAGAAGAACTGATTTCCAGTTCTACTTCTTCCATTTATTTGCCTGGGCCTTTTGAGGCAAATCGCTTAATCTTTTTTTGCACCTCAGCTTTCTCATCTCTAATCTGAGGGAGTTGGATCAGATGGCCTCCAAGATTCTCTGTGGCCAGTACCTTAACTGTCGTACTTCCTCATCCAGTAAGCTTCCACAATTCCATGGGACTCCTTTTCTCTTGGGCTTCTGTCTAAACTTATAGGAAGCTGACAAAGCAGTGTTGAGGAATGAAAAGATGATGACTTTAGGTTGGGTCAGAAGACTTAGAGGCAAGAAGACTTGAGTTCAGATCCTGCTTTGGACACTAGCTGTATGACCCTGGCAAGTTATATAACCTCTCTGTGCCTCGGTGGCTTTATCTGGAAAATGAGGATAATAATAGTACCTACCTCCCAATGTTGTTGTGTAAAGCACTTTGTAAACCTCAAAGCATAAATGCTGTTATTGTAATGATTATTATTACTGTATTATTACTGTTGTGATTATTAGCTGCCTTATTCAATGAATGGCCTTAGTCAAGCAATTTCTTCCCTTAGTTTCTATTTCCAAATTTATGAAATGAAAGGATTGGATTGAGTGATTTTTGTCTCTTTTAGCTTTAAGACAGCCACTAAGCCACTAATAAAGTTTTGCCCTGTTTAAAAATGTAACAACCATTCTTCACTTGGCCAGTGTCAGGCTGGAGTTGGCTGATCTTTGCTCTTAGTGCTCAGTACTCTCATGTTCTTTTTCTGGTGATACAGCTTCCTTTTTTCCCCCCTCAGTAGTATTTTATTTTTCCAATTACATGTAAAGATAGTTTTCAACATTCATTTTTGTAAAACTCTGTGTTCCAAATTTTTCTCCCTCTCTTCCTCAACTTCTTCCTCTCCAAGACAGTAAGCAACCTGATATAGGTTAAATGTATGCAGTCCTTTTAAACATATCTCCATATTTGTCATGTTGTGCAAGAAAAATCAAACCAAAAGAAAAAAAAACATGAGAAAGAAAACAAACAAACAAAAAGATGAAAATATTATTCTTCAATCTCTATAGTTCACTCTCTGGGTGTGATTGACATTTTCCATCCCAAGGCTGTTAGAATTGTGGCACCATCTTAACTTGGCCGTCACCATTGATTTTCTGTGCTCCTAGAGCATTCTGACTTGGAGCAATAGGGGACCCAGGGGCACGGTGAAGGTTAGGGGAGGGAGGTGTGTCCTGAATGGCGGACAACCACCAGGGGCTCCAGTTGGGCTCAGCAGATGAGCCTTTCCTGAGAGTAACCCCAAGGCAGGAGTCCCCCGATGTTGCCAACAGCAGAGAGTCTGCCATCTTAGGTCCAGAATGTCAGTGCTGGAAAGGTCCTTAGAGGTCATTTAGTCTAAAGCCCCCCTTCCCTCCCATTTTATAGATAAGAAGCTAAAACTTGGTTATGGCAGTTTCTTTGGTGATAGAGCCAGTGTTAGCTCTCAGTTCTCTGGATTTTAAGCCCAATGCTCTTTCATTCTGAAGGGTAGGAAGACTTAGGAACCCTAAAGTCACCTTGGGTCTTTATGCATGTCTTGTGCATGTTCCTTGGAGTGTTATAGTAGCATCAGTGCTGAATGAGGGAGGTTGTCTGTTGGGGGGTCTTGTGCTTGATAAGGAGCATTGTGTCACTTGAAACATGGCTTGCATTCTTATGCCTGCTTCTTACATATTTCTTTTTTTTTTCTTTTTCTTTTTTTCTTTGCCTATTTCTTTCCTTTTTTTTTTTTTTTTTAATAAATTTATTTATTTATTTATTTTTTTAATTAAGTAACTTTTTATTGACAGAACCCATGCCAGGGTAATTTTTTACAACATTATCCCTTGCACTCACTTCTGTTCCGATTTTTCCCCTCTCTCCCTCTACCCCTTCCCCCAGATGGCAAGCAGTCCTATACATGTTAAATAGGTTACAGTCTTACATATTTCTTAATCCAGACTACTTGGAAACTCCAAATCAGAGATGGATATCTTTGGAAATGAAAGGGTGTGGGGTGAAGGGAGAGAGAAATGGATAGAGATCACATGCTTGGCTGTTCCTTTTTTGTCTCCCCATTCAAAAAAGCATTTATCAAGTACCCATTGTTTGTTTTTTTATAAAGTTTTTTTTTATTTTCAAAACATATGCATGAACAATTTGACAACATTGATCCTTTCATAGCCTTGTGTTTCAGATTTTCTCCCCCCTCCCCCATGGCAAGCAATACAATATATGTTAAAATATGTGAAATCCAATATATATGAACATATTTATATAATTCTCTTGCTGCACAAGAAAAATCAGATAAAAAAATAGAGTAAATGAGTAAGAAAATAAAATGCGAGCAGACAACAACAAAAAAAGTGAGAAAGTTGTCCTTTGATCCACATTCAGTCCTCACAGTCCTCTCTCTGGGTGTAGATGGTTCTCTTCATCACAGAATCATTGTGCATCTAATTGTTGGAAAGAATCACATCCATCAGACCTGATTGTTGCATAATCTTGTGGTTGCTGTATATAATAATCTCCTGGCCCTACTCATTTCACTCACCATCAGTTCATGCAAGTCTGTCCAGGTCTTTCTGAAATCATCCTGCTGGTCCTTTCTTACAGAACAATAATATTCCATAACATCCATCTACCACAATTTAGCCATTCTCCAATTGTGGGCATTTACTCAGTTTCTGTTTCTGGCCACTACAAAGAGGACACAAACATTCTTGCACATGTGGGTCCCTTTCCCTCCTTTAGTATCTCTTTGGGATATAAGCCCAGTAGAAACACTGCTGGATCAAAGGGTATGCACAGTTTGATAGCCCTTTGGGCATAGTTCCAAACTGCTCTCCAGAATGGTTGGATGTATTCACAATTCCACAAACAATGTATCAGTGTCCCAGTTTTTCCACTTACCCTCCAACATATGTTCTTGTCTTTTCCTGTCATCTTAGCCAATCTGACAGGTGTGTGGTATCCATTATTTGTAAGACACAATGTTGGGCCTTGGGGATTCTTAAGTAACATTTTTAACATTTCTTAGTTGGTGCATTAGTAAACCCTCTGCAGGTGAGAGAGGCTCCCACAGTTCTAGAAAGAGACAGAGGGAAAGTTAGAGATAGATGTACAGAAATATAGCTAAAAAGAATGAAGCTTAGAGATAATTTACCTCTATAGATATGATTCTTGAAATAGGATCCATATGAATGTTCCCTGTGTTAATAACTTATCAACCCTTCCATGACAGCCTCTATGGAGTAGCCCCATCCCCATCCTTCTCTTCCAAGGATCCCGTGAATGTAAGATGTCCATGCCCTCCCAAGAGTTCACCAGAAGGAATTTACCAGGTGTGCTAGTATCCTTCCTTAATTTCTCTTGATATTCTGAGGATACTCAATGAAACACGTGGGCTGCCTACTGTCCACTGGTTATCTCTCTCTATGTGATCAGCCCCCATTTTTAATAGCTTTTTATTTACAGGTTACATGTATGGGTAATTTTACAGCATTGACAATTACCAAACCTTTTGTTCCAATTTTTCCCCTCCTTCCCCCCACCCCCTCCCCTAGATGGCAGGATGACTAGTAGATGTCAGCCACCATGTTTTTATGAGACATTTCTTTGTTCCTAATTCCTGATTGGGTTCTGCATTATAGCCTTGTCAAGGACACCATCCATCCTGCACTGATTACCCTTTGAGTTTACTCACTTTACAAATTTCCATCTTTCTATGCCCCCTAGTTTTTTTTAACTGGACTGTATAAGTTCCAGGGTCCCTTTTAGGTCTAGTGATTTTCGATTTTATGCCAAGTCTTTGCAGATTTAAATAGGTTCCATAGACTCTTAGATTTGGAAAGGACCTCAGAGATCATTTGGTTTAAGTCTTCTTCCAGTTTTCACTAAGGCCCAGAATATGAGAGTTTGCAGTACTGTTGACAAATGAATCTGTTGACAAATGAATAACACGATAATTGCCTAGCAGGTAGTAGCCACACAGTGAATGTGAGTTGTTGTTATGGTGGTGCTGATCCTGGCCCTTTGATTTCAGAAAGGTGACTGAGTTTAGAACAGGATGGGAAGGTGTTATAGGTGGTTGCCTCTTGAGAGGATGCAGTGGGACTCACTTTCTCTTTTCTGAAAGGATCTAGTAAGAACCAAACCCTTTTTTAAAAAAAATCCAGATATAAACTTGACTCTCAGGTTTCCATCTCAGATACTGGAGGGAAGCTCATTTTCCAAAGGAATGACTTCTGGAGTCATTCCTGATTCCTTCCATCTTCCCAAATCTTTCTCCATTTCTCTCTGTCTCTGTCTGCTCTCTTTCTATTTCTCCTCTCCTTTTTGTCTCGGTCTCTCTGTCTCAGTCTCTCCTCTATGTCTGTTTCTCCTATCTCTGTGTCTCTGTATGTCTCTGTATTTCTGTCTCTGTTTCTGCTTTTCTGTCTCTTCTCTCTATCTGTCTGTCTGTGTCTTTCTCTCTGTCTCTGTGTCTCTTCTCTGTCTACCCTTTTCGGCTCTGTCTGTGTCTGTGTCTGTGTTTCTCTTCCTGCTCCTCTCTGTGTCACAGTGTTTGTCTGTTTCTCTGTCTTTCTCTCTTTCTCTGTGTCTCTCTTCTTCTCTGTCTCCCCTTTTCATCTCTGTCTCTGTATATGTTTGTGTTTCTTTGCCTGCTCCTCTCTGTGTGTCACAGTGTTTCTCTGTTCTGTGTCTCTTCTCTCTCTGTCTCCCCTTTTCATCTCTGTCTCTGTATGTGTTTGTGTTTCTCTGTTTCTGTGTCTCTTCTCTCTCTGTCTCCCCTTTTCATCTCTGTCTCTGTATGTGTTTGTGTTTCTCTGCCTGCTCCTCTCTGTGTGTCACAGTGTTTCTCTGTCTGTTTCTCTGTCTCCCCTTTTCATCTCTGTCTCTGTATGTGTTTGTGTTTCTCTGCCTGCTCCTCTCTGTGTGTCACAGTGTTTCTCTGTTTCTGTGTCTCTTCTCTCTCTGTCTCCCCTTTTCATCTCTGTCTCTGTATGTGTTTGTGTTTCTCTGCCTGCTCCTCTTTGTGTGTCACAGTGTTTCTCTGTTTCTGTGTCTCTTCTCTCTCTGTCTCCCCTTTTCATCTCTGTCTCTGTATGTGTTTGTGTTTCTCTGCCTGCTCCTCTCTGTGTGTCACAGTGTTTCTCTGTCTGTTTCTCTGTCTCTGTGTCTCTTCTCTCTCTGTCTCCCCTTTTCATCTCTGTCTCTGTATGTGTTTTGTGTTTCTCTGCCTGCTCCTCTCTGTGTGTCACAGTGTTTCTTTGTCTGTTTCTCTGTCTCTCCTCTCTGTCTGTCTGTGTGTTTCTTTCTCTCTGTCTCTGTGTCTCTTCTCTGTCTCCCCTTTCATCTCTGTCTGTGTCTGTTTCTCTGTCTGCTCCTCTCTGTGTCTCTGTGTTTCTCTGTCTCCTCTCTGTCTGTGTCTTTCTGTCTCCATCCCCTCACCCATGGGATAAAGCACACAATATTGAGGATATGGTTTATGGCACACCATTAACTCACCAGACAGACACAAATATTTGCAAGGGAAAGGAAGGGATGGAAACTGGGGACTAGGAGATGGGTGTCCCTGCCCATCTGAAAAGTGAAGGCTGCAGTGATAAAGCTGAAGAGCTCCTTCCCAGTGTAAGATTGGAGCTTTCTATCCTAATTGCAGAGAGCTGCCTGATGCTGTTTCTGCTGGCGTTTACTTCATTCTGTGTTGGGAGAGACTAGCGACTTATCTGTCTGGATCCCCATCATTCCTCGCCAGCTTGCTGCATGAGTTATCAAGGACGGCGGTGTGTGTTTGTTTGTTAGGATCCCCGAAATTTCAGAAGATGCAGTTGGTTGCATCCAGCCTAATCATAAACATCTGTCCCTGCGGACTTGCCTTGCTCCTTTCCTTCTCTCCCATTCCGACTTCAGATTTTCTGGCATGCTCTGCTCAGAGCAGTCTATAACAATCAGGGCTTCGCTAGAAAGTTTTCTTGTCAAGTTCGAGAGTCTGTTGCCAAGAGCTACTTCCTTGATGCAGAAAATACATCCTGAAGGTACTTTGTCAGATGTTTTTATATTAAACATTTTCCCTCTATAGCCTTTGCCTGCCAAAGGGAAGCGAGCACACATCTATTTTCCAGTTTACTTTTTGAAAATAATTCTCGATATTCGTAGGACGTTCCCCCAGCCTCCCCTGCCCCAGAGACCCACAGCACTCCAGTAAAGCTTTAAATTAGACCTGGTGAGCCAGACGGAGCAAAACCACGGGGCCAGAGAATGCTGGGCAGCGGCGGCCAGGCCCCCCTCGGCCCATCTTAAAAGTCTCTGTGTTAATAAAAACAAAGTAACCGTGTCTGGAGCAGACATCAAAGCCACCCTCCCAGACTACAAGGTGAATCACTGCTCAAACAACTAATTAATCTTTAAAAGGCGAGCTAGAGAAGCTGTGTGATGGGACTCTAACTAATTTTAATCTCTCAGGATGTTCTGGGGGATGGGTCAGCACCAACCTCAGGGCGAGGGGGTCATGCTGAAGAGCCTGGGGAGACACTGGGCCCTGTAGTATTTAACGTGGAGGAAGGCGCAGGTGCCAGAGCGGGGGCTTCCACATCTCTCCTGCTTGGGGAGCCCGGAGGCTGACACTCTGGGGTGGACTTTGAACCCCGAGGCAGGGCAGGAGTTGTAGGAAGGCCCAGGCCTCCTGTTGACCCCACCAGCAGATGATGTGGGCCGCGCCAAGTCAGACCAGTTACCGATCACCATCAGCGTTTAATAGTGGTCACACTTCTTGTCCCCTTGGTTCAGGAAGCGGCAGCTGAGAGATCTTGGCTGTTACACATTCAGGGTGCTTGGAGCAGAGGCAGCCGTGGTTAATATCCAGCAAAAAGGGCCCCGTGATGGGGGTGCGTGGAGGAATGCATGTTTGTGTCAGGGTGCGTTAGGGGGACTCCCCCAAGTTCAGGGTCTTAGGAATGATCACCCTCATCGGCCTGGTGCTTTCACACTTGCAGAGAGCCTCTGCTGCACTAAGACTTTTGGTACAACTGATCATGTTATTTTATTTGTGCCTCAGAACACACTGGAGAGGTCAGTACTACAGTTGGCATAAGTATTTCTGTTTTATAGATAAGGAAACTGAAGATCAGAGAGATCAAGCTTGTAAATGTCAAAGGCAGGATTAAAATCCAGATCTTTCTCATACCAAGAAGTCCCAGGGCTCTGTTATGAAATAGGTTTCCTCCTGTATTCTTCCCCTTTCTTTATTTTCTATTTTTCTTGCTTCTAAACATTGATGAGTGATATCAGTTAGCTCTCTTGGGTTATTGAAGGATACTGGAAAATACTTTCTAAAGTAAAGAGACAGGAGATAATGGATATTAAAATGTTGGATTCTTAGCCAGTTGGCTACTAGCCGTACCTATTCAGGTTTTTTCAGAAGCTCAAGCACAACATTTGGGATCATAGAATGTGAATTTAGGTGTTACTCTGTTAGTATACACTCAAAAAAACCACTTCAGTTCTCTGGGCCTCAGTTTGCCCATCTGTAAAATGAGCACAGAGTGATTTCTGAGATTCCTTCTGACTTTAAAATCTACATACCCCTGGGGTGTATAACACAAGCTCGCATCACCTGCATAATTGCCTTCAAACTCCCAGAAAGAAATGAGAGAAGAAAGGCCTATCAGATGTTTTAAATAGTGTCAAACTCAGATAGAAACGGGGCCCATTAAATCATGCATCAGGATACTCAAAGGCTACATATTTATTGACTTAGAAAACCACCTGTTAATATTATCTATATTCTACTCAATTTTCATTTATTTTGCTAATTTTTCCTCATTTGCATTCTGGAGTGGACCAGCTGAATATATATGATGATTCTAGTTTAAAACAATTAAGGGGAACAAACCACGAATGTCTTTCTTAAAATCGGCTTTTGCCCCGAATCATCTACATACACTTTTCTCCAAATTATCTAGTATGTTGTTTGTCATTTCATGTTATCTCCCACTAGGATTATGAATTCCTAAAGAACAGGGATTTCCTTTTGTCTTTCTTAGATCCCTCAGAGCTTAGCACAGTGTCTGGCACATAGTAGGCCCTTAATAAACACTAGTAGAGTGATTGACAAGCCTTGGAAGAGTCTTCTCCTCCAGCTGGGAGGAGGAGGAAAAGGCCAGGAGGAATGGATAGAGACACCTCTGACTCTGCTTCTGTTTTATGGGTATGTAAGAAAGAGAAAGGACAGAAGAAGAAGAATGCCTTGTTATTACTGTCTTACCTCATTCACTTCCCCTTGCTGCTCAGTGTCAGTCAGTCTGTCTGTCTGCTTACCCACCCATTCACCTGCCTGCCTGCCTACCTACCTACCTGCCTGCCAGGCAGATTGACTGCTGTAGTTGGGGAAGACTTCCAGAGCCCTTAGGTGTTTCCAAAGGCCTGATCTTAATCTGGCTCATTCAAAGCCAGGATTTGCAGATGTGTAGGGCGAGATTGGGGCATCTCTGCTGCTTAATAAGCCTATATATATATATATATTCACATCTAGTAGAGTATTTAAGGTCCAACCAATTTCTCCCAAATTTTCCTCTCTTTTCCAAGCACCCGGATATTTCCATAATTTTATTTCTACAAGTCTCCAAATTCTTACTGCTACCCTCCTTACAATTTGTACCTAATATCTTTTTAACTATTTTCTGCCTGGCTTAATACCTAGGAGCCTTGTATCGAGCATGGAATGATAAAATAAATCCTATTTTGGATGGATGAAATGCTAAGGTGGTCTGTTAATTAATTTATAATTAAGTAAGCAGTCATTATTAGCAGATTGAATGTAATGGAGAGTACTAGACTTGAAGACAAGAGGGCTCAAATGCCATCTCTGTCATGAGCTTTATATAAACTTGGGCAAGCCATTGAACTTTGTGAGCCTCAGTTTCCTCATCTGTTAAACGGGAATGATGATAGCAAATCCCCCATGAGGATTGAATGATAAATGATATATACATGATACTGTTTTTTATCCTGGTCTCAACTTTATTTTCACAAAGAAATTTATATTCACAAAGAAATAGTCTTGGGACAATTGCTAGCCTATTCTTTTATATTTGATGTTTTTATATTTATTATATATTATGTTAGATTATATATATTGTACATGATCTATAACATATATAAATATGTTGTATATATTTAATGCTTTTATATTTAATGTTCTATGGCCTTTCACATATGGTATAACTGCTTTTCATAATCAAATAAGAAGATGGGAATATAAGCTTATCTGTTGTAGGCTCTTTGAGCATCTTTGGGAATGTTTTAGCAGCAAATAGTATAATAGGGATGGGATATATATCCCATCTTTTTCTCATGTAATTTTGACTTCTTCTGAAAGGTGTCTGCATTTCAAAAGTTTTTCATTCACATAGCTTGGATATTTAAGAGCATTTGGTATGGTGACATTTATTTTATAAGATTTTTCTTAAATTTTTGGATCAGTGTTGTCTCCAGGTAATTATGGCCATTGTTTTGAGACTGTGATGATGCTGTGGCTTCAATACAGCTTCATTGGGGAAGTTTTCAGATATTTTAAGGTCTGTATTTGCAGTGTGAGATGTTGTCATCTGTTAGTTTGTGAAAGCTAGGGTGTTTCTGACATATAATTCTAGCCCCCAAGATTGTGTCTTGACAGCTGTTTGCTGGATGGGACATTTTGGCAGTTTTGCATGCCGCATTGGTGCAGTTCCCACCATGTCACCACATACTCTGCCCTGATCAATAATTCTGAATTCTCGAAGGGCATCCTTATGTGGGGTACAGTTTTGTGGTGTAGTGGATATTGTTGGACTTGGAAGTCAGGAGAATCTGAGTTCAAATTTGGCCTTTAACTGTTTATTAGCTGGCTGTGAAACTGGATCTATGTCATTTAATCTATCTCTGCTTCAGTTCTCTTATCTGTAAAATGAGGATAATAATTACACCTGCTTCCCATGGTTGTTGTGAGGATCAAATCAGATGTTTGTAAAGTGCTTAGCACAGTACCTGGCTCTGAGAAGAACTTAATAAATACTTACTTTAAATCATCACTGCATAAATGCTAGCTGTCATTATCGTCGTCATCATCATCATCATCATCATCATTATTACTATTACTACTACTACAGAGACACGTTTGGAAGAGATTGTGGAAGACTTTGAACACCAGACTTAGAAGTTCAGTAGGAAGCAGACTGTTATATTGCAGGATTGCAAGGGAAGTTGCACCTTTCTGTGGGACTCAGCTCTGGGGCTCACCTCCCTATCAGTGAGTCTTGTTTCTTGGTGTCTAAGAATAAAGTGAGGAAGGCCCTTAGACTTCAGTTGGAGTCTGAGAGTAGCCAGATATTTTCATCTAAAATAGTGGGTGCCCCTTTGTGTACTTTGCCTGACTAGTCTCTTCTCTACACCAGCCTTTGGTTTTATACTATCAAGATTAATATTCAATTTTTAGCAAAATAGAAGTTCTTTGAGGATAGGAACAAAAACCCCCAACTTTTTATACTGATATCTTTCCTTACACATCTTAGGTGTCTGATCAATTTCTAGTTGGATTCTATTATTTTTTTTTATTAAAGCTTTTTATTTTCAAAACATATACATGAATAATTTTTCAATATTGACCCTTACAAAATTTGTGGTTTTGGATTCTATTATCAACTGTACTATAATATTGATATTAACTTTTATATGTCTTCTCTCTTCTATTTGTCTGTAATCCTTTACCCTCCTGGAGAGGGGCAGGGGCTACATATATTATTTCTCAGCAGCTCAAACAAACTTAAGTCTATTGGTCCAAATATAGGGCATACCCCTGAATGAGATGTTTTTGAAAGGAAAAAAAAAATATATATATATATATGTTTATAATGAAAAAATATCACAAAAAAGCACTAAATTAAAACATTTACTGTATTTATTATGGAATTCATTTAACTTTTTATATCTCTCTGTTCAGATAAAGATGTTTTTATACATTGTCATCCTTATTCTCTTCCTCATCTTTGTTATTTTTGTCATTCTTTTATTAAGGACTTGGACAAACCAGATTTCGTTAAAGAGTATTCAGAACACTATGGCATTTGTGAGTTGATTATTGGATTGGTATTAACTTAAAGCAGAGCTGTACATTTGTCAGAATCATAGGATTGTAAGCTCCAGGGCTGGGAAGGGAGGTTGGAGATGATGACTGTTGAGTCTCTTATTTTAAAATGGAGGAAACTGAGGCTTAATTTCCTTTGAGGCATATAGGTAGTAATTAGTGGAGTTGGGATTAGAATCCAAGTCCTTCAGATTCCCCATCCACTGCCTCTTCCCATCATACCACACCCACTCCTCGACTTCTAAATATTTCCTGTGTTGATTTAGTTAGTTTCCATTCCATCTCTCAGGGAAAGTCGGGTTCTGGCCCACAGTGGCAGGGTATACTTTTGGTTCTCCTTTCTTCTCTAAGGCGCCAGGCCGTATACTCTGAACAAAAGAGACGAGTGAGAGGAAAACAAACATTGGAAAAGGAGTGGTGCTTTTCCAATAAACTGGGCTCATCTTGGGAGCCAAAATGTTACACGTTTGTCAGCTGGGAGCCACAGGATTGGACTCCACAGGTAGTAAAGGTGGCTGGGGTTTATTTGGACCTCTTCAGCATCCTACCAGGGGAGACACAGGACAGCCTATGTTCCTCCTCTCTATAAGTCTGCATACAGTCTCTGAGGCAATTAATTTTTTCAGTGGGTTTTCTAAGCACCGGACGGAGCTGACACCGGGCCTTTGAAAAGCTCGAATGTTTCTGCAGCCAGAATCTGGGTTGTTTGGGGGAACCTGTTGAGAGATGTTAGTATTCCGAGTTACAGTAATAGATTTTCTTTCTTTTTTTGGGTGCTTTGATGACTGAGAGGTGTTTATAGGCTTGATTCATAACTGAGTTACTAAGGTTTTCCACGGAAATAACTTATTAAAGGTGTCGTGCACACCAGCGGGATTGAAGTCTGCAGGCTTTGGTATTCATCAAAGGCAGCTCCTTTGCAGGATGCCCAGAGCTAACTCAGCATTTTACTCTGGTCTATTGCACAAGAGTAAATGTGGGGAGGGAGGCAGGGATGGAGTGAAGAAGGAAGAAGGAGGGGTGGAAAAAATGTTTTATTAAGAAAACATTCTTCAAACAAATTTAAATTTGTTTTTTAAAAATCCCCCCTTTTTCTTTTTAAAAGAGAGAGGAAGAAAAGGAACCTATCTGTTTTTAGTCCATCTACCCAGATGTGTAGAGCATATGCATGTAGTTGTCACAGTCACGTGGCCCTTGTATAGCCTTGCCTTTCTTTACCTCTCCTTACCTTCTCCTTGAACAGAAATCACCAAGATGTTGAATGTACTTTTTCTTAAGCTAATAAGCAACCCCGGGGTGAACTGAAAGATTGGGGGGAAGAAAGCAGAATTAGTGGCGACATATTGATGACAAGTAGAATTTTTTATTTCCTTGATTAGATTTAGGCCTATTATTTCAGGAACAAATGCTTCCAATCAAAGGTCTATGTCTTCTCTGCAGTTTACAGTCTTAGAGAAGTGCTGAGCACTGAGAAGGTTAACTGGCTCGCTCAGGGTCACATAGGTAACAGAAAATGCTATGTTTCAGAAAAAAAAACATTTGAACCCAATTTTTTTTACTTTGAAGTCAGTTTATTATCCATCATGCTTCAGTGCCCATCCTAAATGCCTAAATCTAGTTAACCTCTAGATGCTTGTCTCTGAACACCTTTACCTCCAGTAGGATCATGGACTTATGGTCCATCCCCTTAGTTTATTCATTTCCAACTCTTTGTGATCCTATATGGTTTTCTTGGCAAAGATGCTGGACTAACCATTCCAGAGCTATTTCTTTCTCTAGGTCATTTTATAGATGAATAAACTGAGGCAAATAGGAAAAAATGACTTGTCCAGAGTCATCCAGCCAGTAAGTGTCTGAGGATGGTTTGGAACTCCCAGAGTCTTCCTGACTACAGAATCAGTGTTCTATTCACTTTGCTACCTAGCTGAAGGTCCTTGGAGGCCAGAGGGTCTAGCCCCCTCAGTTTACCAATTAGAAACTAAGGAATGGAGGAAATGAGTGATTTGCTGAGAGTCAGAGAGCCAGTAAGTGCCTGGGTCAGAATTGGAACTCAGGCCTTCTTATCTTCAAGTCCAGCTTTTTATCTCCGGTGTCATCTGGCTAATTGTTTTCCCTGAACACCTCCAACAGTTACTGTTTATTCCAGATTGGCACCTAGGACACAAAATACCCTATGTTGTTAGTTATCTTTTAAAAAAACATAATTACACTTTGTTTTGATCCCATAGACACTTTTTAACAAATATCTAAATGGATTCCTGTATACAAAGTGTCTCCTGAAAATAGTTTTTTTTTTAATTAAAGCTTTTTATTTTTCAAAACATATGCGTGGACAATTCTTCAACATTAGCCCTTGCAAAACCCTGTGTTCCAGTTTTCCCTCCTTCCCCCACGCCTTCCCCTAAATGGTAAGTAGTCCAATATATGTTAAACATGGTAGAAATATATGTTAAATCCAATATAGGCATTCATATTTATACAATTAGCGTGCTGCACAAGAGAAAAAATAAAATGCAAGCAAACAACAACAGAAAAAATAAAAATGCTATGTTGTCAACCACACTCAGTTCCCACAGGTCTCCCTCTGGGTGTAGATGACTCTCTTCATCACCGAATAATTAGAACTGGTCTGAATCATTTCATTGTTGAAGAAAGCCATGTCCATCAGAATTATTCATCATATAATCTAGTTGTTGTATATAATGATCTCCTGATTCTGCTCATTTCATTTAGCATCAGTTCATGTAAGTCTCTCCAGGCCTCTCTGAAATCATCCTCTTAGTCATTTCTTACAGAACAATAATATTACATAACTTTCTTATATCATAATTTACTCATTCTCCAACTGATGGGCATCCATTCAATTTCCAGTTTCTGGCCCAAAAAGGACTGCCACAAACATTTTTGCACATGTGGGTCCCTTTCCCTCCTTTAAGATCTCTTTGGGGTATAAGCCCAGTAATAATACTGCTGGATCAAAGGGTATGCACAGTTTGATAACTTTTTGAGCCTAGTTCCAAATCGTTCTTCACAATGATTGGATCCATTCACAGTTCCACCAACAGTGTATTAGTGTCCCACTTTTCCCATATCCCCTCCATTATCTTTTTGTCATTATCTTGTCCCTGCAAGTTAATAATACTGGTCCCTTTTTTACTTTTTTGCATGATTTTGTTATTTCTTGTTGGAAAGGCTATATGTTTTATCTTTGATAGTGTTTTACTGAGAGTGTCGTATTTGTCTTGAATTTTTTTCCTCTTAGACTTGTCTTGATTCTATTCTTTTGTAGTCATTTTTCTTTTGATTCTTTCTTTACTCTGCCAAATTTCATCTAAGTCTTTCCATGGCTCTCTGAATTTCTTATTTATCATTTCCTAATAATGCACCACTATTCCATACTCCATAGTTCAAGTTTTTTCTTATTGTTTGGCATGTGTGTATGTGTATATGTATATATGTAGTCATTGCATATAGTGTTAGGATTTTTTTTTTAATATAGATAGGTTGTTAATTACTTTTTCATATGTGTTAATATTTTGTCTTCAGCTTAACTGTACAGCTAGGTCTTGATTAATGTGAACAATGAATCCCTGAAGTTGTTGCTTGTATTTGAATTTGCCCTATTTGAAGTTATAATACTGCAAAATGTCATAATTGGTTCTAGCCCAATGGGAATATGCAGTGCTGATTCAAATAATGTGACCCTCAGGGAGATTCATTATTTGCACTAATAGAGACCTTGATGTGTATAACATCCTTGAGGGTCTCATATTTGTTTTATATATTTTTTCAGCATCTATATTCCCTCATCAGCATATGAAAGCAACTGCTTAGTAAATACCTGATGAAGGATTGATTGATAGCATTTCCTTTCTAAGATTTATGAGCATCAATAACCAGCCATATCCAGTTTAGATCCTGCTCCTTCATATACAAGTAGTTGTTTTGCTATTTGGGCAGAACCATCCCATTTCCCACTTTCTCAATTAGTTACCAAATATTTGTTGACTATCTAACCAGGGACTTCACCTGCTACTTGGTTTTGTCGGGGGGGGGGGGGGGGAGGAATGAAAAGAGTCCTGAACCAACAGTAAAGGGAATAGAACTTAGATGGGAGAGATTACCTTGAGATGAAACTAATTCTGGTTAACCAATGTTGAAATTGGTTCTTGAGTTTGATGTCTTGTTTCATGAGAGAAAAAAAGAAAAAGTAGGAAATAGCAGCAACATTGTTTCACTGCATCACATCATGACTTTTTTAATGGTTACTAAACATCCTATCGAGCTAAGCATTTTAGGAAATATTGAGCAAGTCCCTTAACTTCTAGACCTCTTTCCTCATCTCTAACCTCAGTGGGTAGACCAGAAAATCTCTCAAGTCCCTTCCAAATTAGATTTCTATGAATCTAGAGATTATTTAGCACAGAATCAGGCATCCTGAGAGCTGCCCAGCCCCTAAGAGATCACATAGGCTGACCCCCAATGTTGCATAGCTCGAGGATGGAATGTCTTCCCCAAGATTTCTCTGTAAGTAGCAGAGCTGGGGACTGAATCTTGGGTCAATGATTTCACAGTCATCAACATCTCTCGTGTACCACAGTGTTTTGCCCTTGGTTATCCAGTGAAGATGCTACATGGTAGGATGATGGCTAAGATGAAGTATTAGTGCAATTCATTCATGTCGTAGAGCCAGCTGGCTGGGTGGTCCAGGGGATAGAGTGTCAGTCCTAGAGTCAGGAAGATCTGGACTTTGGACAACCACTAGCTACATGACTTAAGTGAAAATCACTTAACCTTTGATTGCCTAATTTTCTTCATCTGTAAAGTATTTATACCTTCCAGAATTGTGAGCATCAAATGAGATGTTAGTAAAGCTCTCTTAGGAATGTCTGGCACATAGAAGGCACTTAGCATTTCTTTCCTTCCTCTCTTCCTTCTCTCCCTTTCTTCTCTCCCTTCTTTCTTCCCTCTTTCCCTCCTTCTCTTTCCTTCCTCCACTCCTCCTTTCTTTCCTTTTTTCTCTTCCTTCCTCTCCCTTTGCCTTCTTCCTTCCTTTCTTCTCTCCTTCCCTCCTACAGATCTTTAAGGTTGGATTTATCTTGTACCCCCATAGAAGCACAAAGTCCCCATCTGACTTCGTGTAAATATAAAATTGTATGTATATATATATGTATATATACATATATACACAGTGTGTATATTTATACAGAGTGTATATAACATGTTTGCATACAGACACACAAACATATGGACATGCATGTGTATATGGACATGCAAACATATCCACACATAAAAAAATATTTTTTGGCTGAGTGCTTCCCAAAGTACCGAGTGCTGAGTTTTCAAGGCCCTTTCATTTGAAATGGGGCTTTGGGCATGAAAAAAAAAACAACACAATCCGCCGGCTTCCTGTTCTGCTGGCTTCTCCCATGTGTTTTTGGTTTGTGTTCCTCAACATGGAAGCAGACCTCCCTTTCTGCCAGTCCTAGAGGGATCTGGGAGTGTGAGTTCTGGGAGGGAGGAGGGGATGAGAGAGGGTGAGGGGAAACCCCAAGCACGCTGGTCACAGTCAGCTAGGGAGAATTCCTTTTCCAGGGGAAGATCCTTGCTTGCTATTTTAGAGAGCTTCCATGGCTGGAGCAGTCTCAGGGAATGGGCATTATGGCTCCCCTGCCAGGCTGCCCAGGGGCCAGGCAAAGCAGGGGTTGAATTCCAAGACCCGGTGGCGTGGGGGGTGGGAGCTGGGCTCTCTGAGCCTCCCCTCTGCAGAGACATCAGGAGGTCCCGGGGGCATCTGGGGAGGAAGTCGGTGCATATACCAGGGCTCCCTTCCTACATAATGAAACACAAGGGCAGCCCTCGTAAGCTGGCCACCAGATCGCTGCCACCGTCCAGGACTGGGCAAGAGCCAGGGCAGACGGCCCGGGGCCCACTGGCTTAGCCTCAGTTCGCCAGCCTCTCCGCCGGGAGACGCTTAACCCCTGGCTTTCGGTGTCCTCCTCTCGCAGAAGGACACGGAGACGAGGGCCCAAACCAGACTGGACACAGGGCCAGAAGGAGCAGGTTTGGGTCACAGCTTCTGTCTTTGGTCGCTTCCGCTGGAAAGTGGGTCCTGGCATCCCAGTGATACAGAAGCCAGGGCCAAGGCAGAAAAAACGCAGCTGAATGAAAAGGAAACTGGACTGAGAAAAGGGTTTGGAGGTTCTCTCTTTCGGAAACCCTGCTAAGAATGAGGTGTGTGACCTTGGATGAGTCTTTCAGACTCTTACCTGTAAAATGAGAGAGCTGCACTAGATGCACTCAATACCCCTTTCTTGCTGCAAATCAAATGTTCGGATGATCTCCAAAGTTTTCCTGAATGGAAGAAATTAAGGATTATTTCAGCTCTCAAAAAATCACCCAAAGACCACATGCAATTCCCCAGCATCTCTGATGTTGGCAAAAAGGTACACTTTGTGCTCTCAGCATGCCTCACACAGGTTTCCTTGCAGGTCCCTTCCACTTGTAGGAAACAATGAAAATGAAAGATTTGCTGATGGGGTCAATCCCTTCTCCCACACCTCTTCTTAACTCCCCACCCCGTCTCTGTCTCTGTCTCTCTGTCTCTCATCCCCCCGCCTCCCTCTCCCTCCTTCTCTCTCTCTCCTTCTCTTTCTCCCCCCTCTCTTTTCCTCTCTCTCTCTCTCTCTCTCTCTCTCTCTCTCTCTCTCTCTCTCTCTCTCTCTCTCCCTTTCTCCCTTTCTTTTGCTCTCTTTCTGTACCTACTCACAACTAGTACCTGATGGGTGTTCCTCTGAGATCAGGCCCATCTAGTCTAAAGGTAAACATTGTTATAATGATTTGAGGAAAAAATACACACACACATACACACGAAACAAGTCAGGAAGTAACTGTGTGCCAGCTCTGGGATGGTGTAGATGGAAAACAGCCACTATGGCAAACCTAGGGACCTCAAAGCCAAATTGCATCTAGCGGTTAACTTACAGTCCCGTTTCCCAGAACTCTGCTCCGGCACAAACAAGGAAGTTAGCAAAAACATCCCTAATTTGGGTTCCAGTTGAAATCGGTTTTGGGCTGCATGGTGGAGTTTGGTGGTGATGGAAGGGGGAGGAGGGTAAAGGAGGTGGTGGGGAGGAAGCAGAGAGGGAATAGATGAGTATGTTGGGGCCAGATTTGAAAGTCAGACTTTTCTTCTGGAAATAGCTTTCCTTTTCAATATTCAGAGAAGGTATTTATTATTATTGTTCTCATTAATTAAAGTCAGGAAACACTGGGATTTTTTTCCCCCTGTAAACCACAGTATGTGGTTGGGGATGGAGTAGAGGAAGGGAGGTAATAATAGTGGGTTTTTAAAGAAGATTTGAGATTGCTCTTAAAAAACAAAGGGGGAAAAAGTCCTTGAGGAAAAGAAACAGACATTCTGAACAGATTGTGTGCCTTACCCACTGAGCTGGCAGGTTTTTTTCTGGTTTACCCCATTGTAATGCAAAACAGCCTGGCCCAACTCATCTGTGGATTGTCCACGTCTCTCTCTTTTTTTTTTTTTAATCATCCTTTTCCCAGTTCAGCCCACATCCTCCTCTCCTGTGATTTCCATTCAAATGTCCTACCTTTTGTTTCCCACAAACTGCCCCAAACAGGGTTTATGTTTTATTTGTCCTAGTATATCTGCCTTTGCCTTAGGACTTAGCCATATGTTGCACATAGTAGGTACTTAAACATTTTTGTGGCACACCAGGGCCTTATTAACCTTCTCCTCTCCGGCATTCTCAAATTCTCCTGACACTCAAGTTCCCCCACCTCCTGCTACCCAGCTCTCCTCAAGCCACGGGAGTGGTAGTTAGGTGGAAAGGATAGGGTATATCTCATCTGAAAAGCCTCACACTGGGGATTTCTTTTACTTTTCAGATGTCATCCGTTAAGTCAGCATTGTTGTGTAATATTTCATACTCAAACTTACATGAATTCATCGACATGGACATTTCCTTTCCATCTTTGAACCTTTATTTCATCATCTATAAAATGTGGGAATTGGACTGGTGGAATGGACTGTGTCAGAGGGAATGGGTTCTGCCTCATGAAGGTCTTTAACCAGAAGCTTGACTTTTCTGTAGGGAATGTTATAGTGGGTATGCTTTTTCAGGTATGTTTTGGGACTAGATATCCATTGAAGTTCTTCCTAGCCTTCAAATTCATGGCCTAGATCATCTAAATCTCCTTTTACCTTTACTTTAGCTTTCATTTAATTCTGTGATTCACCTTTTCAGAACAAAAACAATATTTTCTCGTGCACATGCAGCTCCTTAAAGTCAAGGAATAGTAGAAAGGAGAGGTAGAGAGTTGGAAATATCGCTGTGACTGAGCTAGTTTTCGCTTTGCTTGGTGTCTGCTGATTTTTTAAAGCATCATTGCTGCCATTTGAATTGTATGCCTTCCCCCAGATGACACTTGCCAAACCTGGGCTGGTTCAGTCCTACACAACACTCTTGGATTTTAATTCCTTGGGAAAGCTGTCAGGCAACAAAAAGGATGGGGTTTGGAGTCAGGGAACCAGGGTTAGCTCTGTCACTGCCCATGTACAGGACCTTGCATGTCACTTAACTCTTAACACTTCTGAATCTCTAATGTTTCAACTACAAAATGGGAATTAAATTAGGTAACCTCTCAGATTTAATCATCTACAACCTCTTTTATTTCCAGCCAGAATCATAGTGGTTATAGAAGAAAATAAGCTACCCTTTGTTTTGTACCCAAAGCAAAAGGTCTTTGCAATACTGAAGGCTTAATGTCTAAAGGTGACATTTAAAAGGCTTTCTTAAGATCTAGAGGAAGATTACCTATGAAAAAGCCTACCATAAGGAATATAAGCAGATGCTCATAAATGAAATTTGACAGGCTAGAAAACCATGGAAATCTGCCAACTGGTACGTACCTGTTTTGATTCATTTAAATCTTTGTTTTAAATTCAAGATCTAGTGATCTGGTAGCTTGAGAATTAAGTCCTTTGATTCTAGAAATAGAGATGCTCTCAGGTATATAGGATTATTACTTCAGAACTAGAAGGGACTTTGCCATTGGGAAAACATTACATAGGTTAAACTAGGAAACAATCTAAAGTGATTTGGAATCACTTGAATTATGTGGGATAGATGATTATTAGTTTTTAATCACAGGCATTAGAAAATTTATCATTATAGCGAACTTTGGTCCATTCTCCTATTAAGTTAGTTAGTCTGGGTCTTCCCTTTCACCAACATCTCCATGCATTGCACAAACTGTAATTTTTTTTCCCATTCCACCTCATGAGGGCCATAGGAAGGTACTGGCAACTTTAAAGTGCTTGTCAGCAGTATAGATCTCATGGATTAAGTCTTCTATGTGGGTAATTCCATATTTATCAATAGATTTTTGCATTAAGCAAATTATCAATCAGCAAAATTATCTGTTTCTTGTTCTTGCCATAACTGTATTTGTAAATCTAGACAGTCACAGACTTTAGGTTGGGGGAACCCCATGCAATGTATGGGTTCCCAATCTTCCACATGTTAATCGAATTCTTGTTAAGGTTAACACAAGTGTTGTTGACCATTCTGTGAAGACAAAGGAAGAACTATGATATTTTTACAGATTTTTGGGGCTAATGCCATTGCTATCTCAGATTTCTATTACAAAAACTGATTTGAATTAAGCAGGTATATACCAGTTACTAGATTTCCATGGTTTTCCAGCCTGTCAAATTTCACTTATGAACATCCGCTTATATTCCTTATGGTAGGCTTTTTCATAGATAACCTTTCTCTAGCTCTTAAGAAAGCCTTTTTATAGCCAACTTTTTTAGACATTTGGCCTTCAGTATTGCAAAGAACTTTTGCTTTTGGTATAAAACAATTGGTAGTTTATTTTCTTTTATAACCACCATGATTCTGGCTGGAATTAAAGGGGTTATAGATGATTAAGTATTCCTGGGAGTTCTTAGGAGGGCAGATTAATGGCACTGGAGTGTCTGGGAGCTTTCAAGGTGGAGAAGGAACCTGAAATAGGCACAGAAAAAAACATAGGTAAGGAGTATATATGTGGCAAGAATAACATGAACTCAGGTAATTGGACATGTGTGATCTGCATTTTAGAGTATTATAGATTTAGAGATGATAGGGACATATGAGATCATCTAGCTTAACCTTATTTTACAGATAAGGAAAATAAGGTCCATAGAGATTAAAAGTAGAACCAGGATTTGAACCCAGATCTTGTGACTGAAGTCCATCATTTTTGCCTCATACCCCATCATTGTGTTGCTTATTCATTAAAGTTACCTCATTGGGAGCAGAGGGTGGATGCAGGTGAATAGTGGGGTATAGTTATATTGGTTGGGAGGTGAGATGAGGTGGCCCTTTGTTATGATGAAGACAAGCAAAGAAACTTTAATTTGGTGTGGGAAGGAATAACCCTTGAAGCTCTGGGAACTGGGGAATGATATGATGAAAGTAATGATATATTTAGGAAGATTTGTCTGTCAGCTATTACTGTGCAGAAAAAGACTTGAAACAGTTAGGAAACATAAGAATTAGATCTGGAAAGAATCTTAGAAATTATCTAGTTGAATGGTTCTTAAAATGTGGGGGGACTCCAAGGGACTCCCTGAAATCCTTTCAGGTCATCTGTGAGATAACATCTTCATAATAATACTGTAATTAAAATATAGTGAATATCTATCTATCTATCTATCTATCTATCTATCTATCTATCTATCTATCTATCTATCTATTTGTCTGTCTTTCTGCCTGTCTATCTATCACCCATATAAACAAAAGCTCTTGAGGGGAGGTTTCTACAATTTTAAGAGTATAGGGGTATCTTTAGAACCTTAACGTAGACTACTCCCTCAGTAGCCAGCACAATCCCTTGCATATTGTAGATCATCAAAATAATTGTTGATTAATATGTGAAATTTTGGCTAAATATAAGAAAAAACTCACAAACTAATCAACAAGCATTTATGAAAAGCCTTTCAGGCACTTTGCTAGATGATGAGGTTACAAAGACAATAAGTGAAATGATCCTGCCCTTGAGATGCTTACTATCAGGGGAGACAACAAATGTTCAATTAGGCATATATGAAATAGATACAAGGTGATTTGGGAGTTGAGACAATAGCAGCTGAGAGGAGGGGAAAGATGGTGATCCTGTAAATAAAAGGTAGCCTTTGAGCTTAATATGGAAGGAGCTAGGGATTCTAGGAGAGAGAACAGTTAAAATATTGGAAGGAGTCAGTCAAAATTTGGTGCAGTGGATAGAATATTGGGCTTGAAGACTCATCTGCATGAGATCAGATCTGGCCTTAGAAACTTACGTTAGCTATATGACCCTGAAAAAGTCACTTAATCCTGTTTGCCTCAGTTTCCTCCTTTGTAAAATGCACGGGAGATGGAAATAGCAAATCATTCCAGCATTTTTGCCAAGAAAACCCCAAGGTTATAAAGAATCAGATGTGACTAAAAAACCACTGAATCATTGGAGCAAATGGTTAGAACTATCCTTGAGGAAAACCATGTTGTCAATTCTTTATGGAGAAGGGATTGAAATCAAGGAGGTTTTGAGGTAGGGAGGCTGTTGAACTATCCCAGGTGAGAGAGAATGATTAGACTAGTACCAACGTGCAATGGTTTGCTTTTGTAGGTAGTGAGTTCCCCATCCATGGTCATGAAACAGAAGCTGGGTGAATACATGCTAAGGATATTTTTGTATGGATTCCTGATTTAGATAAAGTTTGGGGGTGCTAAGTGATTTTTAAAGTCCTTTATATCTCTGAGATTCTATAAATGCTATCTTGCTTTGTCTGTTTTCATGTGTGAATGTCTTATTCCTTTAGGAGATCATTAACACTGAAGGCAGAAATGATCTCATCTTCATTTCTTTTCCCCACAAGGTTAATTGTTTTTGCACATATTGGTTGATTTGAAATAAAGAGAATATTCTTTTCCTTCTTCCTTCCTTCTGTTGGGGAAACTGAGGCTGTCATTAAAGTTGCTTCACTTTTGACTCTTGTGACTCTAGCTGGGATTTTGTGGTGATATAGGAAGCATCTTTAGAGATTCTGGAAAACACTTTATAAATCAGTTGGGAAGCCAGTGAAATTAGTGGTAACGAGCTCATTTCAATAGCAATGGGCTGACTTGCCTGCCAGCTGCCAGACATTTACGAGACTGGCTGGGTGCCGGGCAGGCCGGGTCCAATGGCTTGCATCCTCCTGCCTTCCGGCTGGAAATAATTCGTATTTTAAAAATAACAATTAAAAAAAAAAGCTAACTCTACCAGCTCTTGGGTTTCTCTGGTGCTGAGTGGAGAGATTAGTGAGGGCCCTCATTGACTTCTTTCCCTCCCCTCCTATTCTTTTTCTTCTCTGGAACTTAATTTACCCCTTCTGCCCCTGCCACAAACAAACAAATAAAGCAAGGGATAGTTGCTTATACCCTTTCCTGCTAGCCAGTGTGAGTACTAATGCAATTTCACAGGCCCAAGTTAGGTGGGAAAGACTGCAAATAGCCTCATTCTTCTATATGTTGACTATGGGCTCCACTCTTCTTTCTACAGAAGTCACTCTTCTTTCTTACGGTGAGGTCAAGATCTCCATTCCTCTGGCCTCCCAACCCCTTCTTTAAACACTTAAGTGATCCGCCAACTTCCCTTGGATAAACCTGTTGACCCCAGTTATACTTTGACCTCACTTGAGCTGTGTATCCATCCGGCTGTAGGTTTGGAGAACTAACTATTCACATCCACATTCGGTAAACCCAAACTGAAAGATGATTTTTGAGCTATAAAATGTTTTTTTCCAGTGGGTTGAAAGGCTGCATAATAGTCAGGAAATATTAGGTTCACATTCAGCCGCAAATACTGCATAATGCAGGGTGAGTCACTTAACACTATGACTCCGTTTCCTCATCTGTAAGATGAAAAGTTGGGTTTTATGACATCTGAGGTCCCCGTCCAGACCTAAAGCCTGTGCTCCTGTGAGTCACCTGAATAGCTCACACTATATAAAATGTAGGCTTTGGAAAGGATCTTCTGGGACCGAATTCTCTTTCCTCATTTTACTGATGAAAAAGCTGAGGGCCCCACAAAGTATAACTCCTATCCCTCCAAGACTTTGCTCAGTCTCCCAATCTACTCATGTTCACCCCCTGAAGGCTTTGCGATTCTCTGATGGCCTTTTCTAAGTGAATTATACACCTTGGCAACCTGAATTCATGGAAACTTCCACTCCCTAATGACATGAGAATTCCTTTGTGAGAACTATTAGCATTCTCTTCCCTGAAAGTTAGTTATTTTCAGGTCCTCTGAACGTTTCATGAAAGGAACACTTTTATAGAAGTGTGAACTGCTGAGTCTCTTTTAAAAGGCCATTATTGTGTGTGTGTGTGTGTGTGTGTGTGTGTGTGTGTAGCAGAAAGGGATTTCTTTTCTCCTCACTCTGGCTCTCTCCCATCCTCACCCAACGTAAGTTAGGTAATTGTTGTGAACAGTCAAATCTTCTGAATTCTTGGGCTCATCCCCATGCTACAAATCTGAAGCTTCAAGAATTAAATTCAGCTGCGTGAGAACAGACTGATCCTTCTGAAATTTTTCCCAATAAAGAACTCTGGTTCATAAATTAGCTGTGCCCTCACCATGCTGAATTGGTTTGTGCTGAGTCGTCCTGGGCCACTGACATGTTGTCCCTTCTTTGAAGGAAGGGCTTGGCTTCAAAGGCCCCCTGACACTTGGAATTTTTCATATATTGTCCATGCGTGTCGCCCCTTAAGCCTCCGCCATGTGGGGCTGCCTTCGTCGACAAGGGGAGCAGATTCTTCGAATGGAGTAGTCTTGGGATTGGATTTGGTTTTTCTCTACTGGGGTGGATTCCCTTGGCTAAGTCCTGGCTTTATTTTTAGGTTTGGTGTTTTTATTTGGTTCCATCTGACGTTTTCATACTTACTCTCAAGCTGCCTCCTTGCCTCTCCTCCTAATCTAAAAGCATATCCCTGTTCTTCCTCACCCCATTACAGCAGGTATGCAATACCATCTTTTATGGATTAAGAGTTAATTTTTTAAATCCTAACTCAACAAACACTAAACAAATCAGGCTTTCCCTTATACTTCATAAATTAGAAAAATCTACATAAAACTTCAGATTTCTATTGCAGACTCTGTTTACTTTTCATTTTAACGATATATTAAATTCAACCCATAGCTTTTAAAAATTGTCATGCTTTGCTGTGCATCTGAGAGAGTTAATTTCTAAAATTTCTGCTTTCCTCCACCAAAAACCATCCCCAAAACATACATCTTAGGAGGACAGAGAGTGACTTAGAGCAGGAAGGGACTTTTTCCAGAACATTTCCGACAAGTGTCCATCTAGCCTGTTTGAAGCCCTCCACTGACAGAGACTTAATTGCCTCCAGAGGCTGGCCCATTCTACTTTGAGGCCATATCAGTGCTTATTGAGATTTTTCTGCTCATTGTGAATAACTTTCATATATTTTGAATAACTGTTAATATGTGGTTTTAGTGATGGTTTAATCCTCTGTCTTCCCCCCTTCTATTTGAGTTTGACACCACTGGCTTACCATTATAGTTGGGAACCAAAGCCACCTACCCCTATAATTGGGATACAAGTGTTCTAAGCAAATGGCAATTATGCAGTTTGGCTTTGAATTATTGGAAGATCCCTTGCAAGCCAAACTTAGAAGCCAGATTGGTTGACCCTCTCTCTGTTTCCTGGATCTCTTTGGATCCTCATGACGTTATTTCTGTCTTGATTGACTGTGCTCTCTTCTCTACCTAATGAAACCCTACCTGTCCCCGGCTATGTTAGTCCCAGCTCCTCTTCTCCTCTCTACATGGAACTTTCCTGGGGACTGGCCAGTGTATTCCAGAGAAACCCAATTACATTTATAATCTCCACTTTTCCCATTATTACTTTCCTTGTTTCTTGGGTCTTTATCCTCCCTTAGGCAAATGATGGGCCCAGAGTCTCATCTCCAGGAGTAGGCAGTCACAAACAAAAGATGTCACTCATGGAAAGAAATAATAGAAGTTACAAAAAGGCAGTAAGTGTCCAGAGTGGAAGACTCTGGGGCATTCATTTTCCCAGAAGCCACTGCCTCTCATTCTCAAATAGCGCCTTGCCCTTGGTCTAAAGGAAGTCAGGAAATTCCTGTAGAATGTGAAGATTGATCTGGTTCAGACCAGTTTAAGGCTCACTTCCCTCCTACCACAGTCTACATTAATATTCTTTTTTCTGAGTTATAGGGTACTTAAGGGGGCTCCCAACAAACCCTCCTTGCCATGTAAGCTTTGTCTCCTCTAGTTCAATGGTAAATTTCTGATGGATTATATACTTAATGGATATGATGACACCTTGAGTAGAATGGGAGCTCTTTGAAGGCAGAACTAATTTCAGTGCTGTCTTTGTGGCCCTAGTGTTTAGAATGGTTTCTGGTACACAGATGGTGCTTAATGAATGTTCATAATTGATCAGTGAGCACAGTGCCCCCTTTGGTTGACTTGTTCCCCCCGGTTAATCAATCAGAGTATGAGAAGATTAGATGAGTCGGTCTTAGTTTTCTAACAATACCAGTTTTGACTACATGGGGAAAGATGGTGGCCGTCCACAGGGACTGGTCACCAAGGAGGATTTTTGGAGGGGGAGATGGCAGTGTTGCCCAATATCTCAGGCACACTCGGTCGTTTTTCCTGTTCTGAATCACCAGGCAAGAAACTAGATAATGGAGCTGGATGAGCCAGTTGTCTGATCCACCTTGGCCCTTTTCATTGAATTTTGTCTGGAGACTTGGCTTTTGGGCTGTTATTTCCTTAATCTGTGCGCCCCTTTGATTGGTAGCGGCAACAAACTTTGGAATTCTCTTCCTTCCTGTCCTTGTTTTATGCTTGTCTCTATCTCCCTCTTCCAAAATGCTGTCAAGGTCATTGTCAGGCAGGTGATGGATCTTATATCCTCTGGGCCCACTCCCAAGTGGGAGAGATCCACGGAGGTACCTTCACATGGGCCATCGGGCTTTTAGTCCTCGGGGCTTTAGGGCCTTCAGCACTGGACCTACCTCTCCTCCTACTGCTGGGGCTTCGGGCAGAAAGAAGGGGGTTTTAAAGCTGGTGCTCTCCTCCCCTCTTCTCCCCCTCTCCCTCCCCTTCTCCCCAAAATTAGTTAAGCCAGCTGTGAAAAAATATACAATCAGAAACAGCTGGCTCTGAAAATGAATTTTTCCCTTGAAGGCAGATGCGGGTTGTGTTGTAGGGGCCTGGCAAGGTTGGACTTGGCATCGGGGAATGCCAGTGTGTGTTCATTACTTGTTTCTCCGTGCTGTCTGGCTCCCTTTCAGCGTGCAGAGCCTTTAAAATGCTTTGCTTCTAGGTCTTTTGCTTTGGAAATGCACTGTATTTCCACATTGGGCATGTGGGATTTCTCCTTTTTTTTTTTTTTTTTTTTTTTGGTTTCTTGGCTCTAGGATGAGGCCATGTAAACATATGTTGCTTTCAGCCCTATAGAAATGGAAAACACAGTGTGACACTAGGCACTCTCTGTCGCCCTTTCTCTCAGCCTCCTGCTTTATCCCTTCGTCTCTCCCTTTCCCTTCCTCTCTTTTTCTCTTTCTCATAATAGGGAAAAATAAGATCTTATAATAAGGTAAAATGTTCTCCTAAGATCTTATTCATTTATAAATTTTATGACTCTACAATTAGTTGGGCTGTAGAACATAACTGATTTTCCAGTACGTCCCTTCTAAGGAATTGGGATTTCCTTCCCTAAACTTTCAGTGGTTTGAAATATGGAACCTCCTCACACACATCAGAATCTTTATGTCCTTTTCCTATTAATGTTTCTTAAACGTGTCTTCCTGTCGCCTTTGATTGACTTGAAATGAAAATATTTCTTTCCCCCCTTTCTGTGATATCTCTGTCTTTCAAGATCTTTTATAGCCAAACCTTCTCTGATCATTTAACTGGACATTCTTAGGGAACTTTAATCCCTGACACACAAATGCCCAAGAAAGTAGCCAATACCCAAGCATTTGTTATTGAGGACCCAGGTGTGGATGACCTGTCATTGACAGACCCTTTGATTTTATCTGATTAAGACTTTATTCATTTAGATTGATTAAGACTTCAGGCCACTCATAGCACAGTGTAATAACATTCAAGCCTTATTCAGGGACAAGCAAAACAAGAGGAATCCCTGAGTTATAGTGGAAAAGTCCCTAGGGACACCAGACCACCAGAGCTGCAATTCTCCATTGAGAGAAGTTCCCATTTGGCCTGTACACATTCATGTTCGTTCTCTCTCTCTCTCTCTCGGATAATTAGCTCTGTAACTATAGTGATTAGTATGCCAGTTTAGAATTCTTCTGTCCCTGTTTTTGTCTGCTGGCCTAATGGAGCAATGAGGCTATTGGCCACAGCTAGGGCCTTCCTACCTCCATAGACCAACTGCCCTACCCTCCTTATTGTGGTAACAATAGTGGTCTCTCACTCCTATGAATTCCCCTATGATAAGGATCACATAAGTGATTTAAACATTCTAACATATTATGGTCTTGCTTCCCTAAATAGATTATAGATACCTTGATATTATGAGTTGGTATTATTTAATTGACTTGTCTTTTTCAGGCACACAAATTACCTAAAATTCTCTACCTTATTTCTCATATTTATGTGATGAGAAAGTTGGATGATGTATTCCCTAAGAACATTTCTGTTTGAAAATGTTTTGATTTCATGATTTAACGCCCCATAGGACCTAATTCAGTGTCATATATATGGCAGACATTCAGGTTATACTTGATAATTGAAGGATTTGTGGGTTTACTTTTTCTAAACTGATACTTGGTTCTGGAATGTAGAATAATGTTCCTTCTAATCGTGTGAGCTTATGTTCTTGGGGTTAGGATAGCAAGTCCTGGAAAAATCCTGATTTTATAATCATCGATGTTCTTATACCACTGTTAACTTTATAAAGTGCTTTATGTACATTACTTTCTAATGTGATACTCACACTAGCCTCATTTTATAGATTAGAAAATTCGGGGAGTTAAGGTGAATTGACTTGACTTTAGTCACCCCAATGATAAGCATCAAAGGCAGGATTCACCTCCATTTCTGCCTGGATTCCCAAGCCAGTAGTAGTCTTTCCTTCTGCTACATCATGCCCCCTCTCTGAGTATACAGGCTTGACTCCAATACCACACCTGTGTTTAGGTTCCCAGGGGCACATGGAATAAAGCCCAGAAAAAGTTTGCAAATCACTGTTCTGAGAGATAACTTTTTGTAGGCTCCAGGAAACCAAGGAAAGAGGCTTTTAGTGTTTGCTAAGCAGTAGTATTTCTTGGGCTCTCACTATGTGAACCACCCACTAGTAGGTGCTTCAGTCAATGAGTAAATGTTTATTAAGTGCTTGATGTGTGTTAAGCGAAGCACTGGAGATGCAAAAGATTCAAAAGGCGGTTCCTGCCCTTACAGAGCTTACATTCTGATGGGAAAGAGATGGCAACCGAATCTATACATTATAAGAGGATAAATAGGAAATAATATAGGGAAGTCACTAGAATGAGGAGGGATTAGAAAAAGCTTCCTGTGGAAGGTGGGATTTTAGTTGAGACTTCAAGGAAACCTGAAAGGTCAGTGGGCAGAGTGGTTGGAGGGAGAGCATTCCAAGCATGGTTGACCTTCGGAAAGAATGCCCAGAATTGAGAGATGAGTGTCTTGTTATTGGAACATCTGGGAGGCCAGAGTCACTGGATCAAAGGGCACTTGTATGGCATAAGAAGACTGGAAAGGTGTGAGGGGACTAGATTGTGAATTCCAAACAGAGAATTATGCATTTGTTCCTGGAGGTCATAGGAAGCCACTGGGGTTTGTTCGATAAGGGGATGATATTGTAGGGCCTGTACTTTAGGAAATATACTTCATTTGCTGAATGAAGAATAGATAGGAGTAGTGAGAAACTTGAGGCAGGTGGGGACCCACTAGATAGCTATTGAAGGTGCAGCTGTGAGGGCTGAGTCACCAGAAAGGTGCCAGTGTCAGAGGAGAGAAGGGGGCATGTTGAAAAGGTGAAAGATTGGAGATAATAGATGGAAGGCAGTGAAGAATCCAGAATGACTCCCAGTTTGTGTGCCCGGAGTTGGCAGAAGAGGGTGTGCATTTGTGAGAGTTTGGAGAAGAGATAAAGGTTCTATTTTGAACATGTTGATTTTAAGATGTCTGCTGGACATCCGGTTTAAGATGTCTGAAAGGCAGTTGGAGATGAAGGATTGGGGCAGGGTTGGTGGATTTGAGAATCGCCAGTTTAGAGATGGCAGCTAAATCATGGGAGCTGCCACAAGTGGAGTTGGTATAGAAGCAGAAGAGAGGAGCACTCGGGACGGAGCCCCGAGGGACACCCATGGTTAGAGGAGGTGATGTGCATGAGGATGCAGCAAAGCAGTCAGACAGGTAGGAGGAGAACTGGGAGAGACTGGGGGGAGAACTAGAGAGAAGAGAGCATCAAGAGGAGGTGGGGAGCAACAGTGGTCAAGACTGCAGAGAGGTCAAAGAGAATGAGGCTGGAGGAAAGGTCATTGGATTTGGCAACCGAGCTCCTTAGTAACGCTGGAGAGAGCAGTTTCCCTGGGATGATAAGATGGGAAGCCAGATTTTAAAGGGTTAAATAAAAAGAGAGTGTGAGGAGAGAAAGCAGAGGCATCTGTTGCCACAAAGAAACATAGGTTGATAGTGGGGATGGAAGGAGCACATGAAGATATTTTGAAGATGGGGAGACATAGACTTGTTTCTAGGCAGTCAGAAATAAGTCAGGAGACAGAGAGAGGTGGGATGCCCTTAGAGGGCCTTCTCTTGGAGAGACTGGATGGAATGGGATCAGTTGAACAAGCAGAGGGCTTAGCCTTGACAAGGACTAAGGCCACTTTGTGTGAGACGGTGAAGGAGAAGATAGGGCAGAAAGTATCCGAGTATAAGAAGATGAAGAAGAGGAGGAAGAAGAAGGAGCTCATGTAGAATGAGCTATAGTGGTGTTTTTATTTTTCTGTACAATATGAGTCAAGGTTTTCAGCTGAGAGGCTGGGGGAGGAGGGATGAGAAGTTTGGAAGAGTGGCTGAAGAGAGTGGGATGGTGAATTGAAAAGATAAGTATAGTGGGGTTGCCTGGCAGCAGTGAGGGCCCACTCTCGGAGGGGCTGCAGAGTGAAGGCCTTAGAGAGTTGCCTGAGGGTACTAAGCCAAGAAATTGAGGGATTCATCTGTTCAAAGAGCCAGAATGTTTTAAAGGGAGTACTTGAACCTACATCTGTCTGATCTGGAAGCTGCTACATTGTGCTGCCTAACATGCATAAAGCGCATAACTGCTTAAGAGAGGTAGAGTAAGGTTATGATAACTTCCAGGAAAGGAGACTTGTTAAAGGATGACTCTATTGTTTTTTCTGATACAAAGCATTGAGCCTGAATCCCTAGAATGAAGGGGTAGAATATTCTTTTTGTTTTAAAATCTTTTTTTTTTTAATATTGGATTAGAAGGATGATAAGTGTGTTGATATTGTTAAGAAATTGCATTTCTTGGGGTAGCACAGAGAAATATTCAATGACCTGACATCTGCTTTTCTTACATATTTTTTCTTAAGATGTTACTTGTCCATCTTAAGAAGAAAATCACTTGCTCAATAAACATGTTAAGCACTTACTATATACCAAGTACTATGCTAATCCTTGGGGCCCTAGGCCAACACTGAGGAACTCTGAATGTCTAGTCCCCAGTGCTTGGATTCAAATTCTAGCTCGGGGATTTACTGTTTGTGTGACATTGGCTCTTAACTCTCCCTGAGCCTCATTTCCTTCATCTGTCGGATGAATGGGCTAGGCAAGGTGTTCTCCCAGAGCCTCTCCAGCTTTGAGTCTTACGGGGCTTAAGGAGCAGAAAGGAGAAATTCTCTTCTCTGGGGTTGGCTTATTCAAAAATACTTTAAAGAGCTTCCTTCCTCCAAAAGCTCACATTAAAAAATAAGTTTTAAGACTCTCAAAAATCTCTGAGAATTATTTTCCCCATTTCACATACAAAGAAAGCAGGACTCTGAAACCCACCAATATAGTTCAGCACACACACAGCTAATGAATGCTGGGACCCAAACCCAAGTTCTCTCTAGTTCTAGTTCTACGTTCCTTCCAATACACCCAATGCCTTATGATCTCATCTGGGCTCTAGTTAGTCACCAGCCATCAGTAAGCTCTGTGCCAGGCCCTGAGCTAAGTCCAAAGCCCCCGTAGGCCAATGAAGGCCCTTCCACCTCTGCCCTTGCAGGTTCCCCCATGGTCAGCTCTGATGAGTTAAAACGGTTATAAGTGGGCTCAGATGAGAGGCCTTAGACTACCCAGGACACCCTGATACCTATGGGAGGCTGGGCCTTTTTAGTGCTATGGTAGCTGCCTGAAGAGAAATGCCTCCATTCCTAAGGCTTCCCTCTGACACAGTGGCTGGGCAGTGGACAGGAGTCGGTCGGTCCCCGTCTGGACCTTGCCTCCGGCCTGCCTCTGGCCTGCCTCTCCTACGCCGGTGCTGGGATGCCTTGGCCCAGGTTCAGTTTCCAGGGTACTTTGTAGCCCGGTGGCACTCCCCCAGGGAGGAGAATAAATCAGGGCTTGGGATATGGAAATAAAGTGACTCTAGTACTTCCCCAGCGGTGCCTCTCTGTTTTGAATAAGGTTGTGGATTGTTTATTTGAGAGAAGAGAGGCCCCAGCCAAACATCCTGCTTTTTAAAATCCCAGCTTTGCTAGTTCCAGCTAAGGCGGGCCCCCATCTCTCTTCCACGAGGGAGGGCTGGGTACTCTTCAGCAGGAGAACGAAGCTGCCTGGGAGCAGCCCCTCCACAGTCCCCACCCTTTCTGAGCTGGAGCAATAAAAGGGGAGAGAGTTTCCGTCTCTATTTTTTATTTCTCCAGATCTACCCTCTGACTAAGCCCCAGAGATAAGGCTCCCCTATATTTCTGTGGTACTTTGTACCCTTGCCAATGCACTTTTGCATCCTTTACCTCTCTGATCCTCACACTGGGCAGACATTTGGGTGAAGCAGAAACTGAGGCTCAGTTCAGGAAGATGCCTGAAGTCACACAGTCACACACCCCCCCAGATCTCCTGATTCCTGCTTCAGTTTTCTCCTCCCCTCCTTACTGCACACAGGCTGCTTTTCCAGGAAGCAGCCTATGAAAGTGGGTTATTGTTTTTAGGGCAGGTAACTTGTTCTGGGCTTCTGCTTCCCATCCCCTACCCCCAAAAGTTCATCTCTATGAGCCTACTATACCCCTAAATATAAACTAAGCAACAGCAAATCCATATGCCAATGATCAGAGAGAGAGAGAGAAAGAGAGGAAACACTCGGGCATCTTTATAACCAAGCTTCCAGTGCCACAGCAAGGTCCCCAGAGCTGGTGACCTGCAGGAATTGACATCTTGGGCCAGATTGTATGATTTCTAAGGTCTAGCTTTGACTAGATCACATGGGCCCAACTGACTCCAAAACCTTTGGGGAAAGTCCTCCTTCCAAACTGCAGGTGGGTCCCTTTTCTCTCTTTCTCTGTCTCTCCCTGTCTCCCTCTCTCCCTTTCTCTGTTGCTTTCTTTCTTTTTCTCTTTCTCTTCTGTCTTTCTGTCGCCCTCTTCTTTCCCTCTCCATCCTTTTTCTTCTCTTCTCCCCCTTTCTCTCCTTCCCTCTCCTTTCTTTTTCTTCTTCTCTCATTCTCTTTTCTCAGCCCTTTTCCTGGCCAGGAAAGGGGTGGAAAACAAACAAACCTGCTTGGGTGAGGGTTGTGTTGCCACAGTGGCTGGCACAGATAAGAGTATGTCCATCCACCAGTTAAGTCATGAATCAGCCCGGGAGGGGCTCAAGCTGGGAGGGGGTAGTCAGCCCAGCCCAGCCCAATGTCATCTCCTCTGAACGTTTCTAAAAGTGCTCTTTATAGATTTGTCTTTTTTTTTTTTTTTTAAATAAATGTGGGGTGTGGATGGGGAGGCTTGGTGGCCCTGGGGCTTTTGGAATTCATGTCATAAATGTCTTGGAACCTGTAGCTTTTTGGGACAGGACAAAACCAGAGACATTCAAATGCCCACGTGACCAATTAAGACTGTTGGACTCTGGCCTTTTCCTTTAAATGCCTCCTGGATAGGACATGTGGGATTCTTGAAAGTTAAAGGTCTGCCATGTGAACCCAGTTATTTGTTCCATATCCTCAAGGACACCTGACCTCAATCCATTGTTTGCTCTGTTGACACAGCCTGCAGATGGAAGCCCCAGTTCCTCTCAGCTTTTTAATTGGGGGAGGGGGGTAAGAAGGGGTTCATGATAATGGGCAGGCAGTTCATATATTTAAAACAATTCATATGTTTGGGGTAAATGCCATCCCAGGTCAATTCTTTTTATAAAGTGAAGTGAGCCCTTTTGCAAAATGAATAAAACACTCCCTTACATCTGTTTTGTAGGGTCATATTTTTGTATTTCTCATTTTTTAATTCCAGATTGAGGCACACCTGTTTGTGGTTGTATCTAGGAGGGTGCAGGATTTTTTTTAAAAAACTGCATAAAGCTATCGACATGGTTGACATGATAATTAAAATACTACATGGAGCCAGTCAAGAGAATGATCCAATTTGTGGGTAGCTAACAGAGTTAATGAAGTGAGGTTTCGCTAACGAATTTAAAATGATGTGATTACCAGTTGGGAAATCCTTATCCACTAATCCTAAGGATAGTAAGTACAGCCAAAGCTTGTTAATTTGGGCTCCACTAATTTGGATTTTGTGGTAATTCAGACAGAAGCTGGACTGAGGTTTACCTTTGCTCTCATTGTGAAGAAAAGATTCATCTAAGCAAACAAAGAACATTCAAATAATCGGCATGTTTATGCAGTTTATGAGAATAAGCTGGTTTTTGTTTTTTTGTTTTTTAAACAAAGTTCTCTCTACTAGTGGCAGTTAAGTGGACTTGGAGTCGGGAACACTTGAATTCAGATCCAGTCTCAGACATTTATTTAACTAGCTGTGTGACCCTAGGGAAGTCATTTTACCTGTCAGCCTCAGTTTCTTCTTGTATAAAATGGGAATAATGAAGCCTCCCAGTTGTTGCAAAAATCAAATGATGTAATATGCAAAGTGCTTTGCAAACTAATAGTGCTAGATGATATTATTTTTGCACATTAAGAACCAACATAAAGAACTGCCTTTAAAGTAGCAAGAAACGGTTTCATATCCTTTTATTTTTTGATGTGAGATAAGTCACCTTAGTATGAGTCTCCAGGCAATTAAGTTCACAAAGGTGCCCTCATGCATTGGAAGAAAGTATTTATTTATTCAGAAATTTTCTAGACCAACTGATCCATTCCCATCCCAGCACAGGTTGTCCTGGTGTCTGTAGTTGTCCAGTAAATTAAATGGTGCTTATTCTAAGTGTCAGATGAAGATGCTAAGTTACAAAGAGCAGTCAGGGCTTTTATTTGTCTTTTATTAAGTAGGTGTTTTCTGTTTCCCTAAGATTCCGAGCTTTCACCGATTCCCACTATGAATGAACCAATTTTGATTCTTAATTCTTTGATGGGTTTTGGAGGAGTTCCATTTTGGGGCCCCCTGGTGGCTGGAGCTAACGGACCCGGGCAGCCCTACGGCTTCCCTTTGGGGAACTCTGGGCAGGATTCTGGCTCACCTTTCTCCCTGGAGAGCTCTGGAGTCGGGAGGAGGCTCCACCTAATCCGCCCCCACCGCACCACACAGGTGCAGTGACCGGGTAATGGTGGGTATTCGGTGAGCTCGCCTGCATGTGGTTGAAGTTAACCAGGCCATTTTTAACCCTGGCCTGGGTTTTCCCTACCAGTGCTGTCCGAGGGATCCTTTCCTGCCTGTGAGTGTGTGAGTGTGTGTGAATGAGAATGTGAGTGTGTGTGTGTGTGAGAGAGAGAGAGAGAGAGAGAATGTGTGTGTGAGTGTGTGTATGTGTGTGTGTGAATGAGAATGTGTGAGTGTGTCTATGTGTGTGTGTGAGAGAGAATGTGTGTGAGACTGTGTGTGTATGTATGAGTGAGAGTGTATGTGTGTGAATGAGAGTATGTTTGTGTGAGTGAGTGAGTGTGTGTGTGTCCAGATAACGCTGCCCCATTTGAACATCTCTTGGAGCCCAGCATTTAGACAAGGTAAGCCAGCCTGGCAGACCACAAACCGAGAAGACGCTTTCATTGTCAGGATTCAGTGATCCGTGGCTGTCAAGGATCCTGTGGCCTTCACCTTGACACACCCCGAGGGAAAGAAACTGACTCAGAAGGTCGTGACCCGCAAGGATGCAGCCGTCAGTGACCTTGAACCCCCACTTAATCACAATCTCTTTCTCTGTCTCTCCCTGTCTCCCTCTTGGGTGTGCTCTGTACCCAAGAACTCATACAGTTCAACATGGTGGGTCATCGGGTCCCCCAGACAGATGTAATATGGGGGCAAGTACATTCACAGACATAAGGGATAAGATGCCCAAGAAAAGGTGGCCCCCAGTAGTGGGGGGCACACAGGCTCCAGAGCCTGAAAATCAGAGTTCAAATTCTGCCTCTCCAGTTCACTAACTGTGTGGCTCCTTTTCCAGGCCTCAGTTTCTGTAAAATATTGGAGTTGGACTAGATAATCTTTTAAAATTTAAAGTTCTTGCTCCAACTGTTCTGGAGAGCAGTTTGGAACTACGCTTGGAGGGCTGTCAAACCGCAAATACCCTGTGGTCCAGCAGTGTCTCCTTTGGACCTATATCTCAGAGAGATTATAAAAAAGGGAAAAGAACCCACCTGTGCAAGAATGTTTGTGGCAGCCCTTTTGTAGTGGCCAAAAACTGGAAACTGAGTGGATGCCCATCATGAAGAATGGCTGAATAAGTTATTGTATGAATGTTATGGAATATTATTGTTCTGTAAGAAACTATCAGTAGGATGATTTGAGAGAGGCCTGGAGAGATGATGAAGTGATGCTAAGTGAAATGAGCAGGATCAGGAGATCATTATTCTGATGGACGTTGCTCTTTTCAACAATGAGGTGATTCAGGCCAATTTCAATAAACTTGTGATAGAGAGAGCCATCTGTATCCAGAAAGAGGACTTTGGGGCCTGAGTGTTGATCATAAAATAGTGTTTTCACCTTTTGTTATTGCTGTTTGCTTGCTTGTTTTTTTCTTTCTCAATTTTTCTTTTTGATTTGATTTTTCTTGTGCAGCATGATAAATGTGGAAATATGTTTAGAAGAATTGCATATGTTTAACCTATATTGGATTACTTGCTGTCTAGAGGAGGAGGTAGATGGGGAGGGAGGGAGAAAAATCTGGAACACAAGGTTTTGCAAAGGTGAATGTTGAAAAATATCTTTGCATATATTTTGAGAAGTAAAAAAAGCTATTATTGGGAAAAATATATAAAATAAAGTTTAAAGTTCTGCATAATAATGATGACAGTGATCACTAGTATATGACTTTCAAGGTTGTAAAGCTCTTTTGTATATAAAATCTTACCTGGGCCTCACAACTACTATATTAGGTTAAGGTATGTACACATATTATTGTCCCCGTATCACAAATGAATAAACTGAGACTTGGAAAAGTTAAATGATTTTCTCAGTATCCCTTCGCTATAGCAAATATAATAAGCCAGTATTTGAACTTAGATATTCCTAACTCCCAATTCAGTACTCAACATTGGGGTTATTTAACCTGGGGCACAGGAGCTTGTTGTGTTGAGTTTTTTTTTTTTTTTTTTAACATTTTGATAACTGCATTTTAGTATACTTGTTTTCATTTGTAATCCTATGGATTTTAAGTTATGCATTTAAAAACATTCTTCAGAGGAGGGCCCCCTAGGTTTCAATACCCTGCCTGCTAAAGAGACATATACATGACATAAAGAAAGTTAAGAACCCTTCCTATAAATGACCCATGTTTCCTCTTCCACTGCCCCTGGACAGGCAGTGTTTCAAGCTAGCCTTATGAACATCAACAATGAAAGCTTTGCTTTCTCCCTGTCTGTTTATAGTTCAGGGAAAACATTATTAAATTTGAAGGTAGGGCACCTGAACTCAAATTCCTTTTGGGTGTGGGGAGCAGGAGTAAGTGACCTGTCCAGAGTCACACTACTAGTAAGTGACCGAGTTAAGATTTGAATTCAGGTCTTCCTGATTACAGGGCTGGTGATTTAGCCACTGCAAAATCTAGCTGCCCAAGATCCAATTTTGCCTCTATAAGTACTTAAATGTCCTTGTGAAGGGGAAAAAAGGGACCTACTCCTGGAACCATATGATCAGAGTACCATGCTTGCTGTTGCTCAGACACCAGTTGTCATGTACTGTTCATTGGTTGCCATTGGAGCTTCACTTACACTTTGAAGAGAGGAAATCAGAATTCCCCAGATCTGACTCTCTTGAGACTGAAGGCTTCTTCCTCTGAGAAATTGTTCTGTGTTTCCAGTCAGTGCTGATTTTTGGATCAGTCATTGTTTATGTGGATTATATCTAGTTTAAAAATTAGTTTTCATATGGCTAAAACAGTTACCACGGAGATAGTGGAAGAGCCAACAACCATTTTTGAAGTATCGACTATTATATGCTATTTTATATTCCTAAATACTTACTTACTTTTGGGAAATACCAAGATAAATAAGATACTCCTTATTGTTAGTGAAGTTGTAGACTAATTGGGGTAGGGAATCTGTAAAATATACAGAGATTAGAGTGGCTGCAAATTAAAATAATGTAGTGCTTTTATACATACCATGGGATCAAATGAAGGAAAAATTTCGACCTGGAGATAATCAAAGACTGTTGTTTAATGGAGGACCTCAAGGATGGGAAGGTTATTTGCCAATGGAGATCCTTCTAAGCATCCAGAATAGTGTGAGTAAAGGTATAGCATGGATTGTAAAAAGATTGATTCTTTTGTTTTTTAGTCTTATCCACTTCTTTGTGACTTCATGTGGAGCTTTCTTGGTGGAGATAGTGGAATGGTTTGCCATTTCCTTCTCCAGCTCATTTTACAAATAATGAAATTGAGGCAGCTGGGAATGAAGTGACTTGCTCAGGATCATACAGCTAGAAGTATGTGATGCTGGATTTGAACTCATGAAGAGGAGTCTTCCTGACTCCAGACCCAGGCTTCTATCCACTGTGCCACTTAACTGCCCCAGTTCTTTTGTACCTTTAACCATTTAAACTCATTGTGGGAAAGTAGGTGATACAATGTTAGATGTGGAAATCTGTTGCGTGGAGGACGTAACAGATGGGAAGAACTGTGTGCATAACTGAACAAATTCCTTAGCCTTTTCATACCTCAGTTTCTTCATCTGTACCATGAGCAGGTTAGGCTCAATGTCTTCTAAGGTTCCTTTTTGACCTAAATCTATATGCCTGTGTATTCTGTATATTCTTTTTGGAGGACATATCATTGAAATTTTGACTCAGTAAATTTGAATTTTGGATCTTAAATATTAGAGGGACCTTTGAGATTCTGATGATGATAGCTGACATTCATATAGCCCTTTAAGATTTGGGCATTATCTCATTTAACTGAAGTCTTAGAAAGTTTAAATCACTTCCCCCAGGGGGTAGATAGATCAAAGACAGGTTTTGAACCCAAGTCCTTGGGGTCCAGGTATCAATATTTAATCTTATATCATGAATAGTTGTTTTGATCTCTTCATGTTTTTATACCCATAGGATATCGGCTTAGTTGATCAATCACCAACATCCCCTCCAACTTTCAATCTTACAGATCTTCAAACCAGTCGGTCATCCCAAAATGAACACCCGCCATTCCAGATCATTCTAGCCAGACAGGCCCATTTGTAGTCCTTTTTCTATTCTTTTAAATTGATTTTTTTTAGCAAATTTAGAAATCATCAGCATTCCCAAACATTGTAAGCCATGAAGAAGGACCATAAGAGAATGAATCCATAGTCCTTCAAAGAGCAATTCCAGCTTGTACTCAGTAAATCATCTTTCCAGAACACATTCCTTGAGGGATTTGTAAAATAATCAAAATATTTAGGGCAAAGACCTTCAGATTACTTATGGCTATTAGTGGGATCCATACATTTTGGCACAAAACATGGCCTAATTGAAAAAATGTGTATGCTTGATGATTTCTTTCTTTCCTTTTTAAAAAGAAGTAGTCCCTTGGAGAAGAGTAGTCATGGAAAAAAAAAAAAAAAAGAAGGGAAAGGATAAAATATCAAAAGAGTTTGAGTGGAAGAGCTGTTTACAGAAATTTGGAAAATATAATGCTGAATGGAAAATAAACGGGACTTATAGAGAATTGGATTATTAATAGAGCTGAGTTACCATTGCATAATGAACCTTTTAAGAGACCTGGGACAGCTTTCCCCTTTGCAAAACAAGTTTCCCTCAGATAGCACCATTTACACTGCTTCGGGCATTGGGTTACAACAATAAATAAAAATGAACAGTGCCCCTAGAAATTTGAGGAATGCAAAAACGTTCAAATGATTTAGTATGAGAAAACATTATTTAAACATTTAATTGAATTGTATGCTTTCATCTTTAAAACATTAGCTTTTGAACTGCCACCTGAGTCTTCCCCTTCTTTCTCTTCACTTCATCATTCAAAATACAAAGCTATCCTTTAGGGGCTGGATGTTTCCTTCCCCACCCCCCAGACCAAGTTTCTTTCCTTCTTGTCATTCCCAGTTTGGGCCTGGCAATTCTGGGTCACAAGAAAAAGACTGTCAAGGGGAGCACAGTGCAGATGGTGGGTTAGGAAGTTCATGGGGAAAGCTGATTGATTAGTTTGTAAGAGGAAAGACTTCTTGGTGAGGAGATCCTTATATCCAGGAAAATCTCTGCTCAAACAGTGGGTGAGGACATTTGCCCTCTAAAATAACTTGACTCATTTGAGCATCTTGTGTCCTGATTCTCTCTGTTGCTGGGCTTTTCCATTGAGAACTCATAGGGAAGAGCACTAAGCATTTTTCCCCCTGGGGACTTAGTGTTAGCTGTGTGCCTTTGAGCAAGAATGGGCCTTCTCTTTAAAAAATAAGGAATTGGAATAGAAATAAAAGAATTCTAGAAGAGCCTTCTAATTCTGTAATTGCCCTTTAAGAAATTAGAATGGGCTTGCCACCCACCACTTGGGGACCTAGCCTAGATGGAGCAAATTCCTTAAGTAAACTGGAACTGTGCCTGCTTTGGTGTGTTTCTATTTGTGCCTGCACAGAGTTGAAAAAAGTCACAGGGATTCCCAAACTCTGGCGAGTGCCTGCTGACAAATTGGTTTGGCTTCTAAAGCAAAGAGAAAAAACCATGTGTCGTAGCACATTTTGGAAGTTTAGGCAGGTTCTGTCCATCGAAGTCAATATTTACACGTGGGAAGTGTGTACGTACACACACACACACGCACACCTAACACCCATTTACTCTTTAGCCTGTGGTTAAAAACCATTTTCTCAACAAATACCGAGATCCTGTCCTTCCTTGTCTAAGACACGGTGATTGATACAGAGATAAACATAGTCTGTCCTCAAGAAACTTGTAGTTAAAATTTAGTAAGGTGAATGAAGAACAACCCACTAGCTCTTCTACAATCTCTTTACTTTGAACAAATCAGTTCACATTTCTGTACAATGGAAGATTTCCATTAGATGCTCTCTTGGGTTACTTCCAACTCTTGAGATCTGGGGAAAAGTTAAATCACAAAATAAGACGACAATGGGAGAATAATAAAAATAAATCACAAGTAAAAAATGACAAGAGAAATAAGTACCCAGGTGCCAAACGAGGAATATAGGACATTATTTCCAATTTCCTTGACCTGTTCAGAAAATGTTCATTAGGATCAAGAGGCTTTATAATTTAATTCTTATTGTTTCCCTTGTTTGCTGTCTCTTGAGTGTGCTGAGGCTGTCCAAGGTGTTAAGAAATGTAGATATTGGTCTACAAGAAGGGACCAATAAGCAAACCATTAGTAGAGCTGTCTTGTTTTAAGGCTTAGGATACTGAGGCATGGAGAAAGGAAATAACTTCTCGAAAAGGATTTGGTCCTTTGGAGTCATGGTTGATTATTATTACTTTTATAGATTGTTTTTAAAAATGGTTCACTTTTACAAAGGTGTTTAAATGTAATCTAAATTGTTTTTCCTGGTTCTGTTTATTCTCCATAAGTTTATACAATTCTTCCCAATTTTTTCCTAAATGTCTCTTTCAACATTCCTTATAGCACAGTAATATTGCGTTATAGTGATATATCATTGATTTGTTCAACCTTTGAAGCCCAGTTGATGGACCCCCTCTTGGTGTTCAATTCTTTTAGACAGCCAAAGTATTTATTAAACATCTACTGTGTGCCAGGGATTGCGCTAAGGAACAGGAGATAGAAAGGCAAAGGAACAGTCCCTTTTCTGAAAGATCTTATAGATTAATGGGGGAGATAACAGGCAAGCAATTATATACGAATAAGTTGTTTACAGGATAAATCGGAGATAATCAGTGGCAGAAAGGCACAAAGGATGATGGGGAAAGGCTTCCACTAGAAGGTAGGATTTCCTGTGAGCCGAAAGAATTAGGAGGTAAGGATGAGGAGAGAAAGTTCTGGGCATGGAAGATGAAGGCAGATTGAAATTCTCAAGTCAGGAGATGGACTCTCTGGGATGAGGAGCAGCAGGGAGACCATTACCACTGGATTGCGGAGCATGTGGAGGGAAGGGAGGTGTGGGGAACACAAAGACGGGACAGTTCTTTGCTATTACAAGAAGAGTTGTTATTTGACTTGTCCATGATCTCAGTCTTAGATGATACGGTATTGCAATTACATTTGAGAGAAACAAACTAATCAAAAAGAGCTAATACATCTTTTTAACTAAAGGACCTTTTCTTTTTTGGGTAGAAAGCTTACTAGTGGTATCATTGGTCACTGAGTATTCCCAATACTCAACTTTTGGGGACTAAGTTCCAGATTGTTTCCCAAATGACTGTACCAATTCACAGCTCCATCAAGAGTTTGTCAAGATGCCATTTTTCCTTCCTCAGCCCTTCTTGAATTTGCCATTTCCTTTTTTTTTTTGGTCAAAGCTACCAATCTGATGGGTGTCAGGTGGGATCTCAGAGTAATTTTAATTTACACATTGCAATAACCTCTTAACTAACTCTTAACAGCCTGTCTCCTTTCAAACCATCCTTTTCAGTATAGCCAGATTCATTCTTTCTTCACACACACACTGGATTGTATTCCTTCTCTCTGCAAAAAAAGCACTTTTATTGGTACCTGATTGCTTAGGAAATAAAGTCAGAATTCTCTAATGTGACATCTAAGGGCTTCACAGTCTGATTTCTTTTCTCACATTTTTCCTCTCCATATCCACTAACCTCCATCCAAACTGAATGACATGTCCAGAAGTTGGCTATCTTCTTGCCAATTCCACATGGGGGAATCTTTTCACTTTCTGTGAAACTTCCTCTAATCTCCCTCCTCACAATTCCCACTGCCTAATTGGAAATTGTTCCTCTGAATGTAGATAGTATCTTGTACCTTTTTAAAATTGTGTTCTATTTTTGCATTATAATAGTATATTTATTTTATATTACATTGCATGACTTATAATTTCTCTTAAATCTATAAAAGGAGTAATCTTTTTTTCCCCCTTGAGGCATTTGGGGTTAAGTGACTTGCCCAGGGTCACACAGATAGGAAGTATAAGTGTCTGAGGCTAGATTTGAACTCAAGTTTTCCTTACTTCAGGGCTGGTACTCTATCCACTGCACCACCTAGTTGCCCCTGTAACCTTTTCCAAATTGTTTTTCTAACCTTTATTGCTTAGCTTTTGTGGTGGTTGTTCAGTCCTAACTCTTCATGACTACATTTGGGATTTTCTTGGCAAAAGTTCTAGTAGTTTGTATTTCCTTTTCCAGGATCCCCATTTTACAATTGAAGAAAATGAGGCAAACAGAATTAAATTAAATTAAATTAAACAGGATCACAACGACTAAATATCTAAGCCGGATTTGAACTCAGCTTCTCCAGATTATGCCATATTGTGGTTTGTTGCTTAACTAAATATGTCACTATAATACAAGATGTTCCAAAAAATCTGAATCCAATTATAAGCTTTAATAGCTAAGAACTACACTAAGACTTTTGGGACCCTGTGTATAGTAGGCATACTAATAACTAGTTTTTGAATCAACAAATAAGGCATTTCATGATCTAGAAAAGTACTCATTCTGGAAGTCAGAAGATCTGTATTCAAATATATTGCCACTGATACCATATAATTTGGAACAAACCACTTACCTTCCCTTGGTCTCAGGGGTAGCAACACTAGAAATTAAATATTTGATTGAGACTCCCTGTTCTAAACTAAGGGCAGCCCATAATGTCCTTAACCCAGCTATGTTTGAGATTAAGTGACCCAGGATGCAGTTCCTAACTCATAGTCTCTTCCACAAACAAGACTCCCTTTTAATTGAGGAGCTTTTAATTGTGGAGCTTTTAATTGTGGAGGATGTTGTGATTTTGATAGTGGCAGACCGAGAAGTTTTCCTCAAAATAAGACCTTTAAAATGTCCCCTATCCTGTCATTGGGGTCCAGTCCTTTCCCTCATAGGCAGGATTGTCTGCTCTTAGGATTCATGACATTGTTTAGAAAGAAGGAATACTTTTTTTTTTCACCCTGTTTGTCAAATAAAGTGATTCCTTTGTTCTCTCACCCCATCTAACTTGAAAGGCCTTTTAATAACCAAGCAGTAAAGGAGGTTAAATTCCGACATGATCCTCCCTTCCCCCATTTGATGATAATTTTTGTCTTGCTTTCTTTGAGAGAGACAGACAGAGATGAAGCTGACAAACATCAGTAAATCCAAATGTTTCCTTATATGAGGACCCAAAAAAGAGTATGATGTATGAAATTGAATGTATGTATAGCTTAAAAAAATTTAACAGTTAATACTTCTGGCATTCTCTTATTTGTCTGTTTCTCTGTTCCCTTCTAATCTTCTACTATTATATTTTTTAAATGTTTCATTTCTATTCTACTTCCTTTTCTTTGATATCACTATCTCCCTCTCCCCCAACAAAATATTTCTAAGAGCTCCTCGCACCATACCAGATCACAAACTTAAAAATCAGTAATTATCAAAACTGTCTGGTACTGGCTAAGACATAGAGTAGTGGTGGATCATTGGAATAGATTTGGTACAAATTATATTGTAGTAAATTACCTTAGTAATATGGTATATGATAAATCCAAATACTAAACTTTTGAAATAAAAACTCATTATTTCACAAAAACTGCTGGAAAAACATCTCACATAGTATACCAAAATAAGGTCAAAATGGATACGTGATTTATACATAAACTATGATACCATAGACAAATTAGGAGAGTATAGAATAGCTTATCTGTCAGATCTATGGATAACAGAAGAATATATTAGCAAACAAAAGATAAAGAGCATTACAAAATGTAAAATGAATAATTTTGATTATATAAAATTAAAAGGAACAAACAAACAAAATCATAAGGAAAGCAGAAAACTGGGTAACTTTTTGTAACATGTATCTCTCATAATGGCCTTCTTTCTTAAATATATAGAGAATTGAGTCTAATTTATGAAAATGCAAGTCATTCTTTAATTGATAAATGATCAGAGGATCTGAACAGGCAGTTTTCAGACAAAGAAATCAAGGTGAGCTATAATCATATGAAAAAATTCTCTAAAAGTACTCTTGATTAGAAAAATGCAAATTAAAACAACTCTAATGTACCTATCAGATTGGGTAATGTAACAGAAAAAGAAATTGATAAATGTTGGAGGATATGTGGGAAAATTATGACACACTAATGCATTGTAGATAGAGTTGTGAACTTATCCAACCATTTTAGAAAGCAGTTTGGACCTATTCCCAAAGGGCTATAAAACCGTGTATATACTCTTTGATCCAGCAACATCAGTGCTAGGTCTATATCCCAAAGGCATAAAAAAGGGGAGGGGAAGACCTATTTGTACAAAAATATTTATACCAGCTCTTTTTGTGGGGCTAAGAATTGGAAATCAAAGAATGCCTATCACTTGGGGAATGGCTAAACAGGCTATGGTGTAGAATTGTAATGGAATATTATTGTGAAATTACAAGAAGGATGATTTCAGAAAAACCTGGAAAGACTTACATGAATTGATGCAAAGTGAAATGAACAGAACCAGGGGAACATTGTACAAAGTAATAGCAATATTCATTGAAGAATAACTTCGCTATTCTTAGCAGTGCAATTATCTAAGAAAATCCCAAAGGACTACTGTGCCTCCAGAGAAAGAACTGATATTGTTTGAAGACTGAAACAGGCTATTTTTCACTTTTTTCCATTCTTTTTCTTTTATTTGAATCTTCTTGTACAAAATGACTAATATGAAAATGTTTTAAATGATTATACATGTACAATTATATCTAGTTGCTTATCATCTCAGGGAGGGAAGACAGAGGAAGGGAGGGTTAGAATTTGGAACTCAAAACTTTAAAAAGTTCCAAAATTGTTTTACTATTTAATTGGGGAGAATAAAATATATGTTTATTGTACATATTTAAAATATATTAACATATTTTAAAGTGTCTCCCCTGTTACAGATAAGCATAATTAAGAAAAAGATCCATACATTTTTAGACATGGATAATTAGCCATGTCTAAAAATGTACTTCTCATTCTGCATCTCTGCCAAGAAGTAGGAGACAAGATCAATCTTCTGGAGTCATAATTGTGATCTTTTCATTGATCAGAACTCTTATGTTTTTCATAATTTCTTTCTTTTATAGTATTGTTATAGTAATTATATAAATTGTTCTCCTGGTTCTATTCATTTCATCTGATATCGGTCCATATGAGCCTTCTCCTAAGTTCCTCTGAATCGTTCGTCATTTCTTAGAGCTCTTTATTTCTTTTCAGTTCATTAACATGACCTCGTTAGTTTTTCTGACCCCAAAGTTTATTATTCCTCTCCTGCTACAGAAAGCCCCTTTATATAGCACAAAGGAATTCAATTTTGGAACCATTTATTTTTGTCCAGCTGTTATCCAACTCACCTTCTCCAGGAAGTTTTCCTTGGTGAGGATGATATTTCTCTCACACCCTTAATAGCAATAGCTGACATTTCTAAAGAACTTTTACACGGATTATCTTTTTGAGCTTCTAGCCATCATCTCCATAGCCGCAAAGCTGACAGGGTCATATATTGTCGATTTTGGGAAGGTTCTTTGTGAGGGCTCCCACGTCTTTTTAGATTGTGCAAGTCCTTGCCCCATAAATAGCTTCACAGCCTGCTTTTGAATCTCTCCACAATGTAGAATGTATTAGTGCGGGAGTCCCGGTGTATAGGGGCACTACGAAAAGGGAATAGATCATTTGGAAGCTCAGAAGGCAGCTCCCTCGTAGAAAACAGAAGAGCTGTTTGTGTACTGGGTTCTCGTGCTACGCTTAGCCTTCAAAGGATCTTCCCCAGGGGTCTTTTGGGGTGTGCTGAGGGCACAGAAGCTCTCTGAGGGTCACTGCTTGTGTTGAAGCTCCCTGTTTGTTCATGAAATGTGTGGAGCAGGACAGAAGGGTATGAGCATTCTCCATGGCCGTGCATTAACTTCCTTGATCTTTATCTGCATCTTGGCCAATCTAAGAAACATAACCCAGGGACACCAAAATCAGCTTTCCACTATTTTCCAATGACTTGTGGCCCTTTTATTTGCTTATAGACATTAGCTAGAACTTGGCTATAAATTTAGAAGATAGCAGAGGTGTATGCTGATGATGGAGCTGTTCTCTTGAGAAAAGCTTTCTGGCCCTTGATTTCTTTATCAACCAGTCAACAAGCTTTTATTAAGTTACTACTGGGTTTCAGACATGGCTTCATTGCTAGGGGCCTAATGACAACAGAAACAGGTCCTGTCCTCAGGATGCTTGGGAAACTAGATGCTTTTAAATAACATAGACAAAATAGATGCACAATAAATTCAGGGTAAATTCCCCAAGGAGAGAAGAGGGCATTAAATTAGGAACTGGTAGAATCATTACAGGTTTCATGAAGAAGGTGGCCCTCGAGTGGTCTTACTGATGAATAAGAACTGCATTCCAGGCACTGCAATAACTAGTGCAAAGATATGGAGATTGGAGATGGAATATTGTATGTGGAGAATAGGTTAAAAAAAAGTCTAGTTTGGTTGGTTGGGGTGGGGGGGAACGGAGAGAGAGATAGTTAATTAAGATGCTCTACAAGGTCCCCTTCAATTCCCTTGTTTTTTGGTAGGGGCCTTCTGGGCACATCTGGAGTTCAAAGAGGTCCCTTCTCTCTGAAAAAATTGGTGAGCTTTTTTCATCTGTAAAATGGGAACAAAGATGCTAGCACAAAGCTTCCTTTGGTTCTTCAAATGAAAGGTGAAAAGGACTTGGGTAAGGGATGCCCTAAAGCCAGTAAGAATCTTCATTGATTATATAGCAAGTCAGGTGTAATCTCTCTGCCTCAATGAAGCCAGACCCTGGGCCCTTCCCTTTGGGCAGAGGGCCAGGGGAACCCGCGGTTGGGTAAAGTAGTGGGGCCTCCAGGAGGAAGGAAAATATTCCCAGAGTTCTATGCTTTAAGCCATTTTGGTAAAAGCCTAATTAGAGGTGACAATGGTGACTTTGTCTGAATGTTCACTTTTTCCTCTCCTTTTATTTTTTTGGTGCGTTGTTATGTCCATGGGAAAACGCTAGGTAACATTGTAATTACTGAAAATATTGTGGGTCTTCCGAAGTTTGGGGTGGGGGTAGCCGGGAGTGTGGAGAGGCAGTTTTTTTAGATTTTTTTTTTCCTTTAGCTTGGAAATGCAGTCCTTTGCAGTCAGGCTGTCACAGTTAAAATAAGGTTTAAATTACAGGCCAGCCTGTGGCTTTTTTTCCCTTTCTTTCAGAATTTTTGCCAACTTGCAATTTACTTAATGAAATCCTGCTATTCCGTTTAATGGGGATATTTTTTGCAGATGTTGATTTAACTTAGCTTTGCAAAATATGTGGACTGTGCTTTTTCTTCTCCTATTTTTAACAGTCTCCGGATTCTCGTTCAGTAACTGGCGGCTCAGTCATGCCAACAGCATTGTTTACTCCCATCCTCTGGAAATATTTGTTCTCAGCTCTTTTCCCTTCCCCCTCTCCTTTAAAAAAGAAATAACAAAAAATTTCAGAATTGAGACTCACCTAAGGCTTAGAAACTGCTAGAGGTTCAGCACATTAGCACTGGAAGGGACTTTATACCACATCTAGTCTGATTTGCCTTAAAGAAGATAAGCTGAGGTCCATCAGAGACAAAATGATGTGCTCAGCTTGCTTCATAGTAGCAGGGACATGATCGGAAAGAGTAGATCCAGGGTCTTCTGGTTTACATCCCTGTGGGACTGTAATGTTTGCAGCAAGACACGGGAAGATGGAGATGGTGGAAATTTATATATTGGGTTCTCCACCCCAATTCCTAGTGTGTTTCTGATGGCTTTCTTGGCCCTCCTCCATTTTGGAGGAAACTTACAGTAGCCACTCTTAGGCCAGAGAACTTTGTACCTTAAATAGATGCTATGTCTATCTAGGGGGAGCCCTGCTGTCCAATTCACATCCTCCTGAGCCTCAGCCTAGATTATAAGGGAATACTCATTCCCTTTGGGCCCTTAAGTCCCCGGGTTCAAGTATGGGAGCTCCAGCTTCCTCGATGGTTTAAAGAAGAATAAAAAGGCGGGGGTGGCTGTGGTCCCTTTTAGTTACAAATCTGGGATTTTATATATTGCTCAGTTGATACTTATAGCATTTCGAGGGGAGGGAAGGGAAGGAACAAATACGCAGGAGCCCCAGCACCCTACTCTTAAGGGGACTTTTCTTCTGCTGAGGAGCCGTGTCCTACTCCTGAGGATATAGGAAATTCTTCCTGGAAGAGGGAGGGAGACAAGAGAGTTTGGGCCAGCAAGAGACCCTTCCTAGTGAGAGAGTCCCTCTGGTCGAACGCTCGGCCAGAGGTTTCCTAATGACCAGCCTCAGCCTTGCATTCTGTATACACGCCCACCCTCATTGTAGGAATGTTCTCTGAGTGCAGATGAAGGGAGTCTTGGCAGGGCCACTGAGCTCAGTCTGGGCATTGGGGAGTAGGCTTTTTTTCAAGTGAAGTTTGTAGGCCCGAGGAAGGGCTGGGGGTGGGCAGGGGATTGGATCAAATTAGAAATGCTTAGTTACCTGGAAGAGCTATTTTGCTTGCATGTTAGGGCTTTGGATTGGGGAAAGGCTTAGAGGATGTAGGTAGGTGGGCCCTTGCTTAAAGTAAACCTGATTTTGATATATGTCAGTTGGTGTTTTAATAAAACATTTAATAACATTTATAGCATATATATATATAATGTTATAAAAACATTAATAACAACAAAAAAAATTTAATAAAACATTGATAAGCTGGGGTGATCAGCCTATATGAGAAGTGTGGAGAGATAGTTGTCCTGGGAATGAGAAGGTCAGCTGGGCTGGACCCCAGAGACTTAACTCTGTCCAATAGGGCCTGAAAGGTAGGTGGGTCTTAGCTTAGGAAGGGTCTTGAATGACAAAATGGAATTTAAATTCATTTGAATCTAGAGGTAGTAGGTGTGCATGTTTGTGTGTGGAGTGTGTGTGTGTGTATATATATATATTTGTGTGTATAAATTATAGTTTAGAAATAAAAATTTTCATATGTAGGAAGTTCCAAAAGTCTTAGAATAGAAGCTTAATAACTTAAACTTCTGTAAAAATTCTGGAACACCCTGTTTCCAAACTGGAGCTTCTCCCTAGATTGTTCACCTGGAGCCTTTTTAGCATTATTTCTGACTAGTTGGACCTACTGCCTAACTCTGAGATCATATGTAGTCTATTTTTTTGCATCTCAAGATCAAAATCCCTCCTATCCTACTTTTATATTTAAGATAGAGAGGACCAATTTCTAAATCTCTTCATACATCCATATATCCACAGATGAGTGTGACTTTTGGCTAATCACTAAAAACTCACCAGTTTTTTTCATCTTTAAAATGGGGATCATAGCACCTACCTCTCAAGGTTGTTGTGAGAATCAAATGAGACAATATTTGTAAATTAGCACAGTGTCTGGTACATAATGAGTGCTATGTAAATGTTAGTTGTTATTATTATTATTAGTCATCATCAACACTATTATTACATGTGCACAGTGCAAAATGAGGTACATTTGTATGAACAAGTAAAACACAAATGCCAGTAGAATTTTGATTATTGAAGGTACAGACCTGTTTTAATCAATGCCTTCTTTTTGAATCCATTTAGAGGTAGATGGCAGGCAGTTCTGAGATGAAAAAGATACAAATTAAAATAGGGGGAGGGGAGGTGTTGAGTTTGGGCAGAGTAGGAAAAGCCAAAAAGCCATGCAACATACATTCCCTTGCAGTGAATAAAGTCAATGTATTACATGAAGGGTTTCGAGATGATGATTTCTCTCTCACACACGCAAATGCACACATACCATAGAATCCTAAAGCTATCAGATCCAGCTGATTCTTTTTAGACAAGTGAGGAATTCTGGTCCCTATTCCATAGATCTGAGGTCCCTACAGTGAAAAACATGACTCCAAGTTAAATAGTAGGAAATGGTAGAAAAAAGACACTTCAAGAACCCAGGTCTCCTTAACTGTAGAGTTACAGAAAGACAAGAGAAAAGAAAGGAGAAAAGGAACAATCTTTTATTAAGCCTCCACTGTGTGTCAGTATCAAGCACCTCACAGATATTATCTTATTGTATATAGATAGAAGCCACTCAAAGTAAACAGTGAAGCCTTCCTGAGCACTTTCTTCGAGCTTAGTGCAGTTGCTAAGTTTTATTGAGTTTACAATGACAGAACTCTGGCACTCAAGGATGGTATAGTAGATAACTTATCTGTCCTTGGGATCAGAAACACCCACCACAGCCTATTACCACTATGACCTTGGGCATACACTCTTGGTGCCTCAATGTCCTCATTTGTAAAATAAGGGAATTGGATTATCCCCAAAGTCTTTTCCATATTCCAAGCTATGATGTTATGAGAGAACTTACAACCTCCTCCTTCAGGGGAAAAGGCTGTGATAAAAAAAAACTGTAAGGAATCCAGAACTATATAAAATGAAGCCTAAATTTTGTGACAGAAAACAATTTTTGCTATGGGAGTTGAGAGAAGAGATTGGTGGTGGAGGGAATGCAGTGAGACTTAACTTTGGTTTTGCAGTGGAATTGGAAGAGAATGTTGAGGAAAGGGAAGAACATTATAGAAGAAATAGTTTTGTTTCTTTGGTATTTTGAATGATCATTGATTTCATCTGTATGGCAGAGCTTAATCCCTTTGAGAGGATGGACACATACTCTGTCTCCAATCATATACCTTGTTAAGAGCTGCAAAGGCTTGTGAAGAGGTTACCCTTTCCCCTCCCCAATCTTTGGAGGAAAAAAGGCTTTATTGGAAGACAAGGCATAAGTATCCGTAGTCTATACATAGAAATTGGAATAGTACAAAAATAAATCCTCTTTTTCCTTGGTGTACCTCCCTTTTTATTCCATCAATTAAATGTTTATTGAATTATTGTGTCCTAGGCACAATATCAGTGGGAAGAATGAGGAAACTGAAAGGGAAAGTGACTTGTCCAGAAATAGACACAGGAATAACTAGACCAATAATTTCATTGTTAGGGGCAGTTAGGTGGTGCAGTAGGTGGGCTTCCAAGACAGAAAGACCTGACTTCAAATGTGGCCTCAGACACTCACTGACTGTGTGATCGTGGGCAAGTCACTTAACCCTGTTTGCCTCAGTTTCCCCATCTGTAAAATGAGGGAAATGTATAACAGCTCTGGTTCTAATACAAGAAAATCCCAAATGGGGTGACAACTGAAAAACAACAAATTTAATTGCTGTAATGGACCTTCTACTAAAGCAAGTCAGCTCCATCTCAGCAATTTAATCTTAGAGGTTTATATAGAGCTGTGTGGTCAAACTCAGTGGTATTGGCTGTGTTTTGTTATATTTTTATTCATTTTATTAAATATTTCCCAATCACATTTTCATCTGGTTCAAGTGGCACTCAGGAGCATCGTGGGCTACATGTAGCTGTGGTGACCTCTCTGGCCTGGATTACGCAGCCCGTGTCTTGTGTGTGTCAGAAGAAGGAAATGAGCCCCCAGACCTTCCTGACTCTGAGGGCAGCTCTCTGTCCATCAGGTCCCACTGCTTCTGTCTGCGGGCATTCCAGCTGGTCCTGATGACCCGTGCCCACAGTTCTGACCCGTGCCCACAGTTCTGCCCATGGGTGTGCCCCCGCAGACTAAGGCCTTCTGGCACTGGGCCTGAAGGTCTCTCTCTAGCACTTCTGCCTTTTTCCTTGACTAAATGTTGATCGAGACTTAAGAGCTAACACTGCCTGTTACACCTTAAAGACTCTTGGCCTCTCTTGCATATACTTTGGGTGTGCTAGAAAACTCTGGATAAGGGGAAGAAGGAAAATGCTCCATTTTGCCATCTTCTCCATTAGAAAATCAGATTTATCATTGCTAGTCATGGAATGCATGTTTCTGAGCTGAGAGGATCTCAGACATCATTGGGTGCATCCCTTTTCATTCATTCTAGCAACAATTGTTTACTGAAGATTTATCATGTGGTAGACATTGCATCAGTGGAGGAAAGGGCTTGCCTAGGAACAAATCACATGCAGAGCAGGGACTGCATCTCAGGCTTTCTGTCTCCACTGTTCTCTGCTACACTAACATACCAAGCCCCTTTGCTAAGTGAGCCACTCCCCCTGAACAGAAGTCTCCCCCCCCTCTTTTGTTTCCCCCTCTCCATTTTTATATAGGAACTTTTAGAGAGTTTGTACAATGGAAGTTATTACAAATGGGTGTGCAGGGGCCTTCTGGAAACACAGCCTCTCAACTCTCGGACTTCCTGTGTCTTACAATGTTATCTTCAAAATAGGAAACTTTGCCCCATTTTACAACGCACATCCTTTGCCTGAGAGACAGCAACAGGAGGGCTTGGGAGGGTCAGTGCTCTTTGTCAGGACTTAGGAGAAGCAGAAAACTACTCTGATATTCATTCAAGAAAAGTCCCACCACACATTCGGGCCCCAGTCCGCCTAAATTTGTAAGCATACAAAAAGGGAAACAGGACATTTTGTTGCAAAACTTAATAATATACCCCCAAAGCCCCATTTAAAATCCCCTCATGGTGAAACTTCTAGACAAAAAAATTCATTTTGACTTATTTTAAAAAATATATTTCTATTGCTATCTTTTGTTTTTATGTAATTTACATTTACCAGTGAATTCTTCTTCCTACCTCCTTACCAAAAAGCCATCTCTTATTTAAAAAAAAAAAAAAAAAAAAAAAAAAAAAAGAGGAGGAAAGCAATTTAGCAAAACTAAACCAACACCAAAAAAGCCTGTTAACATGCACTGTTCCACACCCATAGTCCCCCACTTCTGCTAAGAATTGGGGGAGGGATGCCTTTGAGTATCTCTCTTGGGCCAAGTGTGGTCATTATAATTTCACAGAATTCAGTTAACAGTTGGTTTGTTCTGCCCCTTGACAGTGTTATACTATTTTCCTGGAATTGCTTACATTTCATATAAATAGTTCCCATGCATCTCTGTATCCATCATACTCATCCTTTCTTACCACATGGAAGAGATGATCTCTTTCATTCTCTCTCCTCCCCCCCCCCCCCCCCCCCCCCCCCGCCATTCAGTGTTTTTATACAACTTTGTGATAACTGATTCTTCCTCTTTAGCTTATTTCACTTTCTTCTGATAACTGATTCTTCCTGACTGCAAATCCGGCCCCAGATACTTATCTGTGTGACCTTGAGCAAGTCACTTCATCCTGCTTGCCTCAGTTTCCTCATCTATAAAGTGAGCTGGAGTAGGAGAGAGACTCCAGTATCTCTGCCAAGAAAACCCCAAATGGGGTCATGAGAAGTCAGACATGACTGAACACATCACCTAGAAATGAAGAAATGAATTACTTGGCTTTTGGAGGTCCCTGATAGAAGATGCTAAGATTGGGGGGGGGGGATCCAAAAAGCATTTCATTCCAACACTTCCTCAGTTTAGGGAAACTGCCCCAGGCAGTCCTATTCCTTTGTGAGGACATTTATGGTTTTCTCCCTCACTTTTTTGTAGTTTTAAACTTTCCCCCATTCCCTCCCCCCACTTTCTTTTTTTGCTTCTCAATTTGGTATTTAATTTCAGAGGCTGAGGCCATAACAATTGATTACTTAAAGAGGGGAATGAAGGCAATTCTGGGGCAAGGAGAGAATTTCTCCCCCTGCTCTTTCTCCTCATTCCAGGGAAGGCCTCCATGTGGGGAAAAAAGATAAACCATCTGAAGAAAAACAGTTCAAAGGAAAAGGGCAAGGGGTCCTTATTCAGCAGCTTGAATCTGCCTCCAGGGCAATTTCCATCACCCATTGGGTGCTGTCAGTATCTCTCTCATCCAAAAAAAGTCAAACTATCCAAGGGGAAGAAAGAACCAGAACTAGATCCAGGCGTCTGTTGGGGCAGGACCCTTCTGCTGGCATATGGACCTCAGAGGGCCCTGATGATTGGTCTTTCAAAACCAGGATGACAAAGGTGGACAGAGATAATAAAGATCCTTCTAGCTCAGGAAAGTGGGGTTTGGGGGGTCCATTGGCTAAGTTCGGAACAATATGATCCTGCAAACTCTGGCCCATTCTAGGACAGGAGTCCCTTGGAAGCCCATATCTGAGGTAACAAAGCATAGACTAACCATCATTATAGGAAGCCTCATTAGCACCTTGGTACTGATGGAGCCCTCTTCCCCACCCCCAAACAAGCAGCTTGGGGGAGTGGACTGAGAAGGCAGATGTGGAGCTTTTATTAAGGAAAACTGCCCATACTGATGCTGTGCTGTTCTAAGTCTTAAGAGAATGGCCTAGAGCATGGATCACATTTCCACTTTCTTACTGCAGCCCTGCAGAGGGGTGTATGCAAATATTTATTCCCATTTTACATGGGTGCAGCCTCAGTCAAAGTGAGACCTGTTGAAGTCCTTAGCTTAAAAAGCCCAAGGTCTCCCATGCATCCAGGACCAACTCCAATCTTCCTGATCTGTGTCTGGCCACTGAACCCCAGATGTCTCTGGAGGAGAAAGTGAGGCAGGTGACTTTGCCCAGCCCTCCTTCACTTAAATCCAATTCACTTGCAGGTCATAGGTCACCTCCCTCATGCCATGGCCCTCTTTCGAGAACGAAGGACAAATAGCAAACATTTTATAGAAGAGAAAAATGAGGTGCAGTGTATGCTTAGGGTCAACAGTTAGAACTGGGATGTGTCCCCGAGTTTCCCTGCTCCATGTCCATCACTCCTTGCCTTTTCAGTGTTTCTTTAACTTGACTTTGAACTCTCCCTTTCCATACCCTAACTGGAACTTCTTCCATTCTCCCATTGAAACTGTTTTCCTAGCTTGTTAGGATTGTTCACCTAGAGCCTTTTTAGCACTATTTCTGAAATGTTGGACCTATTGCCTAACTCTGGGATCTCGTGCAATCTAACTTTTTTGCATCCTAGGATCAAAATCCCTCCTTAAACTACTTTTATATTTTAAGGTAGAGAGACCAGTTTCTAAGTCTCTTCATGACACACCTTTTTGCACCTGGTCCACCCATAACCCACAAAACTTAGCACCCTATCTTCGTCTCACTCATCTTGCCCTCGGGACATATATGCAGCATGAGGCAGCAGGGTGGCCCTGTAGATGGAGTGCCAACCCCTGAAGTCAGAAAGACAAGTCTTCCCGAGTTCAGATTTGTCTTCAACGCTTATTAGCCGTGTCACTTTGCTTTGCCTCAGTTTCCTCATCCAGAAAATGAACTGAAGAAGGAGATGGCAAACCTCTCCAGGATCTTTGCCGGGGTCATGAAGAGTCAAATGCACAGCTGAACTAACAGTATAGACAGGAGCTTCCCCAATATTGAGAGTATACAACCTCTGTAAGAGAAGACAGTGTGGAATTAAGCTGATTTGTAACGGTCAGAAACAGTATTCAACCCAGTCAGGTCAGCTCACCTCCTGTGGTTGATGCATAAGGTAATTTCACACGTGGGTACAGAGCATCTACTTGTTTTTTGGGTTTTTTTTTCCCAAGGAAACATCAGAATTGGCAGCCTCAACTTGCACCTGGCTGAATGCCCTGAAGAAGAAACTCTTCTGCTTTAAGGCAGATGAAAAGTCATTTGGATGGCATATTAGAGTAATAGGGCCATATATACACTGCCTCCTTTGGTTGGGCACTTAAGTTGCTTTTCATTGATCTGGGTGACTACTTTAATGTGTTCATCAACTCTCTTCTCCTTCAACCCTACCACTCACCACCTCCCCTCCCCCAGCTGTTGTATGTGAGCCTATAGGTGGGCTTATTGGCTGAGATGGAGATTATTAATCTAATATCAACATGAGGGGCAGGGGGTTAAGTTGTGTTGCTTTTAGTATGATACAATAACATTTTGGGGAGGGGTTAACACATTATGTTTTTAGTTAGACTTCTAATTAAGTCAAGGTTTTTGCCTTGATTGTAATCCTTAATAAGTAAACGTGTGCTCTGATTTCACAAGTGTGATTGCATTTCCCACTTCTTTTCATTTCACACCGGGGAGCTAGACTCAATGAATTCACTTTCAGAATTGAGGAGTCAGAAGCCCTTTTTTAAAACTAGGCACAAATTTAATAAGTTTGCTCATCACAGTTATATCTTTCCTTCTCCCCTGTCCCCATATAACTAGCTGACATATAACAATGATATCATATACACGTATATACATATACTCTAAGATGCAAAAAAGCTCTTAGCTCAGCCCATCGGCAGCTTATTGGTTTGGTCAACATGCTTTTTTTCCTTTTTTTTTTGAGATGCTCAGCCTAAATCTTGGTTTTCTTCTCTCTCTCTCACACACACACACCTGAGTAGATTCAGTTATTATTACCTATTGAGGATTTGTGTATGACTCCAGCTAACTGTTCAGCCTAGTGCTGAAATATCTATAGGATACAACTCATTCCTTCTGTTCCAAAGGCAGTTTTACAAATAGTCTTTCTTAGTTTTGACACAGAAACTATGCTTTTACCTTAAACTAAGCCCTCCCCAGAGTCTCTAATTAAATTTCTTGAGCTCTCTTATTTGTAGTAAGTATTCTTTAAAAAAAAAAAAAAAAAAAGGCAAGTACCTTCCTCAAGTCACCAGCCAGAGACATCTAAAGACATCCCAAGGACTTCCTGACCCTCATTAGTTACACTTACACATGCCAATTTTCTTTCTCCCCTCTCCAATATACAAAGTGGGTGCTGCATTAATTAACTTATGCTTTCACGCATCTCAGCTTTATTGTGACACTGGAGGCAGTGGGGATCTTTGAGGTATTTGGGTTTTTTGTTGTTATTTTTAACATTTTATTTTAAATGCCCTTTGTGGCCACAAGATAGAGCCGAGATATTGTAACATGCTTGATGTAACTAAAAAGACTTGGCAGAAGAAGTTCCCAGCCCAAGTAGGAAGTGGTTAGGGTGGCCAGGAATGCAACCTGCGCCTCCCAGATTAATTAATAATTGAGAGCTGGCTCCATGCCAGCCTGAAGCAGTCCAGAGATAAAGTGAACAAAGAATGGTTAACAGTGAGGGGAAGGAAAAGTTTGACTTTGCTGGGGCTAAAAGGGAAATTCACAATGGAAATGATTTATTAGCTTGAATTATCCTGGATCCTCGGTGTATTCTGTCTTGGGCATATGCTCAAGGAATGCGGACATACTGACTTTGGGAGGGCAAGAGCTTTAGTCCCCAGCTGATTTGTGCTGGCAGGGCTATGGAGGGGCAGGGAATCTCAGGCGCCAGTCTTAGTGGAGGAGCTGCAAGTTAGTCACACCCTTGGGAGCAGTGAGAAAGGAGTTTTCTAACCCTCTGAATGAAGCCTGGGCTTTAAACATTTACATTGATCCTCACCTTGAGTCCCTTCCCCTGCTTGTCCCCCGCACCCGCTCCTCCGGCACTCAGAGAGCAGCATCCTTGCAGAAGTATTAGAATATGCTAAGTCCTTTAAGCTCTGGGCCGAGACCATACAAGGTAAAACAGAACAAGATGGTAGTTGCTTGATGAATCTATTAATTGAATGCAGCAAATACATTCTCCAGCAAAAATAAAAACAAAAAACCTTTTATACATGTGTAATTTGCTAGGCTCTGTAGCCTATTTTCTCTCTGAGTAATTTCAGGCAATTATATTGTGTTTACTCTGCCTGGCAGGATACCTAGCACATAGTAGGAGCTTACTAAATGTTCCGTGATTGAGGGATAGGTTGCAAGGATGTAGCACAACTAGTTGACATTCTCTCACGGGTCCTATGTAAGGGATGGGACTTATGGCTATAACCAAGGTTCTTGTAATATTGGACCATGGCGAGGTTTGGTTCCTTTGTTTTCCAGAATTTGTAAGAGATTGAGAATGGTTTCAGCAAATTGATTTTCTTCTTGGTTGATGAGGCTAAGTCTCCTTCCTTAAATAATTAGCCTTGGAAAGACAATCTAACTAGAAACCTAATTGACAAATCAAACTCTTCTTCCTGTGCTGTGGACATTAACCAACATTCATGGATAGAGATCCATCATGTGTGTGTGTGGCTCTGTGTGGGCTAATTAGTCATTTGCTAAGTAGTTCTTTTAATATGCATATAACTATTAAACTCAGTGCTGGGTTCCTTTGTGTTTCATGTGATTCTTCTGATGCTTGGTCTAGATGAGAGTTTCTTAGAGACCTTTTCCTGACATGTGGGCGAATAGACTGGGAACCAAACCAGGCTTCCTTCCACCCCAGGAGCCAGAATCTCTTAAATAGGGTTGAGGTGTGTCATCCAAGGTCATTGGTGCATTTCCAAGAGTTTGTTAAGGTCTTAGCCAGAAACAGTGGATGGCCTGCCTAAGTCAGGAGCCCTATTGATTTAATCCTTTTTCATCTTTCCTCCACCACCTCTCCCTCCAATCAGAATAGCTAACTGAAATGGTCACTGAGGTTAAAGTGCTATGGAATGTATATCTCATAGGACAGTCATGAAACAGCCTACCGTGTTTATAACATCTGGGTGAGATACTACCCATTTTTATCATAATTTGCAGTGTTCTTGTAGGGAAGAGTTTAATTTTACATTACAGTGATCTCCCCCCCGCAAATATTAGCTTTAAATCTTGGATTACACTGATCTCTCCAGTAAATATTAGCTCTGTACTTATTATAATAAGTTATAAATGTTTGTTTCAGAATTGTTACTATTATGTCTGTATAGGCAGGCCTTGCTTTAAGAAAACCCAGTATTTAGAAATGCCAGATTTATAAAGCAGATCTAAGAGAGACTGATTATTCATATTGTTGTTGTCCTGTCATGTACAACTTTTCGTGACTCTATTTTGGAGTTTTCTTGGCAAAGATACTGGAGTGGTTTGCCAGTTCCTTCTCCTGCTCATTTTCCACATGAGGAAACTGAGGCAAGCAGGGCCAAGTGACTTGTGCACTATGGCACCCCCTAACTGCCCAAGATTAATCAAATTAGAGAAGGATTATTCATTGATTAAGTCCCTTACATAATCTCTCCCCCCCTTTGTAAAACTCTTTAATATAAAAACATTTCCCTGTATGTATGACTACTACTTATTGTAAAGCAAGGCACATCTATATGGTTAATGACGGGGAGAAGGGAATAAGCATTTATTAATTATTATAGCCTGCTATGTGCTGGATACTTTACTGATTGTTGTCCACATTATCTTAGCTGATCTTCTCAACAGCCATGTGAGTGAGAACAATTATGTTCTCCATTTTACAATTGAAGAAAAATATCTAGCACTTATTTATTTATGCCTTAATGTTTGCAAAGTGCTTTACATGTTACTTCATTTGATCCTCACAAGAGTCCAGGCATTCTTATTTTATTATTATTTCCTATTTTATGGATGAGAAAACTGAGGTGTTAGTCTAGGGTCACATAGGTAGTAAACATCTGAGGCAGTATTTGAATTCAAGTCTCACTAACTTCAAGTTTAACACTCCCCTGTTTTACCCTAGCTAGATGCTGCAATACATAGAATTGGGAAGCCTCATCTTAAGTTCAGATTTGTCTTCAGACATTTACAAGCTGTGTGAGCCTGGGCAAGTCATTTAACTTCTGGGTCATCTCCAGGATACTCTTGATACTAGACAAGTGCCCTTCTTGGAGGTAGTGGAGTTTCTCCACTGAGAGTTCTCTAAGCTGCTCTGGAAAAAAAAAATCATTAAGATATAATTGCTTTCCTCAAGATAACTCTGTCGAGTAAGTAGTTTATTACTATCCCCATTTTACAGACGTGGATGCTGCTATCAGGAGAGTTGAATGGATGGGCCTCAAGTCACGCTAGGGATTTGATCCCAGGCTCATTGACTCCAGGTCCGGCATTCTTTCCATTAAACCAAGCTGCCTCCTGGTAAAAACTTGACTGAAGTGCCATGAATTATCTTGGCCCTGGGAGTCTGGAGTTTTTCATATGCCCAGAGTCTGAGTTAAGAGTTTTCTTTGCAAGATACTGCCATCTGCCACAAATCAGTATCTCTGCACCTCAAAAGGAAAAAAAAAACATACACACAGGCAAAAATGGCTTTTATCAGAGTCCTAAAAAAGGGACTGTTTTAGATCATTGTGTAGTGGGTAGTGTTTGGGGTGGAGTGACTGGTAGTTTGGATTTACCTAGGAAATCAGAACTTTTAAAATGGATATTGATAATGATGAGCATGCAAACTGTATAAAATAAATTTAAAATTATACTGGTGCTCACTATTGACACTCTGAGGTTAGCATCTGACTATTTTGTAAGTAAGAACTGTGAAGATTAGTGGTGGAGAGTGTCAAGGGCTTTGCTTTAAAAAGAAATCATCTTTCCCAGTTTAAAAAAAAAAAAAAATCTGTCTTCTGTGAATAAGTTTTATTTCCTTGTGCACTTAATGCGCTTTTCACGTAATGTTGTATGTATTATAATGTGTCTTTCTCTTCCTGGGCTTTTAACCTCATAAGCAAAGTGACCCATACTAAATTTGTGTCTTGATTAAGGCTACCATTTTACATACAGTGGATTCTTAATGAATGTTTGAATGAATGAAAAGATGGTAGTCGTGTGTGAGAGTGGGGGGGGGGGAATAGGGAACGGGGAGAAAGAAACACACAAAGAGAGAGAGAGGGAGGGAGGGAGGGAGAGAGGGAAGGAGAAAAAGCATCTTCACTCTTGGAAATGGACCAAGTGTCACTTATAGTGTGTTTGGAAACTTAGACAGATTTTAGTCTCCCTCCTTGTAAAGCAATGCTAGTTTCTACCATGACAGGTATTATTTTGTAGAAATATTATTTTTAAACCTTTGGGGGATGGGAATATAAAATTAAGGAGTCTGACTCAGTTTTAAAACATAATGTCGAATAGGAGCAAAGTTCAAAGACTTTTGTTTTTATTAACGGGTTCCCTCTCTAAAATGGGGGCAGGTTTTATAAGCTACTTAGCATTACTTGAATCTTCTTCGAATGGCCTGGGTTTGATCACCTCCTTTCACTCCTCACCTCCGCCCCAGCCCTCATATCAATATCGCCCACACTCCACGGCACTGATTTCTTTCCAGGATCTGGTTTGAATTCTCTGTCTTGCTTCCTATCTCGTTTTTTAATCTTAAAATTGTTTGAGTTTCCTTTTGGATGTGCCTGCCGAGAGGCAGTTCTGAAAACAGAGGAAATGGGGACTTGCAAGGAGCGAGCCACAAGTAAACACGAGCCAGAGTTTCTGGTGTAGAGGCTGATCGATAAAGTTGGCTTTGATGGAGGAGATAGCTCTGACGCCAGGCTAAATGTGGCTGTCATAAGTTGTAGCTGCCTGTGGAGAGAGAGTTGTTAAAAAGGTGGCCCGTACCACGGGGGGCTGAGGTCTGGGGGAGGAGAACGACCTTCTTTCTGCAAGGGAAAATGGTACGGCCCTGGCTCCGTGGGAGAAAGAAACCTCATCCCCTGCTAGTGAAATGTAACCGACCGAGCCTGGGAAGTTCCTGCGTTTGGGCAGGAGGAGAAGGGCGAGGATCTTGAGTCCCAATGTGTAGACAGGCTTGCTTTCTGCAGGATCACCCCTGCTGTCTGCTGAGTGGTAGAGCCTAATAGCTCCGGGCGAAACTAATACTTGGCTTTGGATGAGACACTGAGCAGGCCCTCTGTATTAGGGGCTGGAGAGAGCGCTTGTTTTATGTCAGGCTTGCAAGATGAGTTCATCTTTTCAGGATTTGTTTGAATACGCTGGGAGATAAAAGAATGGAAACCGAACCCACCTACGTTTCAGGCAGTTACTTTGATTGGCTGGGAGATTGGGAAAAGTGGAGCTGTGTTCTGAGAAGCAAGCAAGGCTCCTTCCTGCATACTCTATTGAGAACTTTTCCAGAGGGCCCCGCATCGGCTCTTTAAAAAGCTGCCTGCTTTATTTCCTTTTGGACCACAGGCTGGACTATATTTTTTACTCAGTTTCTTATCCCTCCCTCTAGTTCCTTTCTCCTGGTCCTGCCATCCTCCCACCCCCAAAACAAACAAACAAAAAACTTGCCTCCATATGTGGCTACATATTTAAATACATGTATCCTTTGTGTCTTTTTGTGCTTAAACACATATACATATATACACACATGAGATTATCTATAAGCAGTTCTTAAACTAAGATTTATGACCCAGAAATTTCAGAGAGTCTGTGAACTTGGATATTTATTTTCACTAACCTCTAAATGAAATTTAACCTTCCAAGTGAAATTTCCTTCAATTAAATATAGACATTATTCCAATAAGTCAAATCCCTAAACTTCACCAGATTGCTAAATGACACAAAAAAGGTTAAGTGTCTCAGATCTGGGATCAAGGATGAGGAAACTGAGTCACAGAAAAAAGTTACTTTCATAAAGCAACACAGCTACTATTTAAAAAAAAAAAGTAGCAAAAGTAACATTTAAATCCAGAATTTGCTTCTAGACAACTGTGACTTATACTTTGAGTTATAGTTTCTCCAGCCTCCACCTGGTCTATCTTTATTTTAAATATTTAAATGTTTTATTCAGTGCATTTATTCTATGTATAAGGAGTTTGCTAGGTGCTGGATGGGCTAGCCCCCCCCAAAAAAATAGTAATAATAAAAAAAAAAGCATTATCTTGGATAAAAATTGATTGGAGTCAGGGAAGAGTTACTTAATCCTAGTCTGCCTCAGTTTCCTTATCTGTAAAATGGGGATAATAAATCTTCCTAGGGTTTTGTGGATGATTTAATGTTAATATTTGTTAAGTGAATATTTGTAAAGCACTTTGCAAACCAGTAAAGTACTATATACATTCTAGCTATTATTAAGGAGCATTTGGTTACACAGAGAAGTGCAATGCTGATATAGAATATGATGGAATATATCTCTAAGGGGAAATCTTTGGGGTAAAGGGAGTGGAATAGAAGGGGGATCAGGGAGATACTATGGGGAGAGTTCACTTAAGCTACTTCTAGAAGGATGCCCTCCAGCCATCAGAGAGGGGAACTGAAAAACTGACAAGGTTATGGAACTGCTAAATAATCTAGTCTGACAGGTACAAAACCTGAAGGGAGGAGGAGAGTGAAATATAGCTTAAATGTTGATTTGAGTTGATTAAGGAGTTTGCATTTTTGTACTATTGGTGATGAGTGAATCTGTAACACTTTAGAATTTGCAATGCACTTTGCATAAATGATCTAATTTAATAAGTAGCTCTTTGAATTTAGGGAATGACATGGTTAGATTTGTACATTTGGAAAATGATTTTTGGCAGCTGTGTAAAGGATTGGTTGGAGGAGAATGAGGATGTTTTAATCAAGTAAAATTAATAGACAATATGAAAGGCTGTTCTGGATGTTAAACCATTGCCACTACTAGTATTAGAAAAAGCTCTGAACTGGGAATTAGAATTAGAATCAGAGTTTTAATCCTGGCTTCTCAATTGATTAATACTGTGACCTTGGTTGAGTGATTTCACCTCTGACCTATCAATTTCCTCTTTTGTTAATGAGTGGGTTAGATGATCACACAGATCTTCTCCAGCACAAGTCTTTGGAATCATCCCAGTTTGGCTCTTTGCCTCTTTTCTTTATGTACAATGCCTGAACCCCTATTTCTTTCTGCATGTACTTGAAAAAAGGGACCACTCTCACCTACAGAATGAATTGTTTTCATAGAGAGGCAAAGGCAGGTTCCAGCCTATGGACTTCTGAGACCCATGGCAGAAATGGAATTGAGTTCACCCTCATGAAGGCAGCTAATCTGGTGGCCCCATCTGTGATATAATGACTGATTAGGAACTTCCGCTTGGAATCTGATCTTCCTCCTTGAGCCAAAGGTGCTGGGGAGAAGGGGAGGGGGTGGTGAAAAGGGGGAAGTCGGGGGGGAGGCGGGGAGAAAAAGGGGAAACCCTTGTCAGGGTTGTTCCAAGCTCTGGAAGGAAAGAATTCTGGAGAGTTCCTAACTTGTGTCCATACACATTTCTCGGGCCTTCTCTCCACCCCCCACCCCACCCCTGCATTCCTTTGGTTTTACTGAGCTTAATGAGCAAGGAAGAATAAAGAACTGGCTTCCCTTCTCCCTTTAAAAAGGGGGTGGAGGTGGGGAAAGCAGCCCAGGCTTGGAGTCCCATCACTGAACCTGAATTTTTCTTGCTGCCAGATCTAAAGCTGATTTTCTAGATTATGTATAAAGATAGTATAGGGTTAAATGGTAATTCCTTTCCTGGGTTTTTTTCCTCTTTAAAGAATGATAACAAAAACTACTTATCTAATGGGCAAAAAGGGCTTTTAAAGGGGTGTTGGGTTAAACTGATGCAGGACCTCATAATTACTACCAGGCTTCAGATGAAAAACTTGCCGAAATCTCCTGGAACTCGAATCTGTAAGCACGAGGGACAGGCTCCTTTGGGTATTGAACAGAGCTTTATATAGGATGGGGAAAGCCTCGATCGTGGCCTCCTGACTGGCGTGAGCTGGAAAGTAGGCCCCGGAGGTCACCTCTTTGCTCAGTCACTAACAGACCATGTGTCCTCGGATAAGACACTCATTATCTTGGGGCCCCAGATTCTTCCACTGGGAAATGAAGGGCTGGTGACCCTAAGACTGTTTTTAAATCTAACTTTGTATGATTTTGTGGTTTTTCTCCATTATATTAACCTCTGTTGCAAAAGGGAATAGATATACTCACCCATCCTAACCCTGTACCCTTGAAAAGGACCAGATCCATTTACCAAAGGCCAGTGTTCATAATCAGAAAGCTCAGATGGGTCTGCATGGGTCTCCAGGAACTGGAGTGGCTTCCTCATGAGCAGCCAGGCTCTACAGGTGAATCAAAACTTAACCCATTCCTGTCTCCCTGGTGTCTGGGAGTCAGAGGAGATGTCTCTAATGTGGAACAGAAAGTGAGTCCAACTGGAAACCCAGAGACAAGAAGAAATTGTAGTGCTGCTTCCTCTGAATGCTGGACTGGAAGAGACTTTTAATTGGAGCAGATTTGTGGTTCATACCAGGGGATGCATTAAAGCCAGAGTAGTTTGGCTAAAGAGGAGAAAAAAAGGCCAAGAAATGCTTAGCACTAACCCCTCTGCAGAGCCTCATTGGGGGCTGTCTTTTCTTTCTTCCTTTCTTGTTTTTTGTTTGTTTTTTGTTTTTTTAACAGAAAGTTGCTGACTCAGGAAGCTTATTTATCTTTTTCTCTCTCACCTTTCCTCCTCACAAGTTAGCTGCTTTTTTGTTGTCTGGTCTCCCACAAAATTATACATTCTCTACCATTTTTCTGATCATTTTCAAAAGACCAAGAGCACCCAGAGGAAAGAATTCCAACGATTAGAGACGGGATTGTTCCCCGGGCGGGCAGTCCTATTGTTTGGGCTGTTTCTTTCCCCTTCGTCCCCAGCCATGCCAGACTGGTTGCTTGGTAAGGGAAAGAGGGGGTCCTGGTGCTTTTGCCCGACTGCCCTCTCCTGGAAGGAATGAGACTTCATTCCTCTTCTGGGTCCCGGGCACTGAAAGGCCCTTTGGGAGGAGGGGCTGCCTGCTAAGAGCAGAAAGGACTTTCCTTCCCTTCTCTCCTTGAAGTTTAAAATTACCAGCTCTGTAGAATTCCTTGAATTCTAACCTGGAACGAGGGCTTTCAGCATCATCTCAGCCACCACCAAACTGAGAGGCAGGAGCAGTGCGTTAACAAAATCCTAGATTAAGAGTCAGTTTAGTGTTCTCTTGCTTGCTGTGCGACTTTGGCTGATTTGGGCTTCAGTTTCTTGAGCTCTAAATGGAAAGGGGGTGAATTCAATCATCTCCAGGGTCTCTTTGTAGATTTCCTTAGTCATATGGTTCTGATTGCAGTCCAGAGTCTTGAGACAACCAAGGGTCGGTCCTAGGACCATCCATTTAGAGCTCAGCGGAGCCTCCGAAGCCATTTATCTCATGCACCCCACCATTGTCCAGATGAGGAAACTAAGAAGTAGGAAGTCATTTGCCGAGAGTCATAAGCTTCCAAATGCAAAGCAGGATTCTAAGAAATGAAGGCGAGGAAGACATTTTTAGGCACAGAAGACAGCCAGCACAAGAGAGACACAAGAAAAGAGGTGGATTATCCAGTCCAAAGAATAGCAGGTAGAGCAGGTCAGGTTTTCTGGGACATAGAGTCTGTGAGGGGGAATCATGTATAATAAGCCTGGAAAGGTAGATTGGAGGCAGTTTCGAAGGGCTCTTGATCCTGAGCACAGGAAGTTTTTATTTTATCCTGGAGGCCCTAGTGAGCCATCAGAGCTCTAGAGCAAGGGAAAGGACACAATCAGCTCTATTCTGTGTGTCACCTTGGCTGCTATAAGGATAATGGGTTTGGAAAGGAATAGGCCTGAAGGAGGGAAGCTCCCTGGACTTAGAAGAAAGCCATGTATATACAAGTCCAAGTGAGAGGTGATTAGAGCCTGAACTAGAATGGCCAAATGCTTCTAGAGATATTGGGGTTAGAAACCTTAAGTTTTGGCAATTAGTTGAGTATGGGATGGTGGGAATGATTTCCAACACTGCAAATCTCAGGGATTGGAACGATGGCCAGTCTCTTAGAATCCTGGGAGACTGGAGCCAGGACTCAGAATTAGATAAGGAAACAGGGCCAGGCTGTGGTCAGTGGTTGGTGACTGGGAGTTTTCGGTCAGATTTTGGTCACCTTTGATGTTGCTCACTCAGGTCTGACTCGGCAGGATTTATTTGCTGTTAAGTAGCTAGTTCTTAATTAGGTTGATGGCTGTGGGAGATGGCTAGTCCCACAAGAAGGGCAACTGGGGAGCCACTTAGGGACAAAGATCTTTGGCAGTCAGCCCTTTTTCAGCATCTACTCACTGGCCTTTCTGCAGACACAAAGCACAGACTTCATGGGTCCCAGACTTGCCAATGCTGTTGAACTAGGTGATCTTGGTTAAGTCATTCTTTGGGCCTATCTAGGAAATTTCAAGGTTATGATGCTTGAAAAATCCAGTGTTTCATTGCTGGGTCTTTGTATCACAGGTGTGATTCCCCCAAGACCTCTTCTGAAGCAATCAGTTCTGTCTACTGGGTAGGACTTCAGGCCAGAGGGGATGGAACCAGCTAGCCATACTCTCTTTGTGCCCCTGATAAACATCCAGACTTTAGGCTCAGCTTCCAGCAAAGGAAGCCATGTTGAACTGGAAATGAGACAGTCGCCACAAATCTTCCACACCATTTCACAATCCCCATTTTTTATCTTGTTGTTCAGTCCCATCCAACTCTTTGTGACCCCATTTGGGAGTTTTCTTGGCAAGAATACTGAGTGGCTTGTTATTTTTGAAGGAACTGAGGCAAACAGGCTGCAGTGACTTGGCTCAGGGTCATACAGATAGTCTCAGAGATTTGATCTTAAGAAATTGAGTCCTCGTGACTTGAGTGACACGAGACATGCATGACATGACGCTCTCTGGTTTATTCACTGTATCACCTCGCTGCCCTTGGGGACAAATGGATAAAACTATTATGAATTCAGAACCATGGGGCTAAGGTTATAGTGTCAGTGACCTTGGAGTCATGAAGACCATGAGCAGCCTCTCCACACTTTACTCCTCCGTAAAAGGTGGGATAAGTTCTACCTTATGTGTTGTCTTCTTCCATTAGACTGTAAGCTTCTTGAGGTAGGAACTACTTTGCTTTTTTCCCTTGTCTTTATTCCAGCACTTAGCATATTCTCCGGCATATAGTAAGGGTTTAATAAATGCTTTTTAAGTTGATTTGATCTGGAATGGTTATCTCATTGAGCTGCATCCTTTGACCTACATTTAGATCCTTTTCACCATACCAGGGTGCTGGATGGTGAAGTCAGGAAACCTGGGTTCTAGTGTTGAATGACCAAAGCTGGATTCAAATCTTACCTGTGACACCAATCATGTGATCTTTTGGGACCATAGTTACTCATCTGTAAAATGAGAGGATTGTATTAAATGGCTTCTTAGGTCTCTTTCGGCTCCAGAACTGTGAATCTGTGATCCATAAAGTCTTCTTTTCCACATCTACCCTTTAGGTCTAAAGGACTCTTGACCTTCTGACCAGCTTTCACCATCTGTCCCACTAATCTGACCCTTATGTTTGCTACTGCCAGCTCTGTATGACCATAGTCTACTCAGTTTAACTTTTATATGTGTTAGTTTACTCATCTGTAAAATGGGAATACACATACCTGCAAGACTAAATCATCTCTGCAAAGCATTTTTTTTTCCTGAGGGAGAAATTATTTTATATCGATTTCCTTTATTGCATCACCTCTTTTTCCATCTGGATTTCTAACTCCTGCCTGATTATGGAGAAATTGCTTTTTTGTCCTTTAGTTTTGTATTTTTGTGTGTCTCTTTGTGTGTATCTCTAAGCTTTTACCATAATACTTGCTTGTTGAACTAGAGACCGAGCCATAGGTGTTTTGGTTTGGCACGATCCTTGACTGTATTGATCATTGAAATGTCCTTTCCCAGCGCCCCCAGCCCCTAATAGATTACTCTGAAGAGATGGGGAACAGTTTCTCAGTGCTAAGGCTTCTAGTGTGGGTACCATGTGGTTGGTCCTGACCAGAAACAATAGCTACTTGGTCTTCCATCGTCTGGGGCTTGAGGTTGGGGTGTTCCCCAGCCGCCCACACATTTGCTCTTGGCATAGTATTCTCACAGTCTAATTACCCAAACTTTTAACAGGAGCTGCAACTGTACAAGCTCTTTTTAAACACTCCCACAGTGTAACTCAATTCAGTCCTTCCATAATGGAGGAGGAGAAGAAGAAGAGGGGGGTGGGCTTTTTCCCCTCCAGCGCCATTTGAGAAAGAAAAGCCTTGGAGCTGTCAGCCGGAGGTTTAAATCCGGCAATAGAGTCTCTGAAGCAAAATAATAGCATCACCCGGTGGGTGAGTTAATCAGACTTGATGGCATGAAGGCATGGAGGTCAACAGGACAGAGTCTGGTGATCTGTTGTCAGGGACCTTCATGCCAGGCCGAGCACAAGCTTTGCTCAGATGCCAAGCTCCCTTGCCGAGTCTTTGTAACCCCCAGACGCCTGGCCAGAACAAGAATGTCAGGCGCATTTTGTGTAGAGGAGGGGCCTGCCTAGGAGAAAAGAGGAACAGCCCCCCCTTCTTAGGTCATGAATGAAGTCATTGGGAGCCTTTTCCCTGTTAAATTTTTGGTTGTTCATTTAATCATGGGCACCTGTGGAAGCTGAATTCTGGTTTTGTCAACAAATAATTCTACTATGTGTGAAGAGATACAGAACAGAAGATCACCCTCAGCTTGAACATCTCTAGCAAAGAGATAGCTAGTGGTCCGTCCTGGACCTGGAGCTCTAGAACATCGGGAGTCCAAATCCCTTACTATTTGACTCTGGGCAATTCACTTACTTTCTGCTTGCCTCAGGTTCCTCATCTGTAAAATGGAAATAATACTAGCACATACCTTCCAGAATTATCATGAGATTCAAATGAGATAATATTTATAAAAGTGTTTAATAAGTGCCTGGAATCCAGTAGGTGCCACATAAATGCTTATTTCTTTCTCTCTCCTTCCTCCCCCAAAGAGGAATGATATGTATTTGGAATTGGGGAACAGAAAACCAGGCTGTGTGATGGAAGAACAGGTCCCTTGGCAGGGAGGCCTCATGGCTGTGGGGGTGGGGGGGGGCAGAAAGAGGAAGGAATAGGGAATGATTACTTCCTGTTCTCACATATCCCAGACCACTTGGGTGGGAGGTTTAAATGTTGGCTTGGTACCCCCTAGAGTTCCTTTACATATTTGGAGAAAGGACTTGCAACCCATACTGTCTGAATAGAGTATTCTCTCTTTAGCTAAAATGGAGCAGAAATTTCTTTCCATCTTGATTTCAGACTTGAGAGGTGAGGGATCCATGTTAAAATGTAATTTAGCAATCAAGGCTTCTGCTGGTATAATCCTCCTTTGTATAACAATGTGCACAAATAAAGCAGTCTTTTTGATGATGGCTAGGGTTATAGAGCCCATCGAGGTCAGTCAGCAAGGAGATTAGTCTTTGGCATTCTGCACTTGCCCTAACTTTCTGTTTTCAAGCTAGGGAAGGACAGTTAGCACTTTCATTAATGAAGGCCCCGTTTGTATTTCTTTTGTGAAGGATAGTGATTTTGTTAGTTTAAGACCCAATCTTTGCTTAGAAGAGGTCAGTATATGAAAATATTGACTGAGCTTAGATCCCTGCTGTTCCTGAAATTTAAACTTGAATGTGTTTGAATTTCACATGTATCATTTATGACAGGCAATAAAGAGTGTTTGAACTTAAGCTTATTCACTGTTATTCAGAGAATGATTAGAGTTGACAATAGAAATGTAATCAATCCCTATCCAGGCATGGACTTGAAAGCTGGTGGACAGCATATGGACCAAAGGAACAGAATGATTTAAGAAGTGGATTTTTATTTTGCTGCACCCATGAAATCTCTTCCTTTCTGTTGTTGGCCACACCAAATTCTCTGTCCCTACTCCCAGCTGCTGTGCCAGGTTCTCTCCACCTGGAGCACTCATTCCACATAAAATAATGGTTTTGACTGTTTTGGCCAAAAAAAAAAAAAAAAAAAAAAAAAAAGCAAATCCTAGAGCACATGTCCTTGTTTGAGTCATGACTTAGCTTCAAAGGGAACCTAAAGCAAAGTTCTCTCGACAGATTTGGGGTATCATTCAAATGGCAGTTCTGAGGGATGCTTTTCATCATCCTATGCTCCTGCCCTCATGCCTTACATTATATTAGGGTTGTCTTCCTTAGAGCTTCTAATGTCAGATTTTAAGGCATATATAACACCAGGAAAAAGATGTCTATATTCACTGTGCCACCAAACTCTTCACATATGTGTGTGGACACCTGTTCATTCTCTGGGTTAATAGATGTACTCCAAACCTGCTCATATACTGGCTGGTCCAAGGTCCCAGAAAAATACTGTGCTGTCACCCTCAAATTCTCTTTAGGGATCTAGGGCTAAACTCCGTTGAGGAGGGATGCACCCTCACATATATCCTTGTACAAACTCATGACTTTAGCTTTTGAGCCCCTTCTGATGTGTTTCTATGTATATACAAACCAGCAATTCACAATAATGATACTTTCAAATTGCAAATATAACCAAGAAAAAAAGTCATAGGTAAAGTGAATCAATAATCACAAACCTCCTATAAACTTGGACCATTCTCTTACTAGTGTACTCAGATGCTGTGGGGCAGAGTTTAACTGAGGAAGGAACAGCTATGTTCTTAACTCACAGCTCTGGACTTTAGGTTTTGATGTCATACATACATTTAGGAACATAGTCATACAAAGCTGTTTCCTCTGATTCCTGCTTGTCTTGTGGTCTTCACTGTTCTCCAACTAAACAAATTTCCTTTCTCTTCCTTTTCCTCTTCTCTCCTCCCTTATTCTCATCAGCATTTACAAACTCTTCAATTTACAATCTTTCTCAAAAGAACCTTTAGAAAGTGTTAAACTCTTAATTTGGATGACAGTTCCCTTGAAGCCAGAAAACTACAAGAGGCATCTGGTAAGTAGGCTGTCTCTGGCCAATATAGCTTAGCTGTCACCAGCTATTCACTTACCAGGATGTGGTCTTGTCCAGTCAGATTATAACAAAATAGTTCAGATTGGCCAGAACAAGACAAACAAATTTAGCCCACTCTTTACTTATCAGGATTCTGAAACATCCATTTACATCCTTGAAACTTTTCCCATATAGCAGTATAGCAATAATGAAAATGGACTTTTCTCTCTTTTCCCGTTTTGTGTGTGTGTGTGTGTGTGTGTGTGAAGCAGAAAGTAAGCTACAGATACATCTGAGAGACTTCAGAAACCTAAATTCCTATAGATACTAAAGAACAGTATCTGGAACTGAAGCTTTTGTCCAGAAAGATGGAGTTTTTCCAACCAGTCAGTAGTCATTTAGTCAAATCCTTCTCTCAACTAACTTCCTGCTTCTGGTCTCTTCAGGCAGTAGCTTTTCACCACCTGTCAAGTCCACTTCTCTGGCTAAGTTTTTCAATTTCCAACCTCTAATTTCTCAGCTTTCTGTCTTCCATATTTTTCATTGGCATAAATCAGCCTCCTGGCATTCAGTGACTTACCTTTTATCTAAATGGTAACAAAACAAAACCAAAAAAAAAAACCATTACATTTTCCTAGTAAAACAAAAAAAAAACTTTTAAAAACTATACCTTAGCTGTTAATTATGTAATATCTCATTTTCAAAAGTTTTACACTCTTAAGTTGTGAAATAATTATATGTAGATGAGATGAATGCTTATGATTCTGTGAAACTCTTTGGTCCTCTAAATATTCTGGTTTGTATCATTGAAACTGTTTCTTCATACTCAAATTTTTCCAGTTTTTAACAAATAAAAGGTCTATCTTTATTCCTTTAAACCATCAAACTATTCACACAGAAGTGAGGCATCTCCCTATAGCATTACCAAGATGATTTAAGTCTTCATGTGTATACAGACACATATGTGTGTACATATATATTCATCTACTAATCAAAATGTACATAGTTATCACAATTCATTTTCTTTCCAAAACTGCTCAAATCCCATCTGAAAATCCTGTTTTTTCATACATATATATATATATGTGTATATATATATATATATCTATATATATCTATATATATTTAAAGTTTTTATGAAACCAAAGTTCTTTTCTTATTTCTTTCTGACGTCAAAATGTTTTACTATGACAGAGGCAATGCTTTAAATTCTTTACTAGTCGATAAACTTTTCTTTTACATAAAAATGCCTTTTCTGCTTCTTGTATCACTTAAAGAGATAATGCCTTATCCCAATTCTCACTACATTCATGGTAATGCCTTCTATGGACATGTCATGCTAAGCTAATTGATGTTTCTTCTTCTCTGAAACTATTCTCATATTCATATCACAAAAATAAACATTGTACTGTCTTACATTATGTTATTTCTTTTTATTCTCACCAACTAGAGTGAAACTCCTTAACACAAGTGTGCCTTGGCTTGTCTTGTATTCATGCACGGTGCCCTGTAAAAGAGTTGGACAGGTTATGTTTATTAGGGAGTTAATATTATGTTCAAAGACCTGCACTGAATGTGCAGGAAAGGGGAGAATTTGCTTAATTAAGCCTCCTAGGTCATTTTAAAAAAAATTGTAACATATTTTAGAGTTTCATACATTTATTTTAACAATATCCTTTTCCAGTTCAGTGTTAAAGTTACATTTCAATACATACAATGTTTAGATACACTGTATTTTTTAAATTGATTCTCTCATGTCTCCTAGAGAGTCCTTTTGCTTAAGCTTCTGCCCTTATTCAAAGGTACAGGACTACCCACTATTAATTAACCCAAGTTCTCATGACTGTGATGAAAAAGGGCATCAGACCTTTTGGAATAGGCATTAAATAATCTTTCACTTTTCCTAAGACTTAGATAGGATGAGTAGCTCTCCCCATTGTTAGAATCAAAGAATGCCTCGGTTAGTTAACCTGTTTTGGGTTCTCTAAGTCAGCTTATTTCAATTCTCTTCAATAGACATTTTTTATCAAGCACTTATGCAGCAATGCATAAGGAGGAGGTGTATTAAGGCAACAATTAAATGCTTCCTATCTTCAATGAGTTATTCTAAAGGGGGAAGGGAGGAAGGGGAATATAGCATCTTCAGCATTTTTAGTAAATGCAAAGTAGATATAAAATAATGAGAGGATGTATAGCATAATGGATAGGGAGAGCTCCATCATAGATGGAGGGAAGGGAACAGAAACCAAGAGAACACCTTAAATTGTGTCTTAAAGAGTCAGGTTGGGAAGGGAGGTAACTGCCTTTTTGAAGGTCGGTCATCGTTAAGTTGGTATCATTCATTAGGTAGTAGGTGCACAGAAAAAATTCTTTAAGTTGGAAGGGACCTTAGAGATTGTCTCGTCCAACACCTTCATTTTTTATAAGGAAACTGAGACCCAGAGAGGGGATGTGATAATACAAACCTTGGGTAGACTAGTCCTTGCTAGCCTTTTGGAAAGCAGATGAGGACGCCTTCATTGCTGGGTTTTTCTGAAGAAAGGGTCTAGTATCCATGTCAGTAGCAGATCCTAGAACCATCCTCTATGAACCTTCTTACTACCTTTAATGTCTGTCCTTCAGAAGGATCACAGAAACTGTGAGGGAAAAAAATCCTCTAAATTGAAGTTGGAACAATAGTCCTTGTAACCAAGAACCAACTCTCACCAGCTTGGCACTCTTGTCTTCAGCTTCCACGGAGCAGATGTTGTCTTATGTTTCCTTGTGTCCCCAGGGCCTATATGTAGGTAGTTGGGAGGCCCTATAATGTGCACACACTAAAAAAGGACCAGTTGGGGAGCAGCTAGGTGACACAGTGGGTAGAGCCCCAGCCCTGAAGTCAGGAGGACCCAAGTTCAAATCTGGTCTCAGACACTTAACGCTTCCTGGATGTGGGACCCTGGGCAGGTCTCTTAATCCCCATTGCCTCAGCTAAGAAAAAAAAAGACTGGTCGGGCTGATTTCCCGGTCCGTGAGTGACATTACTTACTTTTTTCCTCGCAGATGCCAGCATGTCTCCTGATACCATGAAGCAGAGCCATTGGTGTAATGTCGCTTACTGGGAGCATCGGACCCGAGTGGGCCGCCTCTATACGGTGTATGAACAGTCCGTCAGCATCTTCTATGACCTACCTCAAGGAAATGGCTTCTGCCTGGGACAGCTCAACCTGGAGCACCGGAGTGAGACAGTCAGGAGGACCCGCAACAAGATTGGCTACGGCATCTTCCTCAGCAAGGAGCCCGACGGCGTGTGGGCGTACAACCGGGGCGAGCATCCCATCTTTGTCAACTCCCCAACACTGGACATTCCCAGCTGTCGGACCCTGATTGTGCGCAAGGTGATGCCGGGGTACTCCATCAAAGTGTTTGACTTTGAGAAGTCTTGCCTCCTGCAGCAGCACGCCACAGAACTGGATTACACCGACGGTCCCTACGATCCCAACAGCGTGCGGATCAGCTTTGCCAAGGGCTGGGGCCCCTGCTACTCCAGACAGTTCATCACCTCTTGCCCTTGTTGGCTTGAGATTTTACTCAGCAACAACAGATAACAACTGGCCTCCAGCAGGAAAAGCTAAGTCAAGGAAGAGCCCCTGGGAGGGAGACAGAGAAAAAAAGACAAAAATCCCACAGACTACCCCAAATATCATCTACCTAGATTTAATATAAAGTTTTATATATTATATGGAAATATATATTATACTTGTAATGATGGAGTCATTTTACAATGTAATTATTTATGTATGGTGCAATGTGTATATGGACAAAGAAATGAAAACGCACTTTGGCTTATATATAATTCTTTCAATACAGATTTTTAAAAAAAATGATACAGCAGAACTAGGTAAAAAACCTGGGTTTGGTGTATGGTTTTTGAAATATTATTAATACCCAGACAAAAAGCTAATACCAGTCACTCATTGATAATAAAGTATTCGCATTATAAATTTTCTGTCTTTTTTTTTCTTAAGGAAGGACAAAAGTTGAGAGGTAATGGGACTGAATTTAAAGGATGAGAACCCATGGATATAAAGTCCATTCTTAACAAGTCATATAATTTCTCTGGATCTTTTTTCAAAACTCTATTAAATGAGAAATTTGCATTAGATAATTTTGAAGGGTCCCTATCAACTCTAAATATTATGATATCAATAGGATTCTGATCAATTCAGTGAAAACACTGAATTTGGAAGCTTCCATTCATTTTTTAAATAGGGGGATAAAAATTAATAATGATGATATACACTTATTTATATGCACTTTAAGTTTACAGAGCAATTTTAAAATTTCTCATTTGATCCTTAAAACAGCTCTGCTGTTATTATTCTCATTTTGCAGTTGAGAAAACTAATGAGGCAGACAGGAATTCAGTTACTTTACCCAAGTCCACACAGCTAGGGTCTGAAGTCAGATTTGAACTCAGAATTTACTGACTTCAGATCTAATACTATTCACTAGTCCACCTCCTCTGAGGAAAATAATAGAACTTAAAGTCAGACTATAACAAAGGAGATTCTTGAGTTTCCTCCTCATTATGGGTATGGGATGGAGAAGAAAACATGGTATCTGTCCTCAGAGAGCTAACTATCTATCGAATGCAGAATGAGGTGATAGATAACATTCACTTAATCTGTAGATAGCTGTGGAAACACCTGGTTTCCCTGGGAGTTATTCTTGACATCTACAGCAAAAAGACCAAAAGCTGACTTTCGGATCAGACTGAAGCTACTTTTCATCCATTGTAATTTCTTGGGTATCAGAGTATGTTAGCCCTTCTCTATTAGAAAGGATATAATAGGGATGGCTTGGGGACCCCCAAAAACAAGATAGTAAACTTCTGTGGATCAGGTCTAAGAATAGTTTTGACTGGAATCAGTTGTCCTATATTTTCCTATGTGGCAACTTTGTCATAAGCAGAAAGGTAAGTGCTAATCTAGGAGCCAGGGTAATCCATGCCCGAATCTTCCCTCACCATGAAGTGAATGGATACTGAGTCGTGCCTTCCTTGCCCCTTTACCTCTTAGGACTTTTAGGATGCAAAGCAAGATCAGAATGTGAAGTGATAGGAGTTGGTCATGAGAATGAAAAGCTGCTATGGGCATTTTGAGTATTCTGGTTCCAGGTACTCTCTCTGGATCTATTCTCTACGTCTTAATTTCCTTTACTTTCCCAAATACTAGAAAATATAACCTCTAAAGAATAACTGGCAAGTGTCAAAGCCTAGATCACCAGTTTAGCTGGATGATGAAGCACATATAAATTTGCTAACCTACATTGATACTAAGATTGTAGATGTCAAACATCAAGTAAAATGCTTTAAAATCTAGGATGTGAGAAAGATTTTAGCAGTGATCTTGTCCAATCTGCCAGTCATTGCTTTCATTTCCTGCAAAGGCAAAGGAAGGAATAGGATCCAGCAATATTCTGGAGCATTTTTTGCCACCTTACAGTCTGTTCTTATGGACTATTGGATTCCTCAATGTGCCTTAGAGAAAGCCAGTTGAGATCAGCATGAATGTCATCATCATGTCTGGTTCTTGTTTAGTTAGTCAGAGTTTTAGCCAAATGAGGAGAGGCCTTAGGCAATAGTCACACCAGCTATACCTAACTTGCTTTCAGAAGTCACCACAACTTCCTCTGAGTAGCTTTTTGGACTTGGGATTGAGTCTGCATGCCTGGTATCCAGTGTTGTATTTTGCTTCCAAGGAAGGCAGTTATAAAGATGATGGCAAGAAGGGGAAGCACTTGGTTTGGGATTTGCAGCTTGAATTGGAAGGCCACAGCATCTTTTGGAGCAGCTAAATTGGACCATGGATACAACACTGGACCTGGAGTTGAGAAGATTTATCTTTCTGAGTTCAAATTTATCCCCACTGTCCAACTAGCTGTGAGATCCTAAGTAAGTCACAGCAACCTATCCCAGTGTCTTTGCCAAGAAAACTCCAGATGAAGTCACAAAGTATTAGACACAACTGAAAACAACTGAACAGGAGTCTTGTTTGGAATTAAAAGAAGGCAGATCATAGCTCAAAGAAGGGAAGATTTTAAAATAAAAATTAGAGCTTTTCAGCAATGGCTGCATAGTCTGTCATAAAAGTAGTGAACGTATCATTTTTTGTTCAGTCATTTTTCAGTGGTATTTGGCAACTCCATTTGGTGTTTTCTTGGAACAGATACTGAAGTGGTTTACCATTTTCTTCTTCAGTTCATCATTATTGCAAGTATTAAAGCAAAGATTCAATACTATAAGTTAAAGGTGTTGACCTACATTGGTAAAGGGAGTTTCCTCACCTGGGAGTACTTGATACCAAATAAAATCACAACTCCAAGCCCTATCCCTGGTAAAGCAGTTTGGTTGACCATTATCAGATAATATGAGAATTTCTGTGACAATTGGAAAATTAACACAGATGACTTCAAAAGTCTTATGAGTTGAAAAAATGGATCTAGATTTTTGTTTTCTCCAGTATGCTCTAGATGTTTATCCTGCCCACTCAAATTTCCTACTTCCCCCTCCAGTTTTTAATGTTTTATTGTTCTAATGTTCTAGAATCCATTGGATTCTAGGTGGTGAACAAAAACAATCTTTGGAAATCCAAACTCATAATTTATTGAGGAAGGAAATAATCGATAAATGGTGGGGGAAGATAGAAGAGAAGCAAATGCAAAGAGATGAAATACATATAAATATATACATATATCTGAATATTACAACTATATATGTACATATGTGTGAGTATATATTATGACTCTCAGTGTATAGAATGCTGCCTGGAATCTGGAACTCTTCAGATTCCTCATCTGCAAAAAAAGATGGATCATAATAATAACACCTATCTCCCAGGGTTATTATGAAAATTAAATGAGATAATAGTTATAACGTGCTTAGCACAGTGCCTGGAACATTGTAGGCACTCTATAAATGCTTGCCTTTTTTTTTTAACCTGTAGAGGCACAAAAAACAAAAAAAGTGTAGATATACACACATATATGAGGTGTATGTTTGTCTATGTACTGTGTGTGTATGTATATATGAAAAAAGCACCATGCCATCAATTTGGGTATCTGTTTTCTTGACCTAAGGAACTGATTTTGTCCTAAGCACTCATTCTTAGATGATGATAGGCTCCTCCTGAATAAAATATTTTCCCTTTTCAAAGAAACTTAAGTATCAAAGATCAACAAAGAGATAATGGTATGGTGAGGCTGTATATCTTTCCAGTTACTCCACTGAAATTGTGTACAGGCTGCAGTCCTTTCTTGTCCAGTTTCATTATTTATAAAATGAAGATTGAAATGTTTGATATATGTAGTCCCTTTCAGCTCCAGAGATTGAGTTGTTAGTGTCTTTATCACAAAAGTCACAGATTTCAGAATTAGGAGGGTGCTCAAAGGTTTTTCAATCCTGAATGGGAACATTTAGGTGATAAGTCAACATTTAAATTTTAATTGAAGACTTCTACGAGTGGAGGTGGTGATGAGAGACAGTACTAATTATTAGGAAGATTTTTCCCTGTATCAACCCCAAATCTACTTCTGTCCAACTTCCAACCAACTGTTTCTAACTCTGCCCTTTGTGGTCAAAAGAGGATATCTAGCCCCATTTTTGCATCCTCCTGACTGTTCTCTTCTGGGCATTAGTTTATCAGTAGTCCTTCTAAAGTGAGGTGACTGAAAACGAATTCTTCTGTGTGCTTGTACTCTAGATGTGGACTGACAAGGGAAGATTGCAATCACATCCCTTGTTCCAGCCTGTTTTCCCCCTACTATAACGTAAGATTGCATTGTCTTTTTTTTTTTTTTTACTGTAATGTCACAGATTTGATTTACGTTAAACTTGTAGCTTGCTAAAAATCTTCAGTTATTTTTCATAAGAGCTCTTCACAATATATCCCCTATATACTTGATTTTTTTAACCCAACTGTGGCACTTTACATTTATCACCATTAAATTTCATTGTTAATTATACTGTAGCTATTATTCTAGGGCCAGGCATGAATAAATTATGATCCATGAATGTTTTTTGCATTTTTGCATTTTGCATTACATTGCAAACATGCAGTGTTGCATACAATAAAACTTTATTTAAAAACCTCAAAATCATTCTTAGCTTACTAATTGTACAAAAATAGGCTTCAAACTGGATTTGGCTTATGAGCCATGGTTTGCTTTGTAATATCTAGGCCATCAAGATCTTTTTGAATCTTAATTGTTATTTAATGTGTTGGCTATTCCTCTTAGTTTTATGACATTTACACATTTTATGCTTTCCTCTAATTCATTGATAAAAATATTTAATAGAATGAGCCCATGAATAGATCCCTGGGACTCTCCATTAAAGATATCCTTCAAAGTTGATCTTTACACATCAATGACTACTCTTTGGAAATATAGATGGCATAGTGGGTAGAATGCCAGACCTGGAGTCACAACCAGTGTCAATCACTTAATAGTAGTGTGATCCTGGGCAAGTTACTTAACCCTGTTTGCCTCAGTTCTTCATTAGTAAAATGATCTAGAGAAGGAAATGGCAAACCATTTCAATATCTTTGCCAAGAAAATCCTGAATAGGGTCACGAAAAGTCAGACATAATTAGAAAGGACTGAACAATGACTACTCTTTGAGCCTTGTCATTAACCAGTTCCAAATAAAGCTGGCTGTACTATCAGTTATCAATCAACCTAGGATTTGTTAAGCAGTTACTCTGTTTCAGGCTCTGTGCTGATACTGAGGATATAAGGACCAAAAAGGGAAAACAATTCCTTTCTTCATCTCTGAAAATTTAGCAATAAAGACTGTCAAATGCTTTACTGAAATTCAGGTATTCAGGGTCCATATATTATGATCTGAAAGTCCAGTAACCTTGTCAAAAAAATGATTTAAACTCTTTTTGAATGTCTAAAATCCACGGCTGTTTCTACTTTAAAATTTTTTTAAAATTATATGTCAGAAATCATGTATAGATATGAACAATTCAATTCACATAGAGTCAGAAAGTGGGAACTGAACATGAAACCTTAAATCCATTTCATATAGTTTATCATATATACTTTCAATTCAATACAGTAACCCCTACATTGTCTTGCACTGACTGTGCCCTGCTGTATAATTTCCTCTGCTGTCCTTAGAGTAGATTTTAAATGTTTCATTGATATTATTTGCTTTCTTCTCTGCTTTCCCCCCTTCACTTTCACAACTTCTTCTTCATCACCATATATACTTTCCCTACCCAATAAATTTGTGTTGTATTCTTGAGAAAGACATGATAGTTACATCTTTGTGCTGACTGCTTTCCTGAACAGATGTTTACAAACTCTTTTTTGTGGGGGAGGAGAAGTCAGGGTTAAGTGACTTGCTCAGGATCACACAGCTAGTAAGCTGTGAGGTTGGATTTGAACTCAGAGCTTCCAGACTCCAGTCAATGGTCCATCCACTGTGCTACCTAGCTATCTTGACAAAACATTTTTAAAAGTTTATATATGGTCTCCTAAAAACTCCTTTTGGTGCTTCTTAAGAATTTTTTGACACCATATTGTGTTATCAACAATCCTAGTAGAAATCCAAAACTGGGTCATTGCTTATTGAAGTCTGAAGATAGAAAAAATTCAAAAATTTAAAGTTGGAAGGGAATGTAGACATCATCAACCCCTTTGTTTTGCAAATGAGGTCCATGGAACTAAATGACTTGCTCAACATCATTTGGTTAGTAAGGAACAGAGCCAGAATTTGAACTTAGATTCTGTGATGCTAAATTCAGCAGTCTTTCTACTTTGCCCTTCGTCCTCCTTAGATCACACCTAACTCTAATTGTCTTTATATGTGAGTCAGTGATTTGAACTTTAATTTAGTTACTCAGCGTAGGAACACACCTACCTAGAAATGGACTCTATTTTCTACCCTTGGGGAAACAGTCCCATTAGAAAAGTATTAACTCTTTTTTTGTTTGTTTGTTTATTTTTAACAGTATTTTATTTTTATCCAGTTTTATATATTGGATTTATCCAATCCAGTATTGGATATTTAACAGTATCTAATTACATGTAAAGACAATTTTTAACTGATACAAAGTGAAATGAGCAGAACTAGGAAAACATAACACATTTAACAACATTGTGTGATAATCAACTATGATTGACTCAGCTCTTCTTAGCAACACAATTATCCAAGACAAATATAAAGGAGTCATGAAGGAAAATGCTATCTATAATCAGATAAAGAACTCATGAATCCTGAATGCATATAAAATGTATTTTTTTCACTTACCTTATACCTTCTTGTGTTTTTTTTTTCTTTTGATGTATTTCTTCTTCCACAGCTGTGACTGATTTGGAAACCATTTTTAAAAGAGGAGAGGAGAGGGAAGAAAGAAAAATTAGGAACTCAAAATCTTATAAAAATGAATGCTAAAAATGTTCTTGACATGTAGTAGGGGAAAAATACTATTTAAAAAGATAATTTTAAACATTTCTTTAAAAAAAAACAGAACAGTACTTCATTTTTTGTTTCGTTTATTGTCCAGACTTAAGAAACTAGTGGAAAACATGTTAATAATGGGGAAAAGTATGATATAACACACTTGGCCTACCCTGAGAGCCAATTGTAAAACATTTACCAATATATCACTTTATTAACATTCATTTTTTCTTTTTTGAAATTTAATAATAGTATTTTATTTTCCAAATATATATAGTTTCCAACATTCAGTTTCTTTTATTAAAGTTTTTTATTTTTAAAAACATATGCATGGACAATTCTTCAACGTTTGCCCTTGCAAAAGCTTGTGTTCCAATCCCCCCCTTTACCCACATTCTGTCCTAGATGGCAAGTAGTCCAATATGTTAAACATAGTAGAAATATATTAGCATTCATTTTTAATAAGATTTTGAATTTCTAATTTTCTCTCTCTGAGATGGTAAGCAATTGGATATAGGTTATATATGTATAATCTTATAAAAACCTATTTCCATATTGTACATGTTGTGTAAGAAGAAGCAGTTTGCAAAAAAAAAAAAATTGCAGTTTGTAAAAGGAAAAAACCACTCTTATGGACTTGGGATTTCAGTTTGCATTCAGACTCCCTCAGTTCTTTCCCTGGAAGTGGATACCATTTCCCATCATGAGTCTAAGGGAATTGTCTCGGATCTTTGTATCTCTGAGGATAGCCAAGTCAATCATGGTGATCTTTGTACAATACTGAAAAGCTAGACTCTTGGAAGTTTGAAACATTAGAGCCAAGAAGGTCCCTATGTCATCTTGATCCAAACCTCTCATTTTAGAGATGAAGGTACTGGGGGTGAGAGTGGAAAGGACTTGTATAGGACATTGCAAGTGAAGGGGCAAGTCTAGTTAAGCTAGACTCATCTTCGTCTCTCCCTGGCTCCCCACATCCTTCTCTCCTTGCCCGCTCCCCCTTTTACACATCCCCCCTTTAATGGTGCCCTACTTGTAAAACTGCTTTCGTGGTTTCCCTCAGACCACCCAGAGCTCCCTATGACTCAGGCGCAGGAAGCTTGAGAAACAATGTAAATAAGTTAGAGTGATTTCCAGAAGTGGGACCTGGAGAAAAGTTACTGAGAACTCTGATTCCCTCTTGGCCCTTGAGGAAGTGGGGTGGGGGTGGGTGGCTGGGAGGATTGTGTGTGGTGCAGGGAGGCTGGGCTCCTGGGCTGCCCAGTCTGAGGACAGGATGTTGTTCAAACTCCTGAGGAAGCCTCTTAGTACAGGCTGAGACCCGATCTTTGCACGATTGCCTCTTATAATCAACAAGCATTTATTAAGCACCTACTATGTGTCAGGTATCATGCTAAGGACTAGGATACAAGGAAATGCAGAAAGAAGCTCAGTCTTCCATCTTTCTCACTCAGAGAGAGAAAATATACACCCAAAGCACTGAGAAAAAAGTTAACAATACAAAGGAATAAAAGACTCAGAGGGTGAATATCTCTGCAAATTCCAGCTGGGGAGTTAGTTGATGGTCGAGATTGGTAATAATAGTTATAACAACAACAATAATGGCAGTTAACATTTATATGTGTGTATTTTATATGTGTATATATGTGCATATATTATCCATAAATATATACTATATACTATAATGAATAATATATTGTATACATTACATATATATTATATATATGTGCATATACCTATCTGTATATATTTTGCTTTAAGATTTGCAAAGTACTTTATGTAGATCATTGCATTTTTAAGTGCCTAATTTACTTGAGTCCAGAAGTTGATAATGCCTAAGAAATCCAGGACTTGAGGCTTCCCATGATGTATATAGAACACTGGTGAAGACTCAGACCTTCTGAAATAACATATGTAAAGTTCTTTGCAAACTTTAAAGTGCTATATAAATGCTAGCTATTTATTATTGTTATTGTTATTATTATTCTTGGTCCCACCATTCAACTGACCAAATCATTTCCTAGGCCTCAGTTTCCCCTTTGTGAAATGAAATTAGACTAGATGCACATTTTTTACAGACTGTGTTCTACAATATCTTGGTATGGGGGAGGGTTGTGAATGGTGACATTGCAAGAAAACTTTGATGCTAGTAATGCTTCCTCATTTGTGATACTTTCTGACCTTGACAAAATACTTAATTCCCTGGGCCTCAATTCCTTCATTTGCAAAATGAGGAATTTGGTCTAGAGGGTCTCTGGAGTTCCTTTTGGTTCTGTGAAAATCCTTGTACTGTGAAATGTGAAATACTGTATTATCAAAAAGACTTGTTACACGGAACCATTTTTAGTATAAAATATACTTGATTTTGGACAGCTAGGTGACCCAATGGATAGAAGACCAGACCTGGAATCAAATAGAACCTCAGATATTTATTTGCTAGCTTTGTGACACTGGGCAAGTCACTTAACCCTGTTTGCCTCAGTAAAATATATAATCTATAAAATGAACTGGAGAAGGAAATGGCAAACCATTGCAGTATTTTTGCCAAGAAAAGCCCAAATAGGGCCATGAAGAATCTGAAATATGACTGAAATGCATGAACAACAAATTACATATATTATCTCATTTAATCCTCATGACAACTCTGTAAAGTAGATGCTATTAATATTCCTATTTTACAGGTAAGGAAACAAAAGCTGAGAGAATTTAGATGACTTGCCCAGGGTCACACAGTTATGACCTGAAACAGGATTAAAATTCAGATCTTCCTGATTCCAAGTCCATCACTCCAACACTATATATAGACAGTGGCTTTTAGTCTCAGGACCCTTTTCCATTTAAAAATTATTGAGGACCCCAAAGAGCTATTGTTTATATATTTGAGAACATTAGAAATATAAATGTCTTAATATTATTATGAAAAGTTTTGTCCTCACTGACCCCCCTAAAAGGATTTTAGGGACTTCCCAGAGATCCCAAAAGCATGCTTTGAAAGTTATTACATTATACCATGTAGTTACTAACCTTTCTCCACACACACACACACACACATACACAGAGTACACTTGTACATACACACTGATTTACATTTCCATTAATATGTTTCAAAGAAATCAAATAAACATTTCTAATCATGAATGTTGAAAGAGGAGGTGTTTTAAAATATATAGCCTAAAATTTTGCCTCAAGTTCTTAAACTTTAGTAAACTTGAGTTGACTAAAATGTTGTATTAGTTTGATGTTTTCTAAATCTGTTTATTAGAAACAGACAATTATGAAATAACAATCTCTCTTTCTCCGGCTGAGAGAAAATTGATGCCTGCCATTCCTATTTCTGATGGATGACTATTTTGATTTTTTAATAATCCTTCCTTTTGTGGAAGAAAATATAAAGTAAACGAACATCGAAAACCACATCAGATCCCATAAAACCAGAGTGGCGCCATTGGTGCCCCAGTGGTGAAGGGTCTGTCAGATTTCTCGTTGTTGTAATCCTGATTTTCAGGGGTTATAAGTCTTATCCCCTCAGGGAATTCCAACTGCTTAGCTCTAATACCAAGTCTCAACCCTGTAGCAGAGAATTTTTCTCTCAGAACATGAAAAAAAAAAAACAAAAACCCACCCAACAAGTAAATGACAAACCTTCTCTGTCGTTCTTAGACTACCTCTCATAGACTGCCAGGACAAGGCAAGTACTGGGAACAGGGCTGTGTGTGTGTGTGTGTGTGTGTGTGTGTGTGTGTGTGTGTGTGTGAAAGGGGACTACTAGGGGAGGATATTGGCATTTGTCCCTGATGCATTTTTTTTTAAGTTAAAAATCGTCAGACCATTCATTTATAATGGCTTGTTTTATTTTAAAAGCCAAAACTGCTAAATAACTTGGTAATTTCCACTGTCGATTTATAACTGCTTTGGGTTTTGCCAGATGCAGTCAGTCAGACACCCACCCATCCCCAAGGGGACAGAATTGTGTCCCCCCCAGACATCTTTAGCTTCCAGTCTCAGTTTCTAGACTGTGTGTGTGTGTTGGGGGAGAGGGGAGGGACAAGGGGATAAAAGGGGAGAATCCAAGTTAGAAGCTAAGCAGCACCTTCAAGGACTCAGAGAGGAGTCTGTTCTTAGAATTTTCCATGGTCAAGGAGACAGGGAGAGCATGGAAAATTGACATCCACAGAGAATCCAAAAACCTCATTTGAACCAATAGATTCCATCTCCTTCCCATCAAACCTCTTCTCCCAACTGTTGGCACAAACCAAAATTGAATACAAGTAATCTGTTATTCAGGACAGTTGGTTCTAGAATACTAGATATGTCAGGTCACTTCCTTGGACCTTGGTTTCCTCATCTGTTAAAAAAAAAAGTTTTCTGAGATCCATTATTCTAATGACCAGTATAGGAGACAACCAATGCAGGGCAATGATTGTTTGAGTTGCAGGACTTCTAGGGTCATAGTATCTTAGATTTAGGGCTGGAAGGGACCATAGAGGCTGTTGAGCTCAAACTTCGAATCTTAAAATCGATGAAATAGAGGCAGAAAGAGATTCTGTGACTTGCTTAGAGTCACACAACTAGTCAGTGTTCCAGTCGGGAACTTAAATGCAGGTTTTCCTGAATCTAAGTCTAAAACTTTACCCACTATGCCATATTACCTCTGTCAACCCAAAGGTTAGTATTAATCATTATGAAAATATTTTGATAAGTAGGGAGTTATTAGATGGGTTATCCCTGGATTAAGGAGTTAGTAGATGGCTTATTAATTTTCAAAGAGTGAGAAAATAATGAAATGGATGAAATCCTTATGATTTGTAAATTCAAAATCTCTTGCCTTCAAGCTGACTGATGAAGCCACACCCCCTCCTCTTTGGCTGCTAGTGCCTCTGTCTGGAGACTTCTCTAAAGCTGGGCACAATTTGCTTGTTAAAAGGGAGAGTGTAGATGTAAAAGAGAGGTGTTCAAGTCTATTAGCACCTCATTGAGGCCATTCTCACTAATGAAATCAGGAAAATTGGAAAAATATTGGGAAGGGGAAAACTTTGGAAAGAAACTAAGCATCTGCTTTCTGACACATTTTCTTTCTTGGAAAAAGACAGAATTTGTCTATTATGATAAATAAGAATGTCATTTATTTAGCACTTTATATATGAAAAATTTATACTCCAATACCCCATCACTGTGTGGACGTAAGTGTGGATTCCTCTACCGGGGTCCTCAAACTTTTTAAATAGGGGGCCAGTTCACTGTCCCTCAGACTGTTGGAGGGCCGGACTATAATAAAAACAAAAACTTTATTTTGTGGGCCTTTAAATAAAGAAACGTAATAGCCCTAGGTGAGGGGGATAAACGTCGTCAGCTGCTGCATCTGGCCCATGGGCCATAGTTTGAGGACCCCTGTGATCTAGACTATACTGGCAGAATGAAAACTGTAGTTAGTCTTCCTAAGTTAGAAAGGTTTCAAGTATGGGTTTGGAAACAGATTGCATTTCCCAGGATAAGCCAAAGAAGGAAGAAAAAAAGGAAGGAAGAAGGAAAGAAAAGAAGGAAGGAAGGAAGAAAAAAAATTTATTAAGCATCTACTATGTGGCACTAAGTGACTTACAAGTTTATCTAATTTGATCTTCATAACTCTGAGAGGGAGGTGTTATTATTATTTTTATTTTACATCTGAGACAATTGAGGCATATGAGCATATGCAACTTACTCAGGTTCATACAGTTAGTAAGTGTCTGAACTGGGATTTTAATTCAGGACTTCCTGATTTTAGTCCTGACTTCTCAAATTTGGAGAAGGTTGGTGACAGGGGAATCATTTTTTTCTTTTTTCCTTTTTTTTTTTTTTTTGCATGGACCTAGAAAACATAAATATTTCATATTATGAAGAACAGAAATGATTTAATTTCATTTTCAATTCCAAACAATTATTAAACATTTATTAAGTACCTACTATGTGCCAGGAACTGTGTTAAGAACTATGGATAGGGAAAAAAGGCAAAAGACAACTTTTGCCTTCAAAGAGTTTATAATCTATTCCCATGAATCTAATTTCTGTTAATACTGTTTTTAAAAGAGCATATAATAAGTGGTGAGAGTGCTAGGCCTGGAGTCAAGAAGACTCATCTTCAAATCTGGCCCCAGACTCTCACTAGCTGTGTGACCCTGGGCAAGTCACTCAACTCTGTTTGTCTCAGTTTCCTCATCTGTAAAATGATCTGGAGAAGGAAATGGAAAACCACTCTAGTATCTTTGCCAAGAAAACACCAAATGGGGTCACAAAGAGTCTGAACTGGACAAAGAGAGCAGGACTGAACACCAAATCCTATCTCTAGTGGCCATCTATCTCTCCTTTGTAACAAACAAGTATAATCAAGCAAAACAATCAACACAATATTCATATTCAAAAATATGTCTCATTCTGTACCTCTATTCCATATATCTGCTAATTGGTATTAAGTACTTGTTATGTATGTACAGAGAGCACTGTGCTTTGTTCCAGAAATACAAAAAGAGACAAAATACAGTTCCTGCCTTTAAAGAAGTTACAAATGGGAAAAAATGTACAAAAATTCACTAAAGAAGATAATTCTTTAAAAATATAATTGACCAAATGAAAAAAAAAGATATAAAAATTCGCTGAAGAAAATAATTCCTAAAAATTAGAATTGGACATATAGAAGTTAATGATTCCATGACACATCAAGAAACAATAAAACAAAATTTTTAAAAATCTCTTTGGAAAAACCAACTGACCTCATCCTAATAAGATAATTTAAGAACTATTAAATTATGAGAAGCCATGATTAAAAAAAGAAGTCTAGACATCATGTTTCAGGAAATTATTAAAAACAAACAAACAAACAAACCTCCCCTGATATCATAGAACTAGAAAATAGAAATCGAAACAATTTATTTCCTGCAAGAGATCCTCAAATAAAAATTCCCAGGAACATTATAGCCAGATTTCAGAGCTCTTAGGTCAAAGAGAAAATACTGCAAGTGGCCAGGGAGAAATAATTCAAATATCATAGAGTCACAGTCAGAATTATACAGGATTTAGAAACTTCTGCATTAAAGTATTAAAGGTCTTGAAAAATGATATTTCAGAAGACAAAGGAGTTAGGATTGCAACTAAGACTCACTCACTAAAACTGAGTATAATCTTTTAGGGAGAAAATGGATATTTAATGAAATAGAGTATTTTCAAGCATTCCTAATGAAAAGATCAGAGTTGAACAGAAAATATGATTTTCAACTACAAGACACAAGAGAAGTATAAAAAGTAAAACATGAAAGACAAAACATAAGGAACTCAATAAGGTTAAACTGTTTACATACCTACATGGAGAAACACTAGAGAACATAGGAATAAATGGAGCTTTCCTTAAAATGATAAATAGCATCTATCTAAACCATCAGCAATCTTTAATGGGGATATGCTTAATCCTTCCCAAGAAGATCAGGAGTGAAGCAAGGATGTACATTATCACCATTATCATTCAATATTGTACTAGAAGTATTGGGTATATCAATAAGAGAAAAAAAGGGAAATTGAAGAAATTAGAATAGACAAGGAGGAAACAAAACTGTTATTCTTTGTAGATGATATACTTAGTGATGGTATAGTTAAAAAATTCTAGAGAATCAACCAAAAACCTAGTTGAAATAATTAACAACTTTAGAAGAGCTGGAGGATATAAAACAAAGCCACACAAATAAATAGCATTTATTACCAACAAGTCCAGCAGAAAGAGGTAGAAGGAGAAATTCCATTTAAAATTAATAGTAGAAAATGCAAAATATTTGAGAATCTACCTGCTTAGACAAATCCAGGAACCATATGTAAGGACAATTACAAAAATACTTTTCACACAAATAAAGTCAGGTTTAAACAAGTGGGAAAATATTAATTCTCATAGGTAGGCTGGACCAATATAATAAAAATGACAAGTCTACCTAAATGAATCTATTTAATCAGTACCGCACCAATCAAACTACCAAAAAATTATTTATGGCGCTAGAAAGAAATAATGACAAAATTTGTTTGGAAAAACAAAAAGTCAAGAATATTAAGGAAATTGATGAAAAAAAGTGTAAAAAAGTATAAATATAACAGATTTTTAATGATATTATAAAGTAGCAATCATCAGAACAATATAGTATTAACTAAGTAATAGAGTGGTGGATCAGTGGGATTAATACACAGTAGTAAATAACCATAGCAATTTAGTGTTTGATAAGTCCAAAGATCCACATTTTTGAGACAAGGTTTCATTATTTGAAAAATATTGCTGGGGAAAACTAGAAAACAGTTTGGCAGAAATTAGGTATGGATCAACAACTCACACTATATATCAAAATAAGATCAGAATAGGTACATGATTTAGATACCATGGGTTAATTAGGGGTGAATATAATTGTTTACTTGACAGATCTATGGATCAAAGAAGAACTGATGATCAAATAAGAGAAAGGAACATTACAAGATATAAAATGTGTAATTTTGATTATATTAAATTAAAAAGGCTTTACACAAACAAAACGATGCAGCTAAGATTAGAAAGAAAGCAGAAAGCTGGGGGAATGATTTTTTCCTCCAGCAACTATCTCTGATAAGGGCCTCATTTCTCAAATATATAGAAAATGGAGTCAAATTTGTAAGAATACAAGTCAGTCTTCAATTGATAGATGATAAAGAATATAAACAAGCAGTTTTTCATTATACATTATACATTATACATTATACAGCACAGCAAGATTGTGTGGTGATCAACTTGGCTTTTCTCAGAAATTCAGTGATCCAAGGTAATTCCAATAAACTTTGAATGGAAAATGCCATTCACATCAAGAGAGAGAACTATGGAGAGTGAATGCAGACCAAAACATACTATTTTCCCTTTTTATTTCCCTTCTTTTTTTTTCTTGTGGTTTTCCCCTTTTGTTCTGATTTTTCTCTCCCAACATGACTTATATGAAAATATGTAAAAAATTAATATACATGTATAATCTTAAAAAATTATAAAAAATAATTTTAAAATGAAACTATCAAAACTATCTACATTCATATGAAAAATGCTCTAAATCAGTAATTAAAAATTCTAAGGTATCACTTTACACCTATTAGATTGTCTAATATGACAAAAAAGAAAAATGATAAATGTTGAAAAGGATGTAGGAAAATTGGGACATTAATGCATTATTGGTGGAGGTGTAAAACTGATCCAACCATTCTGGAGAGCAATTTGGAATTAGACTTGATATGCATACTTTTTATCCCAGCAATACCACTACTAGATCTGTATCCCAAAGAGGTAAAAAATAAAAACAAAAAAAGGGAAAGGGATATATTTGTACAAAAATATTTATAGCAGCTCTTTTTATGATAGTGAAGAATTGGGAATTGAGGGGATATCTATTAATTGGAGAATAACTGAACAAGTTGTGGTGTATGATTATGATAGCATACCATTGTATGTAAGAAATAATGACTAATATACTTTCAGAAAAATCTGGAAAGACTTATATGGACTGATACAAAACAAAGTGAGAAGAATCTGGAGAATATTACATATAATAACAGCAATATTGTTAAGCTGTGAAAAATTTAGTTATTCTCAACAATACAATGATCCAAGACAATTCCAAAGGGCTCATGATGAAAAATGCTATCTACCTCTAGAGAAAAAATTGTTGGAGTCTGAATGCAGATTGAAACAAATGATTTTTTTCTTTTCTTTTTTGTTTTTGTTTTGTTTTTGATCTGTGTTTTCACAGTGTGACTAATGTGGAAACATGTTTTGCAAGAATGAACATGTATAACATTTAAAATTGGTTACTATTTCAAGGTTAGGGAGAGAAATGATGGAGGGAGAGAATTTGCAACTCAAAATTTTTAAAAAGGAATGTTAATAACTGTTTTTACTTGCAATTGAGGGAAAAAAAATTTAAGGGGATAATAAAGGCTCCAAGCTTACAAGATGGTTCTAAGAGTCATCAGTTCAGAACTAGAAGGAATGTTAAAGGTAATTTAGTTTAAGTCCTTTTACAGATGAGGAATTGGTTGCCAAGAGAAGAAAGGTGACTTACCTGAAATCACAGGAATAATAAATAGTGAAGCCAGGATTTGAACCCTGGTTCCTGTGTCTCATGTTGTACTCAACAATGTAGCACACAGTTTCATGGAATGAGAAAGAGCTTTGAAAACATTAAAATGCCATATAAATATTAGCTGTTACTACCTCTGTGACCATGGGGATATATTTTAACCCTCTGGATTTCAGGTTCCCCTTTATAAAATAAAGAACACAGATGACTTCCAGGCCTAAATCCTCAACTCACAATCCTCTTATATTGTCCACAGACTCCACCTTGTAGCTAGTATTCCATTAATTTATCTTGAATTGCATTTAACTGCATCTCTTTCAGGACCTGGATTCCTAGCCGTCTAGCTAGTCCCCAGACTCGAGAGCATTTCAGGCTGGTTCTGCATGGAACAGTGGAAACACACACATACAACATATATCTGACACGTGTGCACTCACACGGCTGGGCCTATATATTTTAATGGGACATCACCATTTTTATTCCTCCATAAAGTTTCACATTGGCTTGGCTTTGGAGCTCAGGTGGTGGTCTGGCTGGAATGGAGTTTTCCCAGCCCCCACTTTTTCCCTCATTTAGAAGCTGGAATCATGGAATTAATTTAATTGGTTTCAGTGGATTTTTACTCTCTTTCTGAGAAGAGGAGAGGAGAGGACAGGGGAAAAGAGGAACAGAGAGGAGGGGGAAAGGAGAAGAAAGAAGGATGAGAAAGGAAGGGGGATAAGAAGAAAGGGGAGGGGAGAGTAGGGAAAGAAAAGGGAAGAGAAAGAGGAGAAGACCAGCGGAAAGGGAGGAGAGAGGAGAAGGGGAAAGTGAAGTGAAGGAAAGGAGGAGGAGAGAAAAGGAAAAGGAAGGGAAGAAGAGCTGAGAAGGGACTAAGGCAGGGAAAGACTGTGGAGAGAAGGAGAAGAGAGGGAAGGAAAGGGGAGGCAAGAAGGAAACATGAAAGGAGAGGATAAGCGAGGAGGGAATAAGAAAGTTGTTACTTGGTTAATAGGATATAGCAGGACATGGAGGCATGAGGAAAGGAAGAGAACCTTGGTTTTAAGAGTCAGGGCACCTCGGTCCTAATCTTGCCCCCATGACACTAACCTTGAACAAATCCTTTACTGCTCTGTGCCTCAATTTCTGGATATAGAAAAAAAGGAGATAATAATACCCATCTTGCTTTTCTAGCTTGGTTCTTAGAGTAAGTAAAAATAAAATGTTTCATAAATATGAAGGTTTAATAAGATCAGTCAGTTAATAAACATGTATTAAGAGTTTACTTCAAAATAAGCATTGTGCTAAGTTCTAGTGGTACAAAGAAAGGCAAAAAAAGTGGTCCCTGCACTCAAGAGGTTTATAATCCTAGTGGGAGATAGCATGTGAAAAAAATTGGTACATACCAGATATAAGCAAAGGAGGTAGAAAGTCATCCTGGAGGGGAAGGATTTATTTCTTGGGAATCAGAGAAAATTGAAGAAAGGCAGGTGCTATCTATATCCAGAGAAAAACTGATAAATAGATGTAGGTATAGTTTTTACATACATACGTATGTGTGTGTGTGTGTGTGTGTGTGTGTGTGTGTGTGTGTGTGTGTAATGGTAGCCTTTTCTAGAGCAGAGTTAGAAGAGAGGGAGAAAAAAGTACAAAACTTAGAAGGAATCACAGAAACCCAATGTAGTTTTAAAAATGATGTTTATTACTTATTACATTGCTTTTTAAAGTCACCAGTATGAAATGGAAATTCATGGTTTTATAGTGAATCTTCTTTTAACATTGTGCTATGTACATCGAAAGGTTCTTCGTTTTGTCTTTTTATATTTAATTCAAAATGAAGAAGGAGGAGGAGGAGAAGGAGAAAAAAGGAGAGGAAGAGAAGGAGGAAGAGGAAAAAAACTAGAGATTCTAAGAGATAGGGGTGAGGATGAAGAGGATAGCCATAGAAAAGGAATGGAATCTGGAGTTGGTGTATGGGAGTAAAAAGCAATGAGAAAGCTGGTTTAGCTGGCTCATAGAGTGTGTTCAAGAAAGTAAGGAATATAGGAAGGCAGGAGGGGGACCAGATTGTGAAGAGTTTTAAATGTCAGAGACTTTATATTTGTTTCAGGAGATAGCAAAGAGTCACTAGAGCTTTGGTGGGTTGAATGACAACATCAGACCAGTTCTTTATGAAAAGCACTTTGACATTGGAGAGGAGAATGGATTGGAATGGAGAGAGACTTGAGTCAAGGAGGCCAATAGGAAAGCTATTTCAATAGTCTAGGCAAGAAGTAATAAGTCCCCAAATTATATCATGGCTGTGGGAGTAGAAAGAAGGGGATATATAAGAGAGATTTTGTGAAGGGAGAAGTGGAAAGATTTAGTAATTGATTGGGTATTTGGGAGGAGTGTTGTTGTCCATCCTTTGTTCTCAAAGCTGGCCATTGACATCAGGAAGATGATATCTTGAATTGTATATGAACGATTCAGAAGAGCTGAGCAAAGTCACCAGTCTCACTCTCTCCTCTAGACTCATTGAAGTTCAGTGGCAAGACAAAAGTCAAGATGGCAGGAGTGTGAATGAGGAGTCAAGAATGAGGGAAGAAGGGAATAAGCATTTATAAAGAACCTACTATGTGCCAGACTCTGTATTAAGTGCTTTTTACAAATCTTTATGACAAAACTGGAGGTAGATGCTCTTATGACTCCCATTTTACAGTTGAGGAAACTGAAGCAAACTGACTTCCCAGTTTTGCTGGGATTTGCAGCAGTTCTTTCTGAATCCAAGCCTAGTGCTCTGTCTACTGTGATGTCTCTCTATCCTGTCTGCCTCTGAGATTGTAAAAATGAATTACCAAGCAGATGGGAGTCTCATTTAATAGTAAAGGAAAAGAAAGAAATCAGAACTGAAAATTAAATAAAATTGAATATTTAAAAATTAGCAATGGGAAAGTTTGGAAGAAGATTGTTTGGTGAAAAGATAATGCTTTCCATTTTGAATATCCAGTAGGCAACTGATAATATGGCCTTGGAGCTCAGGAGAAAGGCAAGGGATAGGTAAATAGAACTGGTGGTTATCTGCATAGAAATAATTGACCCCACTGGAGCCAATAGCTTACCAAATGAGATAGTGTATGGAGAAAAGAGCAAAGAACGTAAGGTATCCTTGAGTTAGTGAGTGTAATCTTCATAGGAATCCAACAAAGACTGAAAAACTATGGTCATACAAGTAGGAGGAGAACTGAGAGAACCAAAAATCTCCGAAACCTAGAGAAGAGAAAGGATTTAGGAGAAGAAAAGAGATGAAAACATCAATTAGAAACTTGGAAGGAAAGGAGGCCATCATTGTGAATGAAGTCCAACTTTGATATAGTGAAATTAAGCTTTCACTTACATAGTATACTTAAAGAATATCAAGAAATTTGCCCCATGGCCTAGAATTTCTCAACATTAATGATGAGATGACCTTTGGTCTTTGAGGTCAGCCAAAGCCTATTCAGACTCTTAAAACTCAAATCCTCCAAAACACTCTCAATAGACTTTGGATAGAAAATGTCATCTGCATCTAGAAAAAGAACTATGGAGACTGAATGTAAATCAACACATGCTATATTCACTTCTTTGTTTTTTTTTTTTTTTTTAGTTCTTTCCCATGTTTTCCCCTTTTGTTCTGATTTTTCTCTCCTGACATGATCATAAAGCAACAGGTATTAAAAATAAATAAATTTTTAAATTTACAAAAAATTTAAAAGTTAAAAAAATTAAAATCCATTCTCTTCCCATCTCATTCAATTCAACAACCATAGATGATGGACTTAATAGGTGTAAATGAATTTGTTAGTTTTCTTTCCCCTCAGATAGACCAGAGCATCATAGCCCTACATCTCAAAAAAGAAAAGTGATAACAGAGGGAACTTGGGTACCCAAGACAACTACAACCAGATTTCTATCACTTGGTTCTTGAAGACCATGGAAAAGAGGAATCACCCTCTTTTCCACTTCAGTGTTTCCACTGCTCTGGGGTTCTCATCTATCTAGATACTCCTTCCTTTCAGGTGAAGCTCAACATATCTTATGAAATTAGTGTCAGTAACTTTCTGTAAACTCTTGCTTTGTATTTGAAACTTAACTGTTATTTATTTCCCGTGTGACTGAGCCTATCTAGTAAAACGAATTTAAATTCATGTCTTCCTGATTCCACTGGGCTACCTTGCTGCTCTGTTTTTTAATCAGTACCAAATAATTTGTATGATTACTACTTGATATATAATTTGTACTCTTGTATTGTTAGGCTGATCCCAGCTATGAAGAGATAGTATGATTGATGCACATAACTAACTCCCAGGTTCTGTCCTTGGTTCGGATTATACCTTCACCATGTCTTATACTTTACCTTGTTTTATACATTCACCAACTCCATTCATAGACCGGACAGTTCAGACTCCAGTTTATATTGATACCCCTATGATCCCACAGGAGCCTTGGTTAAGAAAGGACCATGACATCACTATCCCTAAGATAGAAAAATAGTCTTAGGCACTTGAGAAAAATTTTGACCAATAAAATTTTTTTAATAAAATTTTTTTTGCTATTTTTTGTTTTTGCATTGACTATATTTTTCCCTGTAATGCTCCTTCTTCCCCCTTGTAGGGAGCTATCCTTACAATAACAATTAATACAAAAAAAGTCTAGGAAGTTAACAAAACATTCCATTATTCAGAATTCCCTCAAGTATACCAGTTAATTGAGCTTTCCTTGTATTTGCAGATGGAGATACATTTGCTATAGACTTTTCAGGTTTCCCAAGTAGAATTTCATGACTGAGAAGAGAGGAGATCTTTGGTGTATCTTCCCTCAAAGCCAATTTAACAGGGTTCCCACACATCCCTCACTAGACCATGGGAAAAGGGGTTGCTTCTTGTGTCTCATTTTGATTTTGACAAAGGCCTCATTACTATGGGAACTATGTGGTCCCCTGGAACTAGGGCTCCCTCCCCACCCATTCCTGACATCCCCTTGCTCTTTCGAATAGCGCCAGGCAGGCTAGCCAGCATGTTGGCATTTCCTTGGGCTCCGGAAGAACAAAATAAAAGGAACATATTCCAGAAAAAAAGTCTCAAAATGAGTAAATTTCTTTTATTTTATTCGATGTATTAAATTCTGATTTATGGTAAAGGCAATTGTTGCCCAGGGGTCCACTAAGCTTAAATTCAGCTTTCCTTATAGCCTCATAGTGGAAAGAATACTGCATTGGGAACTAGAAAAACCTGGGTTTATATCCTGGTTCTGTTACTTACTAGCTGTGTGCCTTTGCACAAATCAGTTAACCTGTCTGGGTTTCATTTTCCTCCTCTGTAAAATGAGAGGTTTGATTAGATGACCTCTAAAGTCCAGAATGTAGCACAGTATCTGACACATTTGTTGTTGTTAAGTCATTTTTTGAATTATATCCAACTCTTCATGACCCCATTTGGAGTTTTCTTGACAAAGATACTTGAATGATCTGCTGTTTCCTTCTCCAGCTTATTTTACAGATGAGGAAGCTGAGGCAAACAGGATTAAGTGACTTACCCAGGGTCACACAGATGTCTGAGGCCAGATGTGAACTCAGGAAGATGATTCTTCTTAACTTCAGGTTTGCTTTCTGTCCAGTGCTTTTCTTTATCTGACACATAGTAAGTGGTTAATAAATATTATTGATTGATTAATTGATTGAAGTCCTTTCTAGTTCTAAATCCTAAGACTTTAAGAAATAAAAGATGTATTAAAAATAAACCTCATTTCATAGATTAGTGATTTTGAATCCAGAAAGTTTTTATCAATAGCATTTTATTATTTTAATTACGTGAAAAGATAATTTTCAACATTCATTTTTTTAAGATTTTGAATTCCAAATTTTTTCTCTCTCCTTCCCTCCCCTCTTCCCAAGAGAGTAAGCGATTTGATATAGGTTATACATGTACAATCATTTAAAATACATTTTTGTATTAGTTATGTTGTAAAAGAAAAATCAAAACAAAAAGGAAAAACTATAAGAAAGAAAAAGCAAACAATTCCCTTCCTAAAGGTGACAATACTAAGCTTTAATCCACATTCAGCCTTCCTAGTTCTCTCCTGAATGCAGATGGCATTTTCTAAGTCTATTGGAATTGTCTTTGATCACTGCATTTCTGAGAACATCTGAGCTAAGTCTATCATAGTTGATCATCACATAATCTTGCTATTACTACAATGTTCTCCTGGTTCTTCTCATTTCATTCAGCATGAGTTCATGTCAGTCTTCCCAGGTTTTTCTGAAATCAGCCTGTTTATCATTTCTTATAGAACAAAAATATTCTATTATATTCATATGCCATAACTTGTATTCAGCCATTCCCCAAATGATGGGCATCCATTCATTTTTCATTTCCTTGAGATGACAAAAGAGTTACTATAAACATTTTTGCACATATGGATCCTTTTTCTCTTTTTTATGATCTTTTAAGGATACAGATCCAGTAGTGACACTGAAGAATCAAAGGATATGATATGCACAGTTTGATAGCTCTTTGGGCATAGTTCCAAACTGCTCTCTAGAATGGTTGGATCATTTTACAATTCCACCAATAATGCATGAGGGTCACAGTTTTCCCACATTCCCTCCAACATATATCATTCTGTTTTACTATCATCTTAGTCAGTCTGATAGGCATAAAGTGATATATCAAGGGACTGGAAATTGAATGAATGTATGTTAAACATATACAATTCTTCTATACATTTTTCTAAATTATCATGATGCACAAGATAAATCAGATCAAAAAGAAAAAATATGAGAAAGAAAACAAAATACAAGCAAACAACAACAAAAAAGTTAAAATACTATATTGTGATTCACACTCAGTCCCCACAGTCCTCTCTCTGATTGCAGATGGCTCTCTCCATCACAAGACCATTGGAATGAGCCTGAATCACCTTGCTGTTTAAAGAACCACATCCATCAGAATTGATCATCGTATAATCTTGTCTCTGTATAGGATGGTCTCTTGGTTTTACTCACTTCACTTAGCATCAGTTCATGTAAGTCTTTCCAGACTTTTCTAAAATCATCCTGCTGATCATCTTATAGAACAATAGCATTCCATAACATTCATGTGCCATAACTCATTCAGCCATTCCACAACTGATGGGCATCCACTCAGTTTCCAGTTCCTTGACACTACAAAAAGAGCTGCTACAAACATTTTGGTACATGTGGGGGTTTTTTCCCTTCTTTAAGATCTCTTAGGGATACAGACTCAGTAGAGACACTGCTAGATCAAAGGGTATACACTGTTTGATAGCCCTTTGAGCATAGTTCCAAATTGCTCTCCCGAATAGTTAGATCAGTTCACAGCTCCATCAACAATGTATTAGTGTCCCAGTTTTCCTACATTCCCTCCAACATTCATCATTGTCTTTTCCTGTCATCTTAGCCAATATCAGAATTGTTTTAATGAATCTAGAAAATTTTTAGGAATTCTGGTCAACATTACCTAACAAAGAAAAAATTTCTTTCTGAGAAGACCAAAGACTATTGAGACAATCCAGTGTCCAATCAATCATGGATTAGATACAGAAAGAAGCATGGTTGTGCATGCCCAGATTACTTACTTCTCTGAGTCTTCTATTACTGGGATGTGAACAGCCTCCTTTGACTGGCAACTTGGCTAGAGCATACTTTAAAGCTGACTGGATTGAGACTACTGCCATTTTTTCTGGCATACTCTTTCTAACTGTGTCCAGAGGGTGAAAATCACAATTTGCCCTCAACAAAAGCACCATGAACTGAACTGGGATGAGGGGAATACCTTCTTCACTTTTTACTCTAGCTCTATTAAATGGATCTTTTGTCTCTGTTTAAATTCTCCTTCTTGGTTCCAGCTGCCTCCAAATCCAAGAGTTTGAGCCATTGTGACCTTGGATCCAGGATTCAGACTGGATTTGCAGACAGTCGACCTAGTAGGGAAGCCTGGAAAATCCAGGATGTCTGAGATTTGAGTCCAAGGGAGGTTGGAATTTAGAACTGTGCTTTCTAGGAACTGAGCTTAACTTTGAATCTAGTCTCTTTCCCCTCTCCAGAGACAGAGGTGGTACAAAATGGGAGGATGATTAAACTCCAAGAGTTGGGGAATAAGTTTGTGTGCTTGTGCTTTCACTATTTGACTGTAAATATTCTTTTGTAAAAGCTAATCTGGCTGTTAAGTGGCTAAATGGAATTGAAGTGCAAGAGACCATTCCCTACATTTGAAGGAATACTTTTGATGAGAGCAGGATTCATTTGCAGAGAGCTCCCAACTCTCCTTAGGGTAGATAGGGAAGGGGTGAAATATAATATACTTGGTTTTCAAACAGTGAGGATAGACAGACAGATAGGCAGATAGATAGATAGCAAGACTTATTTCTTTATTTATTTCTCAGTGTTAGATGTACCAAAACAAGAAAATAAGACAATTCTTGCTTTCAAAAAGTACATATTCTAAGAAGGAAAAAGTTAACATTAAAAAAGAGTTGGAGAGAAGGTGGAAGGGATGGAGAAGGTGGGGAGGGTAAAGTGGAACAGATCAGAGAGTAAGCTGAAAATGAGTGAATCATACCTCACAATGTGGAATTTCCAAGCAAGTACACAGCAATCAGTGCTTATGTTTCAGGGTGGAGTCAACCTCACTTTAAAAAAGCCAAAAATAGCTTTTGATTTTCTAAGTGCTCAGAACAGTTTTCCACACCTGGAGAGAGGTAGAATAGTAAAAGACCTGGGGTACATGGAGCAAGCTAAATGGCTTATGCAAAAGCTAGGTTTTCAGAAAGAGACTTTATTCCTCAGAAATTGTCCAGTCACTACCAGCAATTGTTTTGTTGATTGTCTGGGCTCATGAAAGTGTTAATAATACAGATTAAGCATAACAGGGTGTCCTACATTCCCCTCCCATCACCAAGGAGGTTTAAAACCGAGGCAGCACACCTCTGAATGTCCTCATCAAAGGATTTAAAATCTACCAGGGAAAATAAGATCTATATTGACATAACAGTATAGCCAATAACACTTTTTCTGTGCTCCTCCAACTGTTCCAAACATATCCCATTCACACTCTTTTATATTGTGAGAACTTTGTGATGTCCTTCCTTAAGGTCTTAGAGGGACTACCCCAACATGTCTGGGTCCTCCCTTTAAAATTCTGGACTTATGGCTACAAAGAGTTCATTGCTCTTTACTATATGATTGACTTTTTTTTTTTTTTTGCTACTCTTGCAACTTTCTCTTTGCTGATGTCCTCTATGTTGCACAATTCTTCTGGGTAATATGTTGCTGCCCACGCCTACTCACCATGAGCCTCTCAACTTTCTCTTATATTGTAAGCTCTTTGAAGACAGGGATTGTCTTTTGTCTCTTTTTATATCCCCAGTACTCAGTACAATGCCTGAGACATAACAGGTACTTAATAAATATCTATTGAATTGAATAGATTATTAATCTGGTATTCCTTCCTCAAACTTCCTCATGTTCATTTTGTTTATACAGGATGTCCCAAAAGGCTTAAGGAAGTCTTAAACTATTAAAGCTTTAATATAATAACTGGTTGTTGTTCAGTTGGACTCTTCTTAGTTCTTCATAATCCCAATTGGGGTTTTCTTGGCAAAGATACTGAAGTAGTTTTCCATTTCCTTCTCCAGCTGAGGAAACTGAGGCAAACAAGGTGAACAAATTTTGACCAGAGTCACATAGTCAGTTAGTGTCTGAGACCATTTGAACTCAGGAAGCAGAGTCCAGACCAGCACTAATATCTACTGAGCCACCTTGCTGCCCCTTAAAAAGCTATTCCAAGACTTTTGGGACATTTCACATTATATAGGTACTTATTATATGTTCATGTTGTTCCTCCCAATAGAATAAGCACAGATCTTCAGACTTCTAATTTAACATTCATTCTGGTACAATCCACTGCTTCCTCTGTTTTTCAAATGTATAGAGACACCATTATTTTAGAAACATAATCTAAGACCTAAATTTGAATCCTATGTTTGAACCTTATTAGTTGTCTGACCTTAGGTAGATTAATTTACTTCTGTGTCCTCCTCTATTAAATAATATCAAATAATAATGCCTCCTTGCCGACTGACCCTGGACAAACCACTTCACCTCTCAGTGTTCATCATGAATGGTCCTTCCCGTTATTTTCTGCTCAGCTATCAAATTGATTTTCCTAAATCAGAGTCTGATCATGCTACCTCTATTCAATCAATTCCAGTAACTCCCCATTGCCTCCGAGACTAAATATAAAATTCCCTGGCTTTTAGATCCCTTTATAATCTTGCTTCTTCCTGCCTTTCTAATCTTATACTTTTTTATCACTTTGCCATGTCATAGACTCTGTGATCCATGACATTGACTGTCCTACTGTTCTTTAACCAGCACTCCATCCCCAGACTCTGGGGATTTTTACTAGATGTCTTTCATTGCCTAGAACTCTCTCCTTTCTTATCCCATCACTTATCTTCTCTGGATTCCTTCAAATTTCAGCTGAAATTCTCCCTTCTAAGGTGAAATTTTTCTTGAGTCCCCTTAATGCTAGAGATTTCTCGCTTTTGATTATTTCCGATTTATCCTGTAAAGGATGTCCTAAAAGTCTTAATGCAGTTTTAAGTGATTAAAGCTACGACTTTTGATATACTTTGGTGTATATCTTACTTGTAAGTAATTCTTTGTATGTTGTCTTCCTCATTAGTCTACTAGCCTCTAGAGGGCAGGAACTGTCTCTTGCCTTTCTTTGAATTCTCAAGCACTTAGCACAATACCTGGCATAGAATTGGCACTTAATAGATACTTCTTTACTAACTACTTCAACTGTAAAATGGGCATGAGAATTCTTGCCCTACCCTCAAAATTAGTGATATCAAATTCAAATAGAAATCGGGGGCAGGGCACTAAACTTCTCTAGGGTATATATTGACTTAGAAAATCACAAATTAATATTGTCTATGCTTTGTTATATTTTTATTTTGCTAAATATTTCTCATTTACATTTTAATCTGGTTGGGGCCACTTTCTGGAGCCTTGTGGGCCATATTACTAATCCCTTGTCTTCTGCTATCACAGTATTCTCCTTGCTGTAGGTAACCACAGTCTTGGATCAAAGTTGAGTCTTTCTTGAACTGAATTAGTTCTAACTGCTAGTTAGTTGGTAGTTAGATTGGAGCCCAGGCTGGGCAATTTTATCCTTTGGATTAGGCTACCTGGAAACAGAAATATCTTTTGGAGAAGAAAGGGGATGGGGGACGGGGGAGGAGAAGCTTTCTCTCTCTAGAGAATCCACAGTGGAGCATTTCCCAAGCTTGACCCATGGGGAACCTTGCCCCATAATGCTTATTATTGCCTAAAGCAGCATGGCATTGAAGCTCTTGGGAGGTAGGTTGCCAAAAAAATGACTTAACTACGAGAAGGCTACTTCATTCATTTCCCAAGCTCACAAATCCCTTGCTTTTAAAAGAGTGTTTGTTTGTTTTGGGCTTAAAAAAATACTCTTGCTTTCCCCATCCCTCTTCTGTGTCCCCTTTCTTCTCTGTTCTCTACGATTTGGGGCCAGTGAGCCCTAGGGTATTCTTTTCAGGCAAACCATTTCTTCCCTTTTCTCTTTGTTTACTGACATGTAAACTTTCCTTTCTCCACCCCTATTCTCCCCCCACCCCATACAGAACCACGGTCCTACTGTACACTGTGGGAAACAGGCTGAGCTCCTCCAGGGCCAAACTGGCCCACAATTATATTGGATTCGATGAAATTCAAACACATAGCACATATATTACACAATAAACCACAGCTATTTCATGGATCAAATTAAGTTTTATTTGGGCAAATTACAACCTTTCTTACAGTTGTGCCTTTGTGAAACCATTCCTTTTTAATAAAACCAAGCCGTTCTGGGGCGCGCTCTCCAAGGGTGCATTCTCCATTATGGCCTCGATAAAGAGGCAGCAGCTTGGTGGCAGGCTAGGAGAGCAGGGATTGCTGGGGGTGAAAAGGGAGGCTGGGGAGAGATGGGGAGGGGGAGGAGTATAAAGCTCATTAATGTTGGTCCCCTTTAAAATGAATTCAGAGCTGAGGTGTTTCTCCCTCTCCCTTCTGGAATGTCTTGCTCCTTCCCGCTTTTATGAGGTTGGCGATGGAAATCAACAGAGAACCTTCTACTCATTAAAAAAAAAAAGTAAGAAAGCATTTCCCGGAATTCTGGAGGAAACATGACTCACCCCATCACCCTCTAACTACTGCTTTGCTCCCACTGCTGCAAAACAAAGATCAGTGAATAACCCTGGTCAGAAAACCATGATCAAAAAGCACCAAACAAAGCAAAGAGGAAAAAAAAATACATATATTATATATATAAAAATTGCAGGCCCCAGAGGAGCTGAAGGGGAACAGAAAGGGGTTCTTTTGGAAAAGCAACAATACAGATGGAGGAGGAACTGCAGGGAAAGTCTGCAGCCCTCCTGATGACAGAGACTCCAGGAATGCAAACACAGTTGGGTGGAGAAATGGTCAGTGATAGACCGGGAGCTGAGGCAGGAGGAAGAATCTGGCCTGGGAAAGGATGCTGCCGATGGTGGAGAGTCCTCAGCTGACCCGGCTCTTCCCTGTTTCTTTGTTGTGCATGACTGCCTAGGGACTGACCCCCGTGCAGGGTCCTTCCTGCCTCCTTGGATCTTGGACAAGCTGGCCCAAGTCACAATCCAAGCCGCTAGCTCGGAGATTCCAATGGTCCAGAGGTTGTTTCTGGAAAGCTTTAACTTGTTTCCCCTTCCTACCAAGGGGCCAATGGGTGTATGCATATCACTATTTTCTTTCCTTCTACATCCCGTCAAAGCCTCTTGGGAGAGGAGCAGAGGGGAAAGGAAAGAGAAGAGAGAAAGAGGGAAAGAGAGAGAGAGAGAGAGAGAGAGAGAGAGAGAGAGAGAGAGAGAGAGAGAGAGAGAGAGAGAGAGAACGAGAACTATTCCTCTCCTTCCTGACCTAATTTTATTCCCTTACTACCCAGCCAGCCATTTTTCCCCCTTATTTCCATGTTGGGCATAAGCCCAATGATCCAATATACCCCACCCCAGGACCAGCCCTTAGAATGACAAAGGCCTCTAACCCACTGGGCCCCTCCCTGGAGAGCTCAGTGGTGGTGAAGAAATTTAGACATTCCAGGTGAATAACCCAACTCAAGGAGGACTCTGGGAAAAACATCTACAACTCAATTCAGTTGCAGGTTAAGTCTCCCCTTTAGGAAAAAAGAAAGAGTTTTAGGGGAGAAGGAAACCTTTCTCACCTTCCTTTTTCTTATGGGTTGGGAATAGCAAATCTAATCTCAAACAGGTTTTTTTTGGGTTGTTGTTGTTCAAGTATTCTCGATGGAGGCACAGTCCTGGTTTTTAAGTGGAGATCACTGTTTGAAGGACAGTATTTTTCTTGATAGCATATCCTTATGTCTCCATTCCAATGTGCTTTGTTTGGTGGTAGTGTGTGTATGTGGGGCGATATAGAAAGAGAAGGGATCAATGGGGGAAGGGAGAATGCTGGTGGGTGGGGAGAGAGATGTTCTCAATTCAGTTTTTTGTTAACTTCAACTGCAAACTAGTGGATACTGTTTACATTTCACCAAAACATATCAGCTAGCCTTCACTTTTTGCTGTGCTTCTACTGTGAAATAGTTTCTCTATCTGGGTGTGTGCAAATCATTCTGTCAGATGGATGGCTCATTACTGGGAAAGTTTCATGCCCAAATTGGAGCCATGTTAGGTCTATCCTATGACAGCATGGTATGATGGATAGAAGGCTAGTCTTGGGAATCAGGAAGCCCAGAATATGAACACTCAGATAACTTGCTAGCTATGTGACTCTCAGGAAATCATTCAACCCTCTGGGCTTCACTTTCATTAATGGGGTTGAAGTGGATGATTTCTAAAGTAGCAGTCTACTAGTAAGTGTTTAATAACCAGCTTTCCAAAAGAAATATGTGTGAATGATACACTTTTCAGTTCAATTTGCAGCATTGGCATTTTCCCATTGTTTTCTTAAGTCTAAACTATCAACAAAAGAATAAATCAAATTCTGATTAGTCAGTTTCTGAAGTACTCGTACTAACCCTGAAAATTTAACAATTGACTCCTGACAGCCAGTTGGAGCTGGCTCCAGCACACCACTATATCTATCCCACTAAAATCATAAGTGGTTAATTTTCTAAACAAGTTAAACCTTACCCTCCCACTCAATACAGGGACCAATCTCTTTCAGAACATAGTATGTAGAGGGTCACAGAGAGTGGGGGAACTCTGGATGAATATATAGACTCCAGTCCAGCAAGGGAACCTGCTGATGTGTCTGGTTCGGCTCTCCATCAACCCTGGGGGCTTCTCAGCCTTCCTGGGAACTCATGGGGCTTGACAACCTGTGTTGTAATTAGAGCAGAGTGATACTAAGTAGCAAGGAGACATCTACACACAATAGCAAGATGTTTATATGGTCCCGCATGCACAGTATGTAGCGTGCACAGTGTGTTATAGTTATGGAAGGATATTAGGGTATATAAAGCTGAGAGAATTTTGAATAAACGAACTCCCATTTTGACCATCTTTGAGAGTTCTGCCCTTTAATTCCTCACCCATGATCAGGATTTGAGCTGGTACCAAAATCCTCCAATGAGCAGGTCCAAACAATGGTATAGTATAGAGAGTGCAAACCTTGCTGTCAGGAGATCCAAGTTTGAATCTTCCCACCTTAATCATTTATTGGCAAGTCATTTTACCTCTCCAAGCCTTAGTTTATTCAACTATAAAATGGGGGTTCAATTCAAAAAGCATTTATTGAGGACTTATTATGTGCCACCCACTTTACCAGGCAATATGGATTTGTCTTCCTTCATTCACTCATATCTGAATCTTTGTGACCTCATAGTTCATAACATCTCAGACTCTTGTATCCTCCACTATCTCTCAAATAAGCTTATTTTTGTTGCTCCCATATTTATCCATCTCATCCTTGCATTCCATTATCCTTTTGCCTTCAATCATTCCCAACATCAGGGTCTTTCCCAAAATGTCCTGTCTTCTTGTCATGTGGCCAAAGTGCTCAAGCTTCAACTTCACTATTTGTTCTTCCAATTAATTTCTTGGAGTTTTGGATGATTTGATCTCCTTCCTGTCCAAGGGACTCTCAAAAGTCTTCTCTAGCACCATATCTTGAAAGCATTGATTCTGCATTGATTCAGTTTTCTTTATAATCCAACTCTCACAGTCATACATGTAGAAAAACTATAGCTTTAATCAGTTAGGTCTCTGCCCTATGCTGTTCAAACTTACTATAGTTTTTTTTATTATTATTTTTAAGGAACAAGTCCTTAAAACCCCAGAAAATTTAATAGTATTTTATTTTTCTAATTACATGTAAAGATGATTTTCAACATTCATTTTGTTTTTATTTATTTATTTTAAAAATTTATAATAGCTTTTTATTTTTCAAAATACATGTAAAGATAGTTTCCAACATTCACCCTTGCAAACCCTGCCTTTCAATTTTTCTCTCTCCTTCCCCTTACTTCCTCACCTTCCTAACAGCAAGCAAGCTGATAAAAGTAATACATGGACAATCATTTTAAATATTTTCCCATATTATTCAAATTGTGACAGAAAAATCAGAACAAAAAGAAAAAATTTAAAAATTTAAAGAAGTGAAACAAAATTTAAAAAAGTGAATAAAAAAAGTTGGAAATAGTATGCTTCAATCCGCATTTAGTCTCCATAGTTTTTCCCTCTAGATGTGGGTGGCAAGTCTTTTGGAATTGTCTTGGATCACTGTATTTCTGAGAAGATCATAGATGATCATCACATAATCTTGCTGTTACTGTGTACAGCATTCTCCTGGTTCTGTTCACTTACTCAGCATCAGTTCATGTAAGTCTGTTCAAGCTTTTCTGAAACCATCCTGCTCATCATTTCTTATAAAACCATTTATTATAGAACATTCATATCTCATAACTTATTCAGCTATTCCTCAACTGCTGGACATCCACTCAATTTCCAATGTGCTGGTCTTGCCACCACAAAGAGAACTGCTTCAAACATTTTTGCTCATGAGTCCTTTTTCACCTTTTATGATCTTTTTGGGATACAGACCCATTGTGACACTGCTGGATCAAAGGGTATGCAGTTGAGAGCCCTTTGGGCATAGTTCCAAATTGGATCAAGTGGTTTTAATTTTGTGACTGCAGTTGCCATCTTTAATGATCTTTGAGCCCAAGATTATAAAATCTGTCACTGCTTCCTTGTTTTCTTCCTCCATTTGCCACAAAGTGATGAGACCATTAGATTTTTTTTTTTAACATCAAGCAAGCTTCCTGCCAGCTCTTATACTCTCCTCTTTCACCCACATCAAAAGGTCATGATTTTTCTTTTTTTTTTTTCTGTCTTTAGTGTGGTATTATCTACACATCTGAGATTGTTAATATATATCCTAGTGACCTCTACTTTAGCTTTTGATTCTCTAGCCTGGAATTTTGCATAATGTATTCTGCATATAAGTTAAATAAATAAGGTGACAATACTTATCATACTCCTTTCCCAATCTTAAGCCAATCAATTGTTCCATGTTTGGTTCTAACTGTTGCTTCTTGACCCATATATGTTCATAAGGAAACAAGTAAGATGATCAAATACTTCCATCCTTTAAAGAATTGATGCATTTTGTTGTGATCTGCACAGTCAAAGGCTTTAGTGTTGTCAATAAAGTAGAAGTGGATGTTTTTCAGGTATTCCCATGCTTTCTTTGTAATCCAGTGAATGTTCACAATTTGTTTTCTAGCTCCTCTGTCTTTTCAAAAACCAACCTATATTTCTGGTAATTCTCAGTTCACATATTGCTGAAGCCTAGCTTGCAGAATCTTAAACATAACCTTGTTGACATGTGAAATAAGCACAATTGTTTGGTAATCTGAACATTCATTAGTACTGGAATGTAGAAACACTCCTTCCAATTCAATAGTCATTGTTGAGTTTTCCAAATTTATTGGGATGTTGAATACAACACTTTAACAGTGTCATCCTTTAGGGTGACACTAGCCTTATTGTTTACAATGTTTTCTAAGGTCCACATCATTGTGGTTATTGATGATATTAAGATCTTTTTTGTATACTTCTATATGTTCCTGGCATTTCTTCTTAATCTCTTCTACTTCTGTTAAGTCCCTAACATTTTTGTCTTTTATCAAGCTAATTTTTATATGAATGTTCCTTTGATATCTCTAATTTTCATGAAAAGATCTCTTGTCTTTCCTATTCTATTGTTTTCTTCTATTTCTTTCTATTGCTTACTTAAGAAACTTTCTTATCTCTCTTTGTCATTCTCTGGAATTCTGCTCAGTTGGGTATATCTTTCTCTTTTTCCTCTATTTTTCTCTTTCTTCCTTGCCTCAGAAATTTGTAAAAACCACCATCAACAGATACCATTTTGCTTTCTTGTTCTTCTTTTTCTTTGAGATATTTTTTGTGGCTATCTCCTGCACAATATTGAGAACTTACACCCATAGTTCTTCAGGCAGAAGACCTAATCCCTATTCATAACGTCTGTGTCATGTTCTTAAGGGATGTTATTTCAGTCATACCTATAAGGTACAATGGTTTTCTTCAATTTAAGTCTGAAATTTGCAACAAGAAGTTCATGATCCAAGTCACAGTCAGCTCCATGTGCTGTTTTAGCTGAGCTTCTTCATTTGGCTGCAAAATTCATAATCAGTTTGATTTCTATATTGACCATCTGGTGATATATGTGTGTGTAGAATCACCTTTTGGGACATTGACAAAAAATGTTGCTATAACCAGTGAATTATCTTGACAAAACTCTATTACTCTCTGCCCTGCTTCATTTTCTGCTCCAAGGCCAAACTTGTCTATTATTCCAATTATCTTTTGATTTCCTCCTTTAGCATTTTAATTCCCTATGATGAGTGTGACATTTTTCTTAGTGTTATTTCTAGATGTTGTAGGTCTTTGTAAAACTGATTAACTTTGGCTGTTCAGTATCAGTGGTTGTGAACTTGTATTACTGTGAAGTCGAGTGGTTTGCTTTGGAATAAAAAAGATATCATTTTGTATTTTTGAGATTATGCCCCAATACTGCTTTTTCTCATCCTCTTGTTGATTATAAGTGATACTCCATTTCTTCTAAGGAATCTTTGCTCACAGAAGTATATGTGGTGATCACTTGCATTAAATTTACCAATTCCTGTCCATTTAAGTTCAGACACCCAAGAAGTTGATGTTTAACTTTTCCATCTCCTGTTTGACCATATCTAGCTTATCTTGATTCATAGATCTTACATCCCAGTTCCTATGAAACAGTGATCTTTATGGCATTGGACTTTCCTTTCATCACCAAATGTATCCATCTGAAGCTAAGCTTCCTTTTGATTTTGGCTCCGTCTTTTCATTAGTACTGGATCTACTTTGTAGTTGTCCTTTTCCCCCTAGTAGCATACTGGACACCTTCAGACTTGAGAGGTTCAACTTCTGGAGTAATCTCTTTTATTATTTTAATAATACCCATGAGGTTTCTTGGCAAAGACACTGAAATGATTTGCCATTTTTTTCTCTAATGCATCACTTTTTGTCATAATTCTCTTCTATCGCCTGACCACATTGGGTAACCCTGCATGACATAATTCATTGTTTCATTGAGGTATGCAAGCTCCTCCACCACCACAAAGCAGTGCTCCAGGAGGGGTAACTTCTGTTATTTCATTATTTGTGGGAAGCAGGACCCTAAGCTTTACATTCAAAACGTCACTCCCTTCCCACCAAGTACTCCATTTTGAAAACATAGGAATTATTTAAAAATAAACAAACAACAACAGATTTCTCTGAATCACAGCAAAACAAATCAGAAAAAGTATGCATTGGAGAATATATGCTAGATAATAAAGAATGTAGGAACTCTCCCATTGGGAGTGAGGTAACTCATCCAAAAAGGAGATCCAGATATCATCAAAAGATATCCTCAAAAACTCTAATGTAAAAAGCTGGGGATGGAGACATGATAGAGACTGTTAACTCCTCTCATATGAGCTTTTTTCAAGATGCTTATTCTTTACCAAAATGAAGTGAAATTAGCACCTTCCATTTTCTCTACCCAAACTGAAAGCCAGAATAATCTGAAATAACTGCAGAGTCCTAAGTGATTCAAAAAAATTTGAGACTCAGCGAAACAAGGCTGAAAAGCATACTCTCTTTCTGTCTCCCTCTCCTCTCTGTCTCTCTGTCTCTCTGTCTCTGTCTCTGTCTCTCTCTCTCTCTCTCTTTCTCTGTCTCTTTCTGTCTCTCTCTCTCTCTCTTTCTCTGTCTCTCTCTCTCCTCTCTGTCTCTGTCTTTCTGTCTTTCTCTGTCTGTCTCTCTTTCTGTCTGTTTCTGTCTCTGACTTCATTTCTCTCTGTCTCTGTCATTCTGTCTCTTTGTCTAGAGACCATCTGTCTATCTGTCTATCTCTCTGTCTCTGTGTATGTGTCTTTCTGTCTCTGTCTCTTTCTTTCTCTCTCTGTCTCTGTGTCTCTCTGTGTATCTGTCTCTGTCTCTTTCTTTCTTTATTTCTCTGTTTTTGTGTCTCTCTGTGTGTCTGTCTCTCTGTCTCTCATCTTCTCCCCCTCATTCTCACCAACTCCACCTTATTGTTCATATAGATGTGGGATATTGATCTCTACCAGTAAGGAGAGAGTCCCATACCAATAAGTTTTTGGACTGCATTACATCTACATTATCTACCTTTTGTTTTGTGAGTCTTGAAAAACTACTTGAAATATGAGTTAGCATTGCTTTGTGTAGCAAAATTAGTCACATTGACATCAAAAAATGTGTTTCAGTAACAGCAACATTGTGAGATGATGAACTTTGATAAAAACAACTCTTCTCAGCAATCTAATGATGTAAGGCAATTCTAAAAGACTCATGATGGAAAATGCCATCCACATCCAGAAAAAGAACTATGGACTCTGAATACAGATTAAAGCATACTATTTTCACTTTTTTTCCCTTTCTTGTGGTTTTTCCCTTCTGTTCTGATTCTCTTTTCACAATGTGACTAATGTGGAAATATGTTTAAAATGATTGTACATGTTCAGCCTATATCAGATTGCTTGCCGTCTTGAGAAGAGGGGGAGGAAGAGAGGGAAAAAATAATGGAAATCAAAATATTATAAAAGTAAGTGTTGAAAGCTATCTTACATGTAATTGGAAAAATTAAAATACCGTTAAGTAGAAAAATAAATAAAAATATGTGTGTCTGTGCAGGCACATATGTGTATGTATGTGATATATGTGTGTGTGTGTGTTTGTGTATTTAAGGCCTAACTGTCCTAAACTAGCTGTGTAACCACAGAAAAATTATTTATTTTTGAACCTTAAATTTCACAGCTATAAAACAGGGATGATTATACAGGGGCTCCCAAAAGTCTTAGTGCTGTTTTTAAATTTTAGTAGTTATTTAAGCTTAAATAATACTATTTGCTCAAAAAATACTTTTAGATATCACTTGCTCAAAAATTCAATTCCAGAAAAGTACCTCAAGCTCAAGACATGATGTGGGTCAGCACACACTCAAAGCTATAAACTCACAAGTCCCACCAATGTGTTTAGTTTTACTGAGAATTCATTAGCAGCTAAGTAGTGCAATGGATAGAGTGTCAGACTTGGAACCAAGAGGACCTGAGTTCAAATCCAGCCTCAGATGCTTCCTAGCTGCATGACCCTGGATAAGTCATTCATATCTCAGTTTCCTCATCTGTAAAACAAGCTAGAAATGCCAAACCATTTTAGTGTTTTTGCCAAGAAAACCCCAAATGGAGTCACAAAGAGTCAGATGTGACTGAAACTACTAAACAACATAATAAAGAAGACTCATTATTAGTAGAAACAAAAGACACAGTTTTAAAAGCAAATAAAGCCACAAAAAAAAAAAAAAAAAAAAAAAAAGATTGCCTCCTGAACAAATGCTGTGCACTCTCCCACATGCTGATGCTCCATCATTTACAGAGTGGTGGCACATAGGTAAGTAATCCAGGAGCCAGAAAAGATGCAGGGTTGGTACAGTCCAAGCCTCCAGTGCTGAAAGGCTGCTGATGTTCTCTGCTGGGCACTTCTCAGCTGAGCAGCTCCAAAAGTTTCATGGTTGTTGAGCTTCTCTTTACTTCCAATTTCCCAGCCTTCCGGGGGCAGCTGCTGGATTCTCAGTTCTTACCTGCTCAGGTATAGTGGCTTCCTGAGAAGGGCAGGAAATTAGAGGTTTAGTCCATAACCAGAGTTATAAGCCACTAATTAATAAAAGGCAGGTAAGAAAGCCAGCCAAGGTGTGCTAGGCTAAGAAGAAATCTTATCTTTTGCCTAACCGAGGCCAGTCCCTGATCTCAAGTGATGTTAGAAAACTCTTTCTAATACCAGTTAAATCCCTGACAAGTAGTCCTATGGCCCCAAAGCTCTTGTTGAGGGCTCTGCTCTTTCAAAAACCCCTCAAATCCCACTGGATCTGTGTAGAGGTTGCACTTACGAATTCTGCCCCTCACTCTCTCTCAAGCTCCTTCCTGATTTAGTTATGATCTCCATCTCCCCTTTTTCCTAAGATCCTCCTTGATTTGTAAGCAAAGAAGCTGAACCAGAGCAAAAAGCCATTGTCATTTCCCTCTATCCTGACTGATATTCCTATTTAAAAAAAAAAAAAAAAACTATATCAGTAGTGACAAAAAATAAAAACATCCTGATTTTTGCATTGTATTTGGGATAATGTAAAAGTACAGTTTCTCCAGATAATTCTTTTCTATTCAACTTACTGATTTGTGAGAAAAGTGTTTTGTAAGCTGTGAAGTGCTATATGTTATTACTATTGTTGTTGTTGCCATTACAATATTATTATTACCATTACCATTATCATCATCATTCCCCTCACTGTTCTTAGTATCATTATTATAATCACTATCATATATTATTACTATTATTATATGTCTTGCCCCATTACAATTTCACAATAGATAGTTAGCTTCTAAAGGGCAGGAGCAATGGAAGTGCCAGTCTTGGGCTGTGCACTTTAGGGAGACCCCTCCAAAGTAACAGATTATTATTGCAATAATAAGAGGCCTTACTATTATACACCTAATTCTCTGCTAAATACAGTACAGAGAATTACACAGAGCTAGTCCTTGCTTTCTGATAGCCTTCAGTAATAATCCCAACAATAATATGCAACAGATGTGTTCCTGAAAAGTTGCATTTAAGTCAACTTTTGGGAAATTGAAACCATCTTAAAAGCATTGGGAGGAACTGGTTGTTCAAAGAACCAAGTACTAAATCCTTTTGAAAGTAAAAGGATCCCTTTCTAAAAACAAAGGCTCATCTGTGATGTAGTCATTTTTTAAAATCCAGATTTCACACATTGGATTCACTTAAAGCAAGACCAACCTATAACAGCAACAACAACAACAGTTTTATATGTTTGCATGATGCTTTAACTTTTTCAAAAGAGAAAATTCCATGTCTTATAATATTTTTTTATCCCAGTAGCAAATGTGTCAACCAATATTTACATATAGTGCCAGAAACATCAGCTTGAGAGTTAGGTGGTCTTGACTCTATTCTTGGTTCCATCTCTGGTTCACTGTATGTCCTTGGAGGGGTCATTTCACCTCTCTACTTAGATTTTCCCTTCTGCAAAATTAACCATTTAAAGAAAAGTGGGATTTGATACTCTCTAAGGTTCCTTCCAGCTCTGTGATATTATACTACTAACCAGAATACCAAAACTTGTTGGTATGGAACTCTCTTCTCACTGGAGATCAATGCCTCATGCCTTCATGAAAGGAGGGCAGAGTTGGAAGAAAGGTGAACTCTAGTGGCTCCAGTCTCTTCCAACTTTGCAGTCCCTTCAGACACTTCTGTCTTCTAGCTTCAAGAGAGAAGATGGCCTATTCAGCCCCATTTCAGGTTGCTGAACAGAAAAAAAAAATTCAAGAAAGAAGTCAATAAAAGAGGAAAAGTAGTCTCCATCATATTCCTATCCCATTAGAAACTTTGGGGAATTCCCCTTTGGGGTGAGATCTGAGGCCCTCTTAGTTGAGTTATCTCAATCTCAATGGGAGAGCCCCATTGCTGTATTGTCTGATATATATTCTCATATGTATACTTTCCTGATTTCTTTTTTTCTATCTTCCATTGTTTTTCCTTCCCTGCCCTGCCCTCAACTATGTGTAGATCATATATAAAAACAATAGAATATAAATATATATTTGTATAAATGTGTATAAGTGTATATATATACTTGTATAGTGTACTAGTATATATGCATGAATATTTATACAAATATAAATATTTCCATCCACATATAAATGTATATATTCATCTGTATTATATATCAGTGTGTATATGTGTGTGTGTGTGTATGTGTGTGTATTTGTGGTTGTGTATATGATGGAAGGATAACCTAATGGAGAGCCACTAGCACTTGGGAAGAATAGGAAAAGCTTCTTTTAGAAGACATAAGTTGCCTGAATCTTGGAGGCCAGGGAAGCTAGGATGTGGAAATGAAGAGACAGAGCATTCCACACGCATGGAGATTAGTTAGTAAAAGGGCCAGAAGTATGGATAAAAACAGTCAGATTTGAGGAACAACAATTAGACCCAAGGAACAGAGGAATATAACACTTGGAGGAAAGTAGGAAGGGCTCAGTTTATGAAGAGGTTTCAAGATCCCATAATGTTTTCTATTTGAATTTGGTAGTAATAGGGAACCTCTGTGTAGAAGAATGATATGATCAGACAAACATTTTAGGAAAATCATTTTGGCAGCTGAATGAATGATGGATCCAAGTAGGAAAGATTTGAGGGAAGGAAAAACAATCCCTGTGTTCAAAGAGAAAAAGGGAATTTAGTGTTTTCTCCTAAGCAACATGCTTAGCTAAATTCCCTGTCTTTCTAGACATCCCTTACCAGGCATTCCAAATACTGAAGGCCTTCAGGGGGACAGCTAGACTAATCTCAGCTGGAAACCTTGTGGCCAGTTGTATAGTCTACAAGGAGTAGAATTTTGTTCCCTTTGAAATGATGACTATTTGTCTCTGGATGTTTTTTTGGTCTCTACTGGTGCCCAGCTGCCAGTTGAGTCATGGGTCCAGAGTTGGAGGTTAGCCTCACCTTTCACTTGCAAGAACACTGAGGCAAGAGTCAAGAGTCTTGGGTTTCAGCCCTCCCTCTGTCACTAAGCAATTTTATGACCTTGGAAAAGCAATTTTTCCCTCTTTGGACCTCAGTTTCTTCGTCTGTAAAATGAGAATGTTGGGCTAATAGTCTCTAAAGTCCAAAAACCCTTTAAATTACTATGACTAACCTTGTGATGTGGTCTCTATTTTTCATTTCCCATTTGAGTCAGTTTTTAAAAGTCTTTGGTTTATGATGGTTAGGTCAGGGTAGAAAAGATTAGCTTCCTGATCTTCCAGAGAGATAATAGGTTATTCATACTGAATTCTCAAATAATAGGCTCTTCCAAAGAGAAACAAAGAACTAGAAAAGATTTATTAATAGCCCCCAAATTTCCTCTAAGATCCAAAGATTTAGGTGGGATAGAGATCAGCCAAACTGTAAAATTTCAAACATGGGGGGCTGGATGAATGGTGAGTGAAGTCAGGAGGACCAGACTTGGAGAAATGATAAAGGCCCCAGTTTGGGATACAATGACTTTGAGGGAGATTGGGATATCCAATGAAGATGTCCTATAGACAGCTGGAAATATAGGTCTGGAGATCAGAGGAGAAGCTGATGAAAAAACTGGTGAATTATTTGTGTAGGTGTCATAATTACAATGTGAGAATAAATGCCATTGGCCAAGGAGAAAGAATAGACGGGAGAAAAAAAGCAGACGACCCAACCTTATGTAACACTTGCCATATAATATAGTGCTGAGAAGGGGACAAGGAATACTTGGAGACAGAGAAGGAACTTCTATTTGATACAAAGCATATCCTCCAGCTACCTTTTCCTTGATACCTGTTGGAAATTGGAGAAAATGGAAATTTTGGCACTCTGAAAGAAGGTTGTCAGGCTTAGGTGTGGAAACTACAGTGGTAGGGTGTGGGGTAGGGGTAATAGTAGTAGTATTGTATTTTGAGAAGAACATGAGAAAAATATGTGAGTGAGTGAGGGGAACAAAGATATCACAGAAGAGTGCTGGAATTGAGGTGGGAGGGCAAGTACAGTCAAACCTAGTCTACTTTGAAGATTTTCTGAGGACCTTTATAGGTCTTTGATTCACTGACCTCAATAAAAAGATGCATTTTTTTTTTAAGTTGCCTATCTAAGGACTAAATAGCAATTTTCCAATCACACCTCACACCAACCCCAATAGGCTGACCCATTAGAATCTTTCCTTTGGTATAATAAAGTAGGAGACTTAAGCAGAACGAATGAACAAGTCTGATAATGTTTGCCTCATTCCACATTTATCACCTACCACTTTTCTGCTAAAAATAGGGAAACCTGTTTCATTGTTAGCCCTCTGAAGTCAGGATTAGTCACTATGTAGAGTTCTGAAGTCTTTCAATTCTGTTTTTCTATGTTATCATAGTCATTTTCCTGGTTCTGTTTGCTTTGCTCTGCATCAGTTCAAGTTTGAGGAAATCTTCCATATCTTTTTTTTTTTTTTTGAGATAGAATTTGAATGTCTCAGAAGCACAAACTAAGTTTCTCTTAACCCACTTCTGAAAACCATTTGTCCCCGTTCCCAGATGCTCTTCACATCACACAAATTGCCAGTGATAGCTTCTGCTTTGTTCCTGATCCTTTTCCTTGAAATGCTAAATATGATGGCAGCTCCTTTTTAGCATGCTGCTTGAGGTTCCATTCAAGTAGGAGGTGGAATAAATGGTGATGAGACCAGTTGTGGTTTATCATTTTTCTTAAGCATTTGCCAATCACAAGAGTCTGTATGTTGTAGCCGAAAAAGCACTGGGCAGGAGGCCTGGGTTTCTGCCCAGCTGCCACTGACTTATGATGTGACTTCAGCCAAATCACTTTGAATCCTCAGTTTCCTTCCCCATAAAATGAAGGGATTGGCTTAGATGATTTCCACAGACCCTCCCAGTTTTAAGATTTTGTGATAATAGCAATGAACAATTGGAGGAGGACCAGCAGAGAAAAGTTACTCCCTCCATCCCAAGAGTGGAGGAAGTCTCAGTCAGAGCCTTGGAACTACTACTTAACACACAACAGATGAAACCATTTTCTCTGGGCATGCTCAGTGTGCCCTTGGTTGAGGCTGTGGGGGATATTTGAAACTCTAGTGGATTCTACTTTGGAGCTTGGAATTGAAACCACAACCCAATTATAAGAACACACATAATCTCCCTGAAAAGGAAGAATATTTGCCCTACAAAAAACTTAAAGGCTACTAGAGGTGTGAGTGTATGGGCTAGAAAACAGTCTTGAAAGGGAAGAAGCATAGAGATACCAATCTGGACTTTTTGGATAATTATTTTCCTTGTTGTCTTTGAAATGGCTACTTCCTATCTTCCCTATGTTGAGTGAAGGATTGTGTCAGGAGCAGAGAAAACAATCTCTGGTTTCATTCATTCTCTTTCTACCCCACCTCCAACCACTACCCTGAAATTATAGGTCATTTCTTAGTAGAGCAGTAACAAGGGTAAAGTGACTAGGGCTTTGTCTCAGGGTCCCTAAAATTTATCAGATCTACCCATAGCCCTTTCAGTTTTTTAACAGCATAGAAAACATCAGTGCTTAATATTTAATATTATTGTAATTAATTAACAAGAATAATGAAAATAAGAAACTACAAGATGGCCAATGGGCTATTCTCCTAATCATACCCCAGATGAATTCCTTGGCTGAGTTCTGTCTTATTCTATCTACACTAACTCCAAATGGCTTCCTCAGTAGTGTCCCTGTGACTCTGCTTGCCTCTATTCCCCACTCTCACCAATCAACTAAATAGAGATTGAATTCAGAGCAACTTCTTCCAAGTACAAATAAAGCTAACTATGGGTCTGCTTATTTGTAAAATGTGGATCCAATAATTCATACTATCCAAGGAGGGTGGGCCATGACATAGCTGAGGCTTCATAGTTTACAAAATACTTTCCTCCGGAAACCCTGTAGAGAAGATAGTATAAATATTTTCATCCCCATTTTACAGACGAGGAAATTCACAAAGATGGAATGACTTAAGTTATACAGCTAATAAGTAGTGCAGGCTGAACTTATATTTTGGATGATTTATAGTACCAAGCCCCATGGCGCTGTCTCTAGTTCCATCAAATGCAACACAAGAGATAATTCAGATATTACTTACATTTAGTTTGGAGTGCAGGTTGGATTGTGGCAGCACAAATGATTCTCTATATTTTTCTGATGAGAATGTTTGAGTTTGTATTCTTGGAACAAATAACAAATTGTTGGAAGCAGGAATTCTGAGTAACAAGGTATTCTTGGAACAAATAACAAATTGTTGGAAGCAGGAATTCTGAGTAACAAGGATTGAAACATGCTATGGGTAATCCATAAAAGGTAACCTGGTGTACTTGATAAAGGGCAAGTCCTAGGGCCAGGAAGGGCTAGATATGACATTTGCTTGCTATGGATCATGAACAAATCACTTTCTCTCATACCCCCAGGAAACTCTCTAAAATTAGAAATTACAGATGAGTTATCAATGTATATAATTAGATCACTAGAAAGGACCACAGAGAGGCTTCTAGCTCTAGAATTTAGCAGAGATCTGGGTATATTGGAGATGCTGTCTTTTCATTCTTCTCTGTATCCCCAGAATTTAGCACTGTTTTTATTGTGTTTTTGATTTTCAGTCATATCTGATTTTTCACAATCCCTTTTGGATTTCCTTTTGGCAAATATAGTAAAATGGTTTGCTATTTCCTACTCCAGATTATTTTACAAATGAGGAAAATGAGACAGAGTTGAATGGCTTGTCATACAGCTAGTAAGTGTCTGAGGCCAGATTTGAATTCATGAAGATTAGTCTTTCTGATTCTTAATGATTTTGTCACCTAGCTGACCAATTGATGAGATGTGAGAAATGGGGTGGGGGATGCCCTCTGGTCAGAGCCGCAGGTCCTATACAAAGAATTTGTGAACCCAAAATCTTTACAGAAATTTTATTTCCCCTAAGAAGACAGCTTGCTAGGAAGTCAGCCTTCTTAGTGGGCAGAGAATAAGCAAAAGTGAGTTAACACTGAGAAGAGAATATCTTCAAAAGTGGGCAAGACTCTTAGGAGTCTGTGAAGACAGTTTAACCAACTCTTGATTATATGGGGTAAATCTTGGCCTGGGGGCTGGGAGCACTTTGGGCTACTCAATAGAGGACTATTAGTCTGAGATATCCAATTGAATAAAATCACTTAACTGGAAGGAATTTAGCCCTCCTTATGGCAATTTCCCCTTTAATGGTGTCTCCTCTTGGTTACTGTCAGGGAACATATCTTTCCCTTTGTTAATTGCTAAAACCTTTATCCTTGTTAAAAATCCTTATCGATTTGGTCCACTCTTGACAGTATGATAAAATCTTTACTTTTTTTAAAGAGAGCATTTATGCCTACAAATTATTTTGGGATGACTTGAGACACCGACCTGTAACCCCAACACACTTTGGGAGTATCACCCCACACCCCATCATTTTGGTGGTTTGGTGGTAAAGAGAGTCTAACTGTTCCCAGGACTTCAACAAAACCATGCTTTCTCAAAAATATTGTCACATCTTATGCATGGGGGCAGCTAGAAGGTACAGTGCATAGAGCACCAGCCCTGAAGTCAGGAGAACCTGAGTTCAAATCTGGTCTCGAACACTTAACATTTCCTAACTGTGTGAGCCTGAGCAAGTCACTTAACCCCAATTGCCTCAAAAAAAAAAAATTATGTATAGTAGACCTCTGAAGAAAATTGAATGAGGATATAAAAGAATATACCTTCTTCTCTGCAACATCTGGCACCTATACAAAAATTTACCATGTATTAGGACATAAAAATCAAGTGCAGAAAAGCAAAAATAGTAAATGTGTTCTTTTCAGATCATGCTGCAATAAAAATTATATTCAATAAAGGGCCAGGGAAAGATAATCTAAAAAACAATTGGAAATTAGATAATCTAATCCCAAAGAATGAATAGATCAAACAACAAATATAGAAATAATAATTTTATCCAAGAGAATGACAATAACGAGACAATATACCCAAACTTATGGGATGCAATCAAAGAAGTTCTTAGAAGAAATTTATATCTCTTAATGCTTACATGAATAAAATAGAGAAAGAGATCAATGAATTGGGCATTTAACTAAAAAAGTAGAAAAAGAACAAATTAAAAATGCTGTCACATATCTTTGAAGTTTATGTAGTTTTATGTATTGAAAGATTTTATCTGGAGAAACTGCTATTATTAAGACTTTGCTCTAAAGACATTTGCTGCTAGAATGATTTCAGAAAGGCCTGGAGACACTTACATGAACTGATGCTGAATGAACTGAGCATAACCAGAAGATCATTATACACTTCAACAACAATATTATACGATGATCAACTCTGATGGACATGGTTCTCTTCAAGAATGAAATGAACCAAATCAACTCCAGTTTTTCAGTAATGAAGAGAATCAGCTAAACCCAGCGAAAGAACTATGGGAAATGAGTGTGAACCACAACCTAGCATTTCCACTCCCTCTGTTTTTGTCCTCTTGCATTTTTGTTTTCCTTCTCAGGTTATTTTTACCTTATTTCTAAGTTCGATTTTTCTTAGGCAGCAAAATAACTATACAGATATGTATACATATATTGTGCTTAATATATACTTAACATATTTAACATGTATTGATCTACTTGCCACCTAGGGGAGAGGGTGGGAGGAAGGAGAGGAAAAGTTGGAACAGAAGGTTTTGCAAGGGTCAATGCTGAAAAATTACCCATGCATATATCTTGTAAATAAAAAGCTATAATTAAAAAAAAAGAAAGAAAGAAAGAAAGACATTTGCTGCTATTAGAAGGAGTGTGCTCACTGGAAGTTCTGAAATGATTGGTCTTAATAAAAAAAAAAAAAAAATCTATCATCAGAGTCCACAGTGGAAAATGGAATATAAACTGGAGGGCAGGAATTTTGTATTATGTTTCTGTGCAGCATAGAGCCTTGTATGTGAATATTAAAATCAATATCAATAAATATTTTCGATCAATTACAAATGATCATGACAAGGTCACTGTAACCATATATAGTTATATCTTTTGCTTCATCACTATCCAATATTTTAATCCCAGCTCCCATAGAACATTCATACACATAAACATAGCATTGTAGAGGCCAGAGATGAAAAGATTTCTAAACTAGTAGTCAAAAGATCTAGATTCTAATCTGGATTCTGCCACAAACTGTGTGACTCTACACAAGTCACATCTCTAGAAATCCTAGGACTTTGGGAGCTGAAAGATTTGCATAATAAAGGGAGGAATTTGGGCTGGGTGGGTAGAGAATAATAACTTCGCCTACTTAGCTTCCCTTTTGTTCTTCTTCAAATTTATTTGCATACTAAACCAGAGAGATCTTGGAAATGCCTAAACTAAATTAGATCTTATCTCTACTGAGATTTACTGCTTGAAAAGATTTAATCTTAGCCTGGGGGCACTTTGCTTGGCTTTGGGAAATTGGGTGTGGTTGATTATGACTAAAAATCCATCAGCTTCCCCTTATAGGGAGAGGTTCTTGTCTTGGTATTACTATTAGACTGAAGTAGAGATTAAAAATGGGTGGTCCTGGAGAGTGGAGTCCAGATTTGGTAGTTTGTAGCAACTTTCCAACTTTTTAAATTGTGGTTCTTGATCCTATGGGAGTTCTCATAACTGAATGTAAGGGTTGCAAAATTATTATAAGAAAATGCTTGATTTCTCTACCTATTTTCTATATCTATATGCCCAGAATCACATACAAATTTCTTAGGTAAAAAGAGGTTGTGAATGGAAAAAGTTTAAGAAGCCCTGGTTTAGATTATATGCTGAGTAGTCTCTAGCCACCACAAGATCAATATAACAAAGCCCAGTAGATCTAGTAGCAGAGATAACTGCAAAATGGCTGCCACAAGACCAGTAATATAATGCTCAGTTTAGACTTAATGTGCCCTGCAGTTAACATTAAGTCACCAAGGGTTAGTGGAGCAATGTACCCAGTAGAGATGCTATAATCAGCAAGTCCAGAAGATGTTGATAGTCCTACAGTGTCCCAATTATGAGTTGACGCCTCACAATATACCCAGTCCGCACATATTTTCTACATGTGGGCTTTCAAATATGATCTCTATGGAAGAGATCCCCGCTGATAGCATTGAGTACACTCCATAGTTTTTGAGAAATGTTATATTGAGACTTTTCTTATTATGTTATTTCATTATATGCTTTTGCTTTGGACTGTATCTTCTGGATGAGTAGGAATGAACACATTGATCAGAGATTAAGAGCTATAGTTTTGTGTAGATGTGGCCCCAAAGAGCACTTGGAACCTGGGGTAACTCTTCTGGGATCTCTGCATGTGAAAGGGTACAATGCGATTTTCATTTAGTTATTCTGCCCTAACTAAAATAATGAACTAGGAAAATTCCCCTTACTTATTAGGTCTCTGTTTATAGGCTGATTGAAGTTCTTTTGACCCAAGTGCCCAGGATAAAGTAATCTCTTCCACTTCTCCAGGGTCACAATTTTTTGACCCTCCCTTTGTAGTCTGGATTTTTCTTTCTCTTTTATAGAATGTTTACAATATTAAAAGATAAAATATATTGAAGTTATATGATTCTGATGAAGTACCTGGATCTGGGAGAGCAGTTCAGAATGTGAAAAATTCACAATAGGCATTATCATAGTAACAAGATACCCTTTATTGTCATAAAAAAGTACATAGGCTAATCAAGATAATTAAGCAGCAAACTGTGAATAAAGGGATCCATTTAAAAGTCAAAAGAATAAGGGCAGGGTTAAGAGAGTTAGGGAGGAGATAGGGAAGGTCCTATTTAGGAACAAACACACATGGAAATTATTTCTACTACATCAGCAAGTGATGATACCAGAATACCAAGAAATAGGGTATGGTAATACAGGATAACACATCCTATTATTTGTATGATGAGAATGTGTCTAATGCACCTGCTGAGGGGAAGGAAGAGTCTCTTATCTGATTTGATGAGTTGAGTAAGCCTTAGTTTTACTGACAAGACAGTCCCAGGAATTTAGTCTTCCTTTGTCAATAGGAACAGGATGGATTCAGAGTTCAGACCATTGCTGACAATGACTGCACCACATCAATACATATAGTTTATGCATTTCTAAACTTTTCCTATATAGTTGGTCTTCATGTACATTTACAATTTCCACAAAACTTTCCAACAATTCCCATTTAATTTCTTGTGCTGATCTAAGATATATCAAAATCTTGATGAGGAAATTCAGACTTTGGAAGGAGTAACTTTTCCTTTACTCAGTGACAGTCCAGATCTCCTCCCTGTAGCACTCCCATGCAGAGTGAATTCCATGTATTCTGGTATATGGTAGATGTTACTATCTGAGGGGTAGAGGAGGCCTCATAAAGGGCAAATTACTTAATCTCTCTGCATTAGTTTTTTAATTTATAATGACTGTCCCTGAATGCCTGGAATGTCTCCTCCCCTCATCTTCATCTCTTAGAATTCTAGCTTCCTGAATAAAATTCCAATGTCACTTCTTACACGTTGCCTTTCCTGATTCCCTCCAGTTATTAGACTGCTCCCTCAATATTACTTTGCATTTGCTGTGTCTGTGTGGATTGCGCCCTACTCCCCATCAGTAAAGTACAGGCTCCTTTAGAGGAGGGACAGGATGTGGCACATGTTAGGTGCCTAATAAATGGCAGATATGTGGCACAGTGAATAGAGTGCAAAGCTGAAGTCAGAGATATTTATCTTCCTGAGTGCAAATCCAGCCTTAGCTGTGTGAATCTGGGCAGGTCACTTCATTTTGCTTGCCTCAGTTTTCTCATCTATAAAATGAGCTGGAGAAGGAAATGGCAAACAACTCTCATATCTTTGCCAAGAAAATTCTAAATGGGGTCATGAAGAGTTGGATGTGATTGAGACAATTGAATAATGAAAATTAAATGGTTTGTGGAATGAATAAGTGACTAGACATTGGCAATTGTCTAGTTGGGTACCTTAGCTCTTATTCAGGATGAGAAATTCAGCAGTTACTCCTAACCTGTCTCTCAGAGCTGTTTTAGTCTTTAGGTATTCTAAATCTGGGGAGAGAGAGAAAGAAAGACAGACAGACATTGACACAGAGAGAGAAACGAGAAAGAGAAAGAAAGAGAGAGAGGGAGAGAGAGAGAGAGAGAGAGGGAGAGGAGAGAGAGAGAGGGAGAGAGAGAGAGAGGAGAGAGAGAGAGAGAGAGAGAGAGAGAAGAGGAGAAGGAGGAGGAGGAGGAGGAGGAGGAGGAGAAGGAGAAGAAGAAGAAGAAGAAGAAGAAGAAGAAGAAGAAGAAGAAGAAGAAGAAGAAGAAGAAGAAGAAGAAGAAGAAGAAGAAGAGAGAAAAGGAAAAGGGAGAGAGAGGGAGAATATGTCTTTGTGGTAGGATAAAGAATAGAGAAAAAAATTAGCCTAACTTGAGAATAGGTTGTCACTTATGCATATCAATCAATCAATATTTGTCAAGTACTCCTATGTGCCAGACACACTATTCTAAGTACTGGGAAATACCAAAAGATGCAAAAGACAGTCCTTGTCCTTAAGGAAGTTACAGTCTAATAACAACATGCAAACAAATATAAACAAAGCCAACTATATAAATAAAAATTTAAAAAGGGAATGCACTGGAATAAAGAGGGCTAGAGATGGACTCCTATATAAGGTGCCATTTTAGTTGGGACTTAAATGAAACCAGGAAGATCAATATGTATATACATATTAAATACATTTAGATATTTGTACATTCACATAAGTGTATGCATGATTCATTTATATATGTGTATATATATATATATATATATATATATTAAAATAGGAATGAAGTAAAGAAAATAAATATAAAGGAGAGTTAACTCTTTGATTTTCAGAAATAGGGACTTTACCTTTTGATATATTATTATTATTGTTATTGTTATTTGTTGCAGAGGAAAGAGACATCATGGAATAATGGAGAGAGTTCTAAATTTGGAGAGGACTTTGATTCAAATCTACTCTTTGCCAGTTGCTTTCAGATGGAACCTGATCCCACAGATTCAAAAATTCCCTCTAATAATATAGGAAAGCAACCCATCCATGTTTGTCTAACTTATTCAACTTTTGTTTATGTTCCCATATAAATTTACTTCATGGTAGTAACATTACAATGTTGCTAATGGAGCATGTCCACTTGTCATCTCTCTCTCTCTCACAACATGACTAGTCAGCCCCCTATTATATAATGAATTCCCTAAGAACATCTTTTATTCCTCTTCTTTATAAGAGATCTTCATTAGTCAAATATAGTAGTCTACTCATTCCTTCCATACCTTCTGTGTGATATTTTTTAATTCTTCAGAGACTGTTGTATTCCATGTTTCTATGACATAAAGAAATGCTAATAAAATGTTGGTATGGAAAATATGGTTTGTTTAATGGAAAGATTGAAACCATTAAAGGAGTTTTGCGATTTCTTAAAGGCAATCCAGCCTGTTCCACTATGGGAAAAATTTATATGTGATATATGTCTCAGATACATATACTGGTGAATAAATTCTATAGACTATGCATGCAAAAGCATGTCATAATGTAGGGAATAAATACTTTTCATCCACTTGATATTTTCTCTGTGGATGGTCAGGCCAAATTTCATTGACTGATTGGAAATATATTTTAGGCATTTCTGAAATGTTCTGAAGACTGATGTTAATGCATAGTATCCTTCACAAAGAGAAACATCTGTGGTACTTCACCTTCTATCATTTCATTCAATAGAACAAAGCATCCTCTTATAGAACTTTTTACAACAGATCTCCTATCTATATATTAGAGTCATTCAAGATTTCTTAAGAAATATGGGATAGAAATAGAAATGGGACTTTTGATTTCAGGAGGAAGAAATTCCCTCTTCTAACAGCCACTGCCCATTACAGAGGACTATTCCATAATGATTTTCTGGAGTTAGTCACAACATTCTCCTTGATATTTAAAAAGAAACTGATCTTTCCAGATGGGCAAGGAAGTTATGTTTTGCTTTCTTGGTTCATTCAGGTTTCCTTGGACAGAGACTTTTCTGGCTTTCTATTGGGGAAAGACAACACATAAAAGAAATAGGAAAAACAGCTGAATTGGGAAGTTAAGTGGCATGATTCACAGTGGCCTAGGAGTGCCATGGAAGAGTGATTTCAGGCAAAAATCAAAGAAGGAAAGGAATGAACCTGATCTCAGGAAGATAAGCATATGTCAGTCAACAAGATGAAATGACCAAGTGCTGAGATATGTTTCTCAACTGCCTTTGGGTTCATGATGAAACATCTCTTACAACTTCTTTTTCACTTCTCAGGAGAACCTGTGAAACATTCTTCCATTTGGCTGTAAATTCTTTTCGTTTTTGGTTTTATTTATCATGTGGCTTCTAAGAAAAATGTTGATAGAACATCTTTTAGATTTAGAACTGGAAGGGATCTTGGAGTTCATCTGATCCAATCCCCTTGTTTCATATATGACGAAACTGAGATTCAAGGTTACACCAGGACTAAAGGTCAGAGATAGTATTTTGAAGCCTAGTTTTTCTGACTCCAAATCCAGGATATTCTCTCTCTCTCTCTCTCCTTCTCTCTCTCTCTTTCTTTCTTACTCTTTTACACATGCACAAAGAGACAGAGAGAAGGGGAAAGACACAGAGGTAGAGAGGAGAGAGAAGGAGAAAGACAGAGAAAGAGAGACACACACAGAGACAGAGAGACAGAGAGGAGAGGAAGAGGGAAGGGAAGGAAGAGGGAAGGATGGAGAAGAGAGAATGAGATAGAGAAAGAGAGAGAGAAAAGAGAAATAAAGAAAGAGGAAGGGAGGGAGAGAGCAGGAGAGAGAGACAGAGACAGAAACAGTCAGAGATGGACACATACAGAGAGAGACAATAAGAAGGGGGAGAGACAGAGACAGAATTAGAGATAGAGAGAGCATTTAAGTACTTAAATGTCAGTCCATCACTGAGCACTGAGGACACAAGCAAAAGCACCTGAGATGGTCACTACCCTCAAGGAGCTTCCATTTTAGTGGGGGAAGACAATACATAAAAGAGATAAGAATTACAGCGGAGTTAGAAAGTTAAGTAGCATGGTTCACAGATGGTTTAGGAGTATAATGGAAGGATGATTTCAGGCAAAATCAAGTGAAAGTTCATTTCTCAGAACTTAATGTCCTAGAAGAGTATAAGATTGCTGAAAAGAGAAGAGGGTGATAATGGCTAGAAGTGAATATGCCAGTTCATTGATCATTGGCTAAAAAAATCTATTTTGTGTTTCAATAGTTAAGATATTTAAAGAGATTCTAAAAACTGTTTGCTTAGAACTACCTGCCCCATTTTGTGCCATTCTATAGTCAACAATGTTGAATTGGAAGGAGGCCATATAGGACTATTGGCCATATTTAATTTTTCTTTGTTTCATTGATTTCTATGCTTAGTGGTAAGCTTATTCTATATTCTGTCACTAGGCCTGTACCTGAAACCTTTCTGTTCTTTAAAAACATCAAATTTTTGGTGATATTGTATAATTGTGAGCCTTAGAACACTATAATTTCAGAAGAATCTAAGTTTCAGATAATGTAATAAACATAGACATATACTCAGTACATCATAAATACATGGTCAATAAGGTAGGTTGTAGCATATTTCCAACAATGAGAATTTAAGAAGAAATTGAATATAATTTAGGAAATATGCTATTGAAAGAGGGAGTAGATAGGTCACATGTCAAGAACAAGGGATTATAGGTGAACAGACTCAGTGTTCAACCAATATTCACAAAAAAAAAAAAGAACTAGGGGGAGACTTTTAGCACATTGATAAGACTTTTTGTAGGCTCTGCAGGGAAACAGCAATAATAATTATATAGAATTAGAAGATTTGGATAGGTTACAATATGCATCGTCAGTGGAAAAATGCCAACATTGATGAGATTTAATAAAATATTTGCGTACTGAGCTCCATAAAATCCTACAGTGATCTCTCTCTTTTTAAAAAATAATTTTTAATGTTTTCTGTTTCTTACTTCAACATATTATTCCATGTATTCTTACTTGCTGAGAATCATCCTTTCTGAGAAATAGTGCATTTTTTTCCCCTTTAGTAGTGTGTGTGTGTGGGGGGGGGGGGGGGGGGGGGGGGGTAAGGGGAAAAACCAGCACAACTGATTAATACATTGAAAAAGTTCAAAACTATGTGCAATGAATGTTAACACCTCCAGGAAAGGGTAGGTATATTGGAGGTATCTACTTAAATCCTTTCATTTGAATCCCACTTGATCTTTAATATTTTGTAACATTTATTTTTGACTTTCTGATGCTTTGCTTTTTCTATTTCTATTGCAGTTTCTATGCATATTGTTTTCTTGACTCTGTTTACTTCATTCTACATCAGTTCATAAAGATCCTCCCATACTTTTCTGTATTCATCATACACATCATTTCCTAGAGAGCAATAATATTCCATTACATTCATATACCACAATTTGTTTAGACATTCCGTAACCAATGGGCATTTATTTTTTCAATTCTTAGCTATCACAAAAAGTGCTGCTCTACATATTTTGGAATAGATGAGAATTTTTTTTCTTAATGATGGCTTCCTTAAGGTGATTTACCATGATCTTCAATGATCATGGTGAAGTGGAAAGAATAGTGGATTTAGAGGCAAAAGACGAGTTCAAATTTTGGTTTAGCCCTTTACTATCTTTTAGGTCTGCGAAAAAGGTTTTTTGGGCCTTAGTTTTTATCAACTGTAAAATGAGGAGGGGTGGATGAGAGAGTCTCTAAGGTCCCTTTTAGTTCCCACTGATGAAAATCTTTGCTTTTGGTTTTGGCTGTGCCATTCTATGTATTTTTGACAATAATTTTCCAGGATTATTTTCTGCCATGACAGTGACCCCTGGTGGATTCAATCTAGGCATTCTTTTTTTTTTTTAAGTCAAAAAGCCCAACTCTCCCTTCAGCCCAAGTCTCTGGTTCTGCAAATTCTCTGCAGATTTTCAAAGGAATATGAGTTCATTTGTGATTTATGGTCTTGTGGCTAATTTCCTAAAGGGCATGGGTTATCCCAAAGGGGTACCCTCCAGAACAGCTGGCCCACTGTGATAGCTTCCTCTTATCCCCAAAGAGTTTGTATATGAGAGAGATATATACCACAGCTCAACCCAGAGAATAATTTTGATTCTGCTCTGAATATCTCATCCAAGCCTAAAGGAGTTCCTACCACAAGCCCACAATTCTTCAGATTTTAGCTGGTTATTTTCCCCTCTCAACCGTTGGTTGGCAGGAGGTAGAGCTTCCCAGGATAGAACTAATGGACAGGATTGCATTTACTGAACAATCAGATTTTGCTCTGTGTGCATCTGCAAAGAATACCTAGGCATATAGATTTTTAAGTAGTGAGGTTGGGGGTGAGAGTAAAATACTGGTTCCTGAGAAAGCAAAAGGCATAACATGTAGGACTAGAATGGTCAATTTTCATTCATTGATTTACCAGATATTCATAAATAGTAATAATGATTTTGCAGCAGAGGCCCTCAAACTCAGAGCAGATATCAGAGGAGTGTCAATAATGGGACATGTTTGTGGGGGAACATGGGTCTGGGAAAATCTAAAAGGACAAAAGTCTTTTGTTTATCTCCTTTTACTGACACTTATAAGATGTGGGTAGGGGTACATTTATTTCTCATATAATCCCAGACCCAAAGCTCATTGGTATGGGACTCTTTCCTTTTTTTTTTTTTTTTTTTTTTTTTTCCAATTTAATAGCCTTTTATTTACAGGTTATATGTATGGGTAACTTTACAGCATTAACAATTGCCAAACTTCTTGTTCCAATTTTTCACCTCTTACCCCCCACCCCCTCCCCCAGATGGCAGGATGACCAGTAGATGTTAAATATATTAAAATATAAATTAGATACACAATAAGTATACATGACCAAACCATTATTTTGCTGTACAAAAAGAATCAGTCTCTGAAATATTGTACAATTAGCTTGTGAAGGAAATCACAAATGCAGGTGGGCATAAATATAGGGATTGGGAATTCAATGTAATGGTTTTTAGTCATCTCCCAGAGTTCTTTCTCTGGGCGTAGCTGGTTCAGTTCATTACTGCTCCATTGGAAATGATTTGGTTGATTTCATTGCTGAGGATGGCCAGGTCCATCAGAACTGGTCATCATATAGTATTGTTGTTGAAGTATATAATGATCTCCTGGTCCTGCTCATTTCATTCAGCATCAGTTAGTGTAAGTCTCTCCAGGCCTTTCTGAAATCATCCTGTTGGTCATTTCTTACAGAACAGTAATATTCCATAATATTCATATACCACAATTTATTCAGCCATTCTCCAACTGATGGGCATCCACTCAGTTTCCAGTTTCTAGCCACTACAAAGAGGGCTGCTACAAACATTCGTGCACATACAGGTCCCTTTCCCTTCTTTATGATCTCTTTGGGATATAAGCCCAGTAGTAACACTGTTGGATCAAAGATGGTACTCTTTCCTTACTGGGGGAGATCAGTGTCCCACCTCTCTATAAAAGGTGGGATGAAGTTGATGACAGAGAAACAGAAAGAAAGAGGCAGAAGTAGAGATGGAGAGAGACACACAAAAAGAAAACACCTCTGGTTTTCTTCCAGTTGTCCTTCTCCCCCCCCTCCCAAGTTATTTTAGGTTCTTCTAGATTCCAGCTTCAAGAGAGATGAAAGATACCAACCCACTTCAGGTTATTTTTTTTAAATTAAAATTTTTTTATTTTTTTCTGGTTGTACATGTATATTAATTTTTTAACACACATTTCTTTATGAATTATGTTGGGAGAGAAAATAAGAACAAAAGGGAAAAACCATGAGAAAAAAACAAAACAAAAAGTGAACATAGTACATGTTGCTTTATATTCATCTTCATAGTTCTCTCTTTGAATGCTGATGGCATTTTCTATCCAAAGTTTATTGGAATTGCTTGGATCCCTGAACCACTGAAAAGAACCAAGTCTTTCATACTTGATCATTGTACAATGTGGCTGTTACTGTGTACAATGTATTCCTGGTTCTGCTTGTTTCTCTCAACATCCGTTTGTGTTAATCTTTCCATGTCTTTCTGAAATTAGCTTGTTTACTGTTTTTTTTTTTTAGAATAATAATATTCCATAACTTATTCAGCAATTCCCCAATTGATGGGCATTTACCCATTTTTCAATTCTTTGCCACCATAAAAAGCTGTTACAAACATTTTTGCATAAGTGAATTTGTTCCCTCCTTATGATTTCCTTGGGATATCCCACTTCAGGTTGCTGAAGGAAAAGACTCCAGAAAGAAGCTAATGTAAAAGTTGCTGACAATTCCCATCATGTCCCTATCCTTAGCTTGTTCTACTATACTTAGAGGAACTTCCTATTAGGTAAGATCTGAGATTCTGTGTGTGTGTGTGTGTGTGTGTGTGTGTGTGTGTGTCTTTCAGTCTCTGTCTGATTGTCTCTTTCTCATTCTTTCTATTTCTGTTGAACTTATCTTGCTCCCAATGGAAAAGCTCCTTTACTCCATATTGTCCATGTATGCTTTCTCTGCTTTCTGGTGTTTTTTTTTTTTTCTTTCCCTATTTGATTTGGATAAATGGTGCTCATTGTGGAAGTGGGATTTAATAGGAAAAGGTCAAACTTTGGATATACAGCTTGAGGTACTATGTCCCTCATATCCTCATTAATGAAACAATCTTTAAAAGCTAACTTGAAGCTGAAAATCATATTTCTTAGACTAATAATATTTATCGTAACAGATAGATATAATTCTAGCCCAAAACCTCTTTTGGCTCTGATTTACTGCTCTGAATAGCCAAATAGAGAATAGAATGGCCAAACTTCTAGTCCTGACCTCCTGCTTCCTCTCCTAGCAAGAATCAAAGTTTCCTTTGGAGAATATTAAAGAGAAGTTAAAAACATCTATTTTGCCTCCCTTTAAGGAACACAACATGGAGCAGCTAGGTGGTGCAGAGTTTAGAGCCCCAGGCCCAGAGTCAGGAAGCCTCATCTTTCTGAGTTTAAATCTGGCCTCAGATCCTTGGCTGTGTGATTCTGGATAGGTCACTTCACCCTATTTGTCTGATTTCCTCATCTATAAAATAACCTTGAGAAGGAAATGGCAAACTTCTCCAGTATCTTTGTCAAGAAAATCCCAAATGGGGTCACAAAGAGACAGACATAACTGAAATGACTGAACAACAATAATAACAAGGAACATAATGACATTACCATGTTATATATGGCAGGTATCTGTCACAATACTTATTCCTGCTCCTGAGTGAATTAGAATAGGCTTATAATAGTTACAGTTGGAGCAATAGAGTGGAAAAGTGAGAATCCCAGATAATACACTCTAACCAAGTGGGATTTATGCCAGGAATGCAAGGGCTGGTTCAATATCAGGAAAAACTATCAGCCCAATTGACCACATCAGTAACAAAAAAAAAACAACTAATAAAAATCAGATGATTATTTCAATAGATGCAGACAAAGCATTTGACAAAATACAACACCTGTTCCTAATAAAAAAACACTAGAGAGCATAGGAAAAAATGGAATTTTATTTTTATTTTTTTATTTTTTTATTTTTTTTATTTTTTTGTTTTTTTAAAATGGAATTTTCTTAAAAGTGATGAGTAGCATCTATCTAAAACCATCAGCAAGCTTTATATGTAATGGAGATAAGTTAGAAGCATTCCCAATAAAATCAGGGTGAAACAAGGTTGCCTACTTTCACCACTGCTATTCAATATTGTATTAGAAATGTTAGGTTGTAAGTGAAATGAGCAGAACTAAAAGATCATTGTACATGGCAACAACAAGATTATACAAAGATCAATTCTGATGAACATGGCTCTTTTCAATAATGAGATGATTGAAGCCAGTTCCAATGATCTTGTGATGAAAAGAGTCATCTACACCCAGAGAGAGAACAGTGGGAACTTAGTATAGAGAACAACATAGAATTTTCACTCTTTTTGTTGTATTTGCTTACATTTTTTTCTTTCTCATTTTTCCCCTTTTTGATCTGATTTTTCTTGTGCAGCATGATAATTGTATCAATATGTATACATATAGTGCATTTAACCTATATATTTTAACATGACTTGCCATCTAGGGAAGAGGTGGGCGGAAAGAGGGGAATCTGGAACAAAAGATTTTACAAGGATCAATGTTGAAAAATTATCCATGTATACATTTTGAAAATAAAAAGCTTTAATTTAAAAAAAAGTTACAGGCAGCACTTGAATCTAGATATTCTTGACTTTCTGGCCAATCCACTAACCATTTGATTGGCCAAGCTGCCTCTCAAAAAATTAGTATTTTTAAAATTTTCTTTAAATTATCAAATAAAATCAAATGAACTGTAAAAAAGAAAAGAAATGTTAGTTTTAGCGATAAGAGAAAAAAAGATATGGAAGGAATTAGAATAGATAATGAGGAAACAAAATTATCATTCTTTGCAGATGATATGATAATTTATTTAGAGAACCTAGAGAATCAACTAAAAAAATTTCTAGAAATAACAATTTTAGCAAAGTTGCAAGATAAAAGATAAACTCACACAAATCACTGACATTTGTATGTTACCAGCAAAGCCCAACAACAAGAGATAGAAAGAAAAATCTCATTTAAAATAACTGTAGATGATATAAAATATTTGGGAATCTTCCTGCTGAGAAAAAGCCAATTATAAAATGCTTTTCACATAAATAAAATTAGATCTAAACATTTGGAAGAATATTATGTGCTCATGGGTAGGCCGATCTATTATAATAAAAATGACAATTTTATCTAAATTAATCTACTTATTCAGTGTCATAGCAATCAAACTCCCAAGAAATTACTTTGCAAATCTAGAAAAAATAATAACAAAATTCATCTGGAAGAACAAAAGGTCAAGAATTTCAAAGGAATTAATGAAAAAAAATGCAAAGGAAGGTGACCCAGATGCACCAGATCTAAAATTATATTTAAAGTGATGGTCATCAAAATCATTAGGTATTGGCTAAGAAATAGAATAGTGGATTAATGGAATAGGTTGGGTTCACAAGATACAATACTTAATGGTTGTATTAATCTAGTGTTTTATAAACCCAAAGACTCCTGCTTTTAGAATAACAACTCACTATTTTAAAAAAATTTCTGGGAAAACTGAAAAATAACATGGCAGAAACTAGGCACTGACCAACATAGAATACTCTATACCAAGATAAGTTTGAAATGTTTCATGATTTAGACATAAAGGATGATACTATAAACAAATTAGAGAACAAGAGATAATCTACTTTTCAGATATGTGGAGAAGAGGAGAATTTATGGCCAAAGAAGAACTAGAGAATATTATAAAATGCAAAATGGATAATTTTGATTACATTAAATTAAACTATTTTTGCACAAACAAAATCTATGCAGCCAAGATTAAAGGGGAAGCAGTAATCTGGGGGGAAATGTTTATATCCAATGTTACTGAAAAAGCCCACATTTCTAAAATATATAGAGAATTGACTCAAATTCATAAAAATACATGTCATTTCTCAATTGATAAGTTGTCCAAGGATAAGAAGAGACAATTTTCAGACAAAGAAATTACAGTTATCCCTAATCATATGAAAAAAATGTTCTAAATCACTATTGATTAGAGAATGCAAATTAAAACAACTCTGAGGTACCACTTCACCAGTCTCAGATTGACTAAGATGACAAGAAAAGTTAATGATAAATGTGGGAGGAGATATGGGAAAACTGCAGCACTAATTCATTTTCAGTGGAGTTGTGAAATGATTCATCCATTCTGAAGAGAAATTTGAAGCTATGCCCAAAGGGCTATCAAACTGGGCATACCTTTTGATCCAGTAGTATCTCTCCTGGGCCTTTTCCTAAAGAGATCATAAAAGGGAAAAAGGATCCACATGTATAAAAATGTTGTAAGGCTTAGATGAACTAATGTTGAGTGAAGTGAGCAGAACTAGGAGAACATTGTATACAGTAACAAGATTATTTGATGATCAACTGTAATGGACTTGGCTCTTTTCAACAATGCGGTGATTCAAGACAATTCCAATAGATGTGGGATGGAAAATGACATCAGCACGTAGAAAATATTTTCACCTTTGTTGTTTGTTTTTTTTATTGATTTTTTCCCCTTTTGATTTGATTTTTCTTGCACAACATGACAAATATGAAAATATGTTCAAAAGAATTGCATATGCTTGACTTAGATTGCTTGCTGTCTTGGGGGGGGGGAGGTAAGGGAGGGAGGGAGAAAAAAATTGAACACAAAGTTTTACAAAAATGAATGTTGAAAACTCTCTTTACATGTATTTGGAAAAATAAAATACTATTGAAGAAAAAAAATAGAAAAGCAAAGAGAGTCTCAAAGGGAGTCTCCTGTTTGAGAGTTCCCAAAGAGGACTATCTCAAACTCAAGCTCTCTAACTCTGCTCTCCTTTTGGTGGGGTAAGGTCTTCATTTGCACCAAAAAGGACTGAGTCTACTACCAATGGGCTTGGAGACAGGGGTATACAGAATATTAGAATCTTGGAAAAGGAGGACATCTCAAAAACTTTGTAGTTTAATGCATACTTGATTAGGAATTCCTGTCCCACCATAAATTTGGCTTGTTGATTGATTAAGGAAGATCTCTAGCAAGAAAGAAAACACTACCTCCTGAAGCATCCCAAACCACTTTATGGATAGCTTTTATCCAAAGATTTTTCTTTTATGAAGATTAAATTTGCCTCTAAGTCACTTTTATTCATTGCTCCTAATATTTCTTCCAGAACATTATCCTTCAAGTACTTAAAAGACAATCATGATACATGATTAGATTGTTGTTGTTCAGTTGTATCTGACTCTTCATGACTCTATCTGGAGTATCCTTGGCCAAGATATTGGGGTGCTTTGCCACTTTCTTCCTCAGCTCATTTCTTTTCTTTTTTTTTTTAATTAAAGCTTTTTGTTTCCAAACATATGCATGAATAATTTTTAACATTCACCTTGTAAAACCTTGTGTTCTAATTTTTTTCTCTCTCTTCCTCTCACCCCCTCTCCTACATGGCAAGTAATCTAATATATGTTAAACTTGTGCAATTTTTTTCTATACATATTTCCACAATTATCATTCCAGTTCATTTTCCAGATGAGGAACTGAGAAAACAGGGTTAGGTGACTTGCCCAGGGACACGTAACTAGTAACTTACTAGTAAATTAGTAGCTTACTAACACCATCTATCCATTTTGCTAACTAGCTGCTCAATCTCTAGACTAAATGTCCTCACTTCTTTCAACTAATACTTAATTAACCTGACCCTCTCAAAGTCTATCACCAGTATTGCTGCTCTTCTAACTTTCAAACTTAGCAACAGGCTTTTTTCATGGAACACTATTTTTATTTGAAAGAATGCCTGATAGACAAAGTATGGGTATTTAAGATGAGTATTGACAGACATTTTCTTGAAAACAAATGAAGTAAGCCTACCAATTTAAAGAAAACAACTATTTGTAGCTAATGATTAAATTTGAGCTTTCAAGAGAAAATTAGAATTTTGGAAAACTTGTATCTACCACTTGTGAGCTTGACAGCTTCTCAATATTTATAGATCTTTTTTCTGATGAGATATCAATGAATCTGAGTGATTTCTAATTTAATTTTCTTGTTTGTACCATGCTTACATTTTATTTTAATTTTTTCTTAATAGTATTTTATTTTTTCAATTGATGTAATTATATTCAATTTTCCCACTATTTTTCAATTAATGTTATGTAAAGATAGTTTTCAACATTCATTTTTGTAAGATTTTGAGTTCTAATTTTTTTCCCTTTCCTTTCTTCCCTCCCCCTTGCCCAAGACAGAAAGCAATCTGATATAGGTTTTACATATTCAATAATTTCAAATATATTTCCATACTAGTTGTGTAGTGAAAGAAAAATCAGAACAAAAGGGAAAATAGAAAGAAAAAACAAACCAACAAACAAAAACAGTGTAAATCGCATGCATTGATCTGCATTCCCTCTTGATACTTCTTCTTCAGGATGTAGATGGCATTTTCCATTCCAAAGTCTATTGGAATATCTTGGATCACTATATTGCTGAGAAGTGCTAAGTCTGTCATAGTTGATCATCACATAATCTTGCTGCTACTGTGTACAATGTTTTCCTGGTTCTGCTCACTTCACTCAGTATCAGTTCACATAAGTCTTCCCAGGCATTTCTAAAATCAGCCTGCTCATCAATCATTTCCTATTGAATAATAATATTCCATTACATTCATATACCATAACTTATTCAGTTATTCCCAAATTGATGGTCATCCACTCAATTTCTGATTCCTTGCCACTATAAAAAATGCTATTACAAATATTTTTGTACACGTGGGTTCTTTTCCTTCTTTTATGATTTCTTTGGAATACACACCTCATAGTGATATCATTGGATTAAAAATTACACAAAGTTTCATAGCCCTTTGGGCATAGTTTCAAATCGCTCTGTGCAGAAAGGATGGATCATTTCACAACTCTGCTAACAATGCATCAGTATCCACTTTTCCCCTCCAACATTTATCTTATCTTTTCCTGTCATCTTAGCCAGTCTGAGAAATTTAAAGTGATACCTCAAAGTTGTCTTAACTTTCATTTTTCTTATCAATAGTGATTTAGAGCATTTTTTTATATGACTATAAGTGGATTTAATTTCTTCATCTGAAAATTGTCTGTTCATATCCTTTGACCCCTTATCAATGGGGAATGACTTATATTCTTATAACTGACTCCATTCTTTGTGTATCTTAGAAATGAGATTTTTATCACTAACATTGGCTATAAAAATTATTTTCCCTTTTGATCTTGTCTGTGTTGGCTTTGTTTGTGCAAAACCTTTTTCATTTAATGTAATCAAAATTATTTATTTTGCATTTTGTAATGTTTTCTCACTTTTCTTTGACTATAAATTGCTTCATTCCCCAAAGATTTGAAAGGTAGACTATCTCTTGTTCTCCTAATTTACTTATAATATCACCCTTTATGTCTAAATCATAAGCAATATGCTAGATCATATCAATAAGAGAAAAGAGCATAAATCTCATGATTATATCAATTAGTACAGAAAAATCTATAATAAAATACAGTACTCACTTAATGTTTGGTCTTTTAAAAAATATTTAATAATGCAGCATATCAACATTTGGGAGATTCAATTAACTCTGTGAACCAGTATTTCCAAAATGGCCAATCTAGGGTGTTATAAAATCATACATAGGTAAAAGATCCATTCATAGTGCTTGATAGATGGATTTTAATATAGCAGAATATGAAAAGTTCATTGATGTAGTGATTTCTGATTTCACATTTATATTGCTATTGTTCATCCTTTGCTTTTCAGAGGACCAATGACATCATGAGGGTGATGTCTTGACTTGTGAATGGATTGGATTTAAGTGAGGCAGAACTGCATAAAATCCTCAGCTCCACACTCTTCTCCAATCATTGGAACCCAGTGGCAAGACAACAGTCAAGATGACTAATCACAACTAACTTTCAAGAAATTACCACTTAAACAAACAAACAAAAAAAAAGAAATCACCACTTTAGGTCAGTTGGATGGCGCAGTGGATAGAGCACCAGTTCTGGAGTTAGGTCAGACACTTAACCCTTACTAGTTGTGCGACCCTGAGTGAGTCATGTAATTCCACCACTTATTGAATTTTGGTATAGTGTCAAAGAAGACAGTCCACAATTGCTCCCAAACTATCAAAATACTCTTCTCTTTCTCAAATACCTACCAATGAAAGTGAGGCCATTTTTTTCTTCATATACTTCAACTAAAAGTATTTATCAGAACACAGTGAATAAAGAAGCAGATATAAGAATCTAGTTGCCTTCTCTTAAACTGGATATTAGATTTTTTTTTAAATGGAAAGCAATACTATTCTTTTAATGATTTTTTTGTGAATAGAGTTATTTTCATAAAATATTTCTATTAACATGTACTTGATATATTATTTCAAATGAGTTAATATTTTAAAATTTTCTCAGTTTTAATTTTTAATACCTTAAATAACAGTTCATGTAGCTATATAAACAAAATTCTTTGTGATCCTCAATTATTTTAAAAAATATGAAGGAGGTCCTGAGACCAAACATTAAGTGAGTACTGTATTTTATTATAGATTTGTTTGTACTAATTGATACATTCATGAGATTTATGCTGTTTTCCCTTATTGATAGATCTAGCATCTTGCTCATTTCCTTGATTTTAAACTATCTTTTTATTCTTGAGTTCAAATCTGGCTTCATATACTTATTACCTGTTTCATTCTGGGCAAATCACTTAATCCCACTTGCTTCAGCTTCTTCATCAGTAAAATGAGCTGAAGAAGAAAATGGCAAATCACTCTAGTATCTTTGCCAGGAGAACCCCAAATGGCATCATGAAAAGTCTGAGATGACTGAACAACCACAAAAAAGGCTTTATTAGCCCTTTGGTCTCTGTGGTGGGCTTTTCGACATATTGTCTGATGATTTTTTTGGGGGGCATGTGTGAAGCTATCCTAGAAATGTTATTATTTCAAAAACACCCAGGATGATGGCTTTGTAGTGTTTCCTAGGCCAAGACTCAGCATCTATTCTGCCTTCTGGTATTGATTCCTGTTTTCTGGCTAAGTTGTAAACACAGTCTTTGGACAACACTCAACATAAGGTTGGAGTCCCAGAGTGAATATTTATGTAGAGTTTATACTTGGTACCAGTTGGACTGTCCACTTCTAACAGGAATGAAAGGAGAAAGGGAGGAAAGGAAGAAAGGGAAAAAAAAAAGCTCTAGGTCCTTTTCAGGCCTGTCTTATTAGCCAGCATATTACTAACTGGTTAATGTGTCTTATTTCTGCATTAATTTTTCCCCACCCTACCCTCTCCCTTTCCTCCATTTCCAGTCTGCACCACCTTATGAGGGAAATGAATTCCACATGTGTATCCCCCCTAGGTGAAATAGCCAGAAGTGTCACTAATGTATGGTGAATTCAGGATTGGGTAGGGGGAGGGATGGGGGGCTCCTTCTGTGGTTGTTTTTGAGTTATTTCAATCACATCTGATTCTCTGTGACCTCATTTAGGGTTTTCTTAGCAGAGATATTGAAGTGGTTTGTCATTTCTTCTCTAGCTCATGCAATGATGAGGAAACTGAGTTAAAAGGATTAAGTGATTTGTCCAGAGTCACATAGCTAGCAAGTGTCTGAGGGTAGATTTGAACTTAGGTCCTGTTGACTCCAAGCTTGGTACTCTATCCACAATTCCACCTAACTGCTCCAGGCTGTTTCGCCTGCAGGGTTCAGGGGTATCTCTCAGCCACTGAATTGCCAAAAAAAAAAAAAAAAAAAATAGCAAACAACAACAAAAGAGAGGTTTCTGAACATAATATCAATCCCTATTTCCATCTCGACAGTCCTGAGATTGCATAATTTAATCTTCTTCGTTCCCCATCCCCCTCTCCACTATTGGGGATACACAGATAACTTTAACTGAATTCTGACTTGACTTCTTACCTTTCCAGCCTTCTTAAACCTGACCTTTCTCTTCAGTCTCTTTGATCTTGCTCCTCACATAGCACATTTCTTCTTATTTTTGCCCACCATTCTCTGTTCCCTCCCTTTGGCTTCTTCTTTTCCCTGGCTACCTATAAGATCCAATTCACTTCCTGCCTGCCTTATGGATCTTGGAAAGTCTTCCTTAGTTCCCCCCAACTGCTAATGCCTTCCCTTCCATCTACTCTGTACATCTTGTTTGGGCTTAGTCATTTGCATGTTGACTTCCCCATTAGAATGTGAGCTTCAGGGCAGGGTCTATTTCTGCCTTTCTTTATATCTCCATTGTTTAACACAGTACCTGGCTCAGAGGAAGTGCAAAAGCAATACCTCTTGACTGACGGATTCTGCTATTTACAGCCTTCCCAGCAAACACCTATCTCATTAGCTTTAAAATGAAGGACTTGGACTCCGTGATCTCTAAGGCTGCTTTTAACTCTAAATCTACATATGATTCTTTAATCTATGCTACACCTTCTCCATCATGTGTGTGTCCCCCAAATCTGGAAAATCCATGTAAATTTTTTTGACCCTTTCTTAGTGCCAGAGAAGAAATCTGAATTATTATGAAATTAAAACATAAAATATCTTGATAAAACATAAAAAATAAAATATCTCACTACAATATATTTTATGCATTTCTGAGATTCTAAATTTTTTCTATGTTATCTGCTAGCTTTCTTTATCATCTGCAGCTTCTACAAAACTCCTACAAAATTCCCACTTAATACCGTATGCTGATTTGTGATGTGTTGAAACTGTGATGGGGAAAGTTGTGGTGTAGAAGGGATAACTGTATATTTATCAACAAAATGGACTGGTTTTCTTTGTGAAATTGACTGCCACAGAATTTTTAATAATTGAATGTATGATTAAAATCCATCCAATTTAAGTTAAAAATAAAATATTATCAAACTTGTTTTGTGTACCCTAATCTTTTGGGTAAAAGGCTGGTAGAAGCAGGAAATGTCTGGATTTATATATCTTCAGTTAAATGATAAAATGAAAGCTATGAGAATTAATTGGCTAATGGGGTGGGTAGGGGGGCAACAAGGATTGCGTGTGTGAAGGAGAGTAAGAAGTTCCGGATGACAATAAAGTCAGAGGCTTGAGTGTTGGAAGGATGATGGTATCTCTGATTATAATTTAGAAAAGTTAGGAAGAATTGAAGGTTTTGGAGGGAAGATAAAGTGAACATGTTCATTTTTGGACATGGTGAGTTTGAGATGCTTATGGGACATCCAGTTTGAGATATCCAAAAGGTAATTGGTAATAAGTGACTGGAGATCAGGGCTGATTATGAATAAATAATATGTATGATATAAATATTATTTATTATGTTATATAATATAAATAATATTTATAATATAATATAAAAATAAATGAGAGAGATTAGGGCTGCATATATTTGTCTGGATATATTTTGATCTCTGCATAGAGATGATAGTTGAATTCTTGAAATTCATGAAATCACTGTTCCTAAGGAAAAAAAAAAAAAAGAAAGAAGGAAAGGGAAAAGAGAAAATAAAAAGGGGACAACAGAAATTCTAAAGTCACACTGGGAGTAAGAAATAGATTTGTAACAAATGATGATATATTGAAATTATGGGAAGAACTGATCTGAACAGTAGGAGGCATGGGTTATGGTCCTGGATTATCGTTTTATTAATACATTAAATTTTTAATTAATTTTATTAATCTATCATTTTACTAATACATTAAAACATTTTTTTTTCCTCTGGGACCTCATGTAAAATGAAGAATTTCGATCCAGATCATCTATTCTTCACTGGATTTAAAATTAGAAAGGACCTTACCATGAAATTCACTTCAAGCTCTTTATTTTACACATGAAAAAATGGAAATCCAGAAAAATTGAGCACTGTATGGAAGGTCACAGAGAGAATTAGTATAAGAGCTAGAATTTGAACCCAGGTCCTTTTAACCCAAATAGTGTTTTTTTCCCCTCTATGATGTCTGTGCCATACTGACTCTCTCAAGGCCTTTCTGATTCTGACATTCAGTGAAACAATTCAAGTCCATTCTTGATGCAAGAATCTAAATGGGTTGATGATAGCTTGAGTAATGAACCCCTATGATGCTTCAATCCATCATTAAGCCTTTATTAGGTGCCCAATAGGTGTGAGACATAGCACATAAACTAGGCACTGGAGATATAAATATTTTTAAAAATGAAGCAATCATTGCTTTTAAGGACTTTACTTCTGTTTGGGGAGGCAACATGTGCATATGTAAACATATATGTATATTTATACATGCATGCAATGTATGTATATATGTGTGTTTGTATACATATGTATATAGAAATAAATATATAGATATACATGTACATGCATATAGCTACATATACATTACTTTACAACTATATCTATACACACAAATATTAAATAAAAGGTAGTGAGGCCATGGAGGACATTAGTGGTTGAAGGATCAGGAAAAGCTTTGTGATAAAACACTGAACTTGGAGTCAAAAAGTTGTTAGTTTGAATCCTTCTGCAGATGTTTACTAGCTGTGACTGGGAAAATCACTTAATCTCTCTTAATCCCAATTCCCTCATCTGTATAATGGAGATAATAATAAAACCTATCTTAGTATTATGTGGATCAAATGAAATAATATACAGGTTGTTCTAAAAGTCATATAGTGACTCAATAAGCTCAATAAGCTTTAATAGCTCAAATTTTAAAAAATAATGTGCAAATTGTCCCAAATGCAAATGCAAAAGCTTTACTTAAAAGTTCACTAAGAACTTTTAGAACACATGAAAACTATCCAAGCCCCCCTACCAATAGCCCTTTATACACAAAATATTTTGTAAACTTTAAAGCTCTATAAAATAGCTATTGTTGTTATGTTATTTGAAGGTGGCTTTTGAGCTGTGTCTCAAAGGAAGTTGGGAATTCTAGGAGGCAAAGGTGAAAAGAGACTCTGTTTTCATCATCATTGAGACACAGAAGTGGGACATGTGTGGAGAACAGAGGAAAGTCTAGTTTGGCTGGCTCCTAGAGATTACCAGAGAGTAATGTGTTATGAATTGGAGAGGGAAATGGCAAATCACTCCCATATCTTTGCCAAGAAAATCCCACGGACAGTATGGTGTGCTATGATCCACAGGGTCACAGAGAGTGGGACATGACTGAACTATTAAACAGCAGCAATGTATTATGAAGCTCTGCAGATGGATTGGGTCTAAGTTATGAATGGCTTTAAAAGGTTAAAGAGTTTATTTTTGATCCAGAGATAATAAAAAAAAAAAAACCCTGGAGTTTATTGAGTAAGGAAAAGATGTGATTGGATTTATGATTGAGGAAAATCCCTTTGGCAGTTGAGTGTATGGATCAGAGTAGGGAGAGTCTTTACTTTAACTTTTACTTTACTTTACCTTAAGTAGGGAGATATATTAATTAACTTCTTGTTCAATTTCTTTTTCTAAAATGGGACTATTTAAGTAATTTATTTCCTCCTCTGTTAATCTGGGCAATCTATACTTTTGTAAGTATTCATCTATTTCATTTAGATTATCAGATTTGGGCAAATTATAATTTTATACATTCTAACAATGTGCACAATAACCACAAAATCAGAAAAGAAAAATAACTTTGAAAGATCATATTTACGACCAGCAGAGTGACCAGTCATAACTCCAGGAGACTGATATTGAATTATGCTTTCTACTTCTTAGCAGAATGAATATAAACAGATATTAAATTCTAGAGCTGGGATTAAAATCTAGGCCCCTTGGTTCCAAGCCTTGAGCTCTTTCTACTCTACAATGTTATCTCATTTTTATATACCATGTTGCTTTTATTATCATATATTCATTAACTAAAAATTTTACTGAGAGGGACTTAATCCAGAGGAACCATTGATGAATATGACTACTCATTTGATTCCTTCTCTCCTTGTAGAATGTTTTGTGGAATAAAATAAATTTGTTGTTGTTCAGTCATTTTGCAGTTGTACCTGACTTTGTGACCCCATTTGGGATTTTCTTGGCAAAAGTACTGGAGTGATTTGCCATTTCCTTCTCCAGCTCATTTTACAGATGAAGAAACTGAGACAAACAGGATTAAGGGATTTGCCCAGGATCACATGGCTTGTAAGTGTCTGATGTCAGATTTAAACTCTGAAAGATGAGTCTTTCTGACTCCAGGCTCTGTCCTCTATCCGCTGCACTACCTAGTTGCCCTAAAACCAAATTAGGCAACATCATTTAAAACCACAAGAAATCATTATCTAGACAGATGATTCCTTGTAACTTTAAAGAATCATCATTGTGGGGCAGCTTGGTGGTGTAGTGGATAGAGCACCAGCCCTGAAGTCAGAAGAACCTGAGTTCAAATGTGGTCTCAGATACTTAACACTTCCTAGCTGGGTGACCCTGGGCAAGTCACTTAACTACAATTGCGTCAGCAAAAAAACCAAAAAAACAAAAAAAAACCCTGCATTATTCCAGCAGTTCCCCTAATCCCTCGGTGGGGCTAGATGACTTGTTTTGTTTCGAGGGGTCATGCTTGCATTATCTGGAACCAGAACTTATGATCTCTAAATTCTCCAGCTCAAAATTCTGTTTCTATGATGGACTCTCAGCTTCCTCCAAGAAGCAATCTATTAACAAGCCTTCCATATCCTAAATATTTGGGGACCCGTACAGCTAGAATCTTCAGTCCTTGGACACAAATGGCCTAGAAGTTGAACTCTGCAGAACAAAGAATCAGGTTTTTCCTCTATAGAGTGACAAATTTAATGACAGACATGAAGTCCATGATATCTGGGGAATTCTCAATTCATTAGTAAGCAAACTACCAGTCCCATGGGCCATCAGGGGAACCATTAAATTAGTAATGAACATGCACAAAAAAGAACTTCTACATAGTGAACAATGAGGTAGTACTAAAGCTAACCAGGGGAAGGGGAGAAAGTAAAATGGATTGCCCTTGGGGAACTGTCTTGATCCCCAGCTCCTGCCTCCAACAGAGACCCATCTTTCTAATGCCAAAATTCTTCTGGTGATTTGTATAGCTGTGAGTTATAAAGTACTGTAATGTATAATTATATTGATGATCACCCAAAGGGCAATGGGTGGGGGGGTGCAGTGCCTGGCAGATTTTGAATTTGTGCTTGGGAAGCTGATGGTGGGAAACTCCTTCCGGTGAAGACTAGCACCTTCTCTACAACTTACAGTCTTGGCGAATTGCACAGTCAGTCAGTCAGTCAGTCAGTCAGGCAATCAGTCAGTAAACATGCATTAAGCACCAACTGCATGCCAGGCATTGTGCTAAGGCCAGGGGTACAAAAAAGACAAAAGACAGTTTTTATTCTCCAGGAGCTCCCAGTCTAGTGGGGAAGACAACCTGCCAACAATTGTGTACAAACAAGGATGTCCAAGATAAATAGGAAATAATCAACAGATTTGTTTGTTTTAAGGAAAATGTGTTTGTATTAAGGAAAATTGGGAAAGGCTTCCTGTAGATTGTGGGATGTTAGCAGGGACTTGAAGGAAGCTGAGGAGTTAGAAGTTGGAGATGAGGAGGGAAAGCATTTTAAGTGAGGGGGAGCAGCCAGTGAAAATGTCTGGAGCAGAGACATGGCGTGTCACTGAGAAGTTAACTGACTTGCCCGGAGTCACAGGGTAGTAAAAACAATGCTTAATGACTGAATGCATGATGATGGGTGCAAACAGGCTGCAACATATTTTAAACAGGAGTTACTCAGGATAAACAGTGTAAAGATGGCATCATCCTCATAGACAGCTAGATGGTGTTTGATGAAGTTCTGGGTTTGGACTCAGGAAAAACTGAATTCTAATCTGGCTTCAGATATTAGCTGTGTGACTTTGGACGAGTCACTTACCCTGTTTGCCTCAGTTTCCCCATCTGTAAAGTAGAAATAACAATAGTGCCCACCTCCTGGGGTTGTGGTGAGAATCAAATGAGATGTTTATAAAGGGCTTAGTGCTTTGGCTGGCACATAGTGGATGCTATATAAATGCTGGCTGTTTTAATTGCTTTTCAAAAAACATATGATTTGGAAATACAGTGAGGAATGATCAATGGACAACCCGTGTATTTCATAAGTATCTTTGTAATGTCAAAAGGATGGGAGGTAGGACCTCAGCATGTTGGGTACGCTCCCTGTGGCAATTTATGGGACTTTATGGCAAAGGGTTGTATTTGAAGAACAAACGCTCATGGCCAAGCTCTAATCTGCATTCTTGGAGGAGATACTCACATCCATGAGATCAAAGATTTCATTAGAGCCTATAATGGCATAGAATCTCTAACCATAACCCTAAAAATATGAGGCACTTATTATTCCTGGAAAGGATGGCACTGGATTACCTCTCCAAGGCCTAATTGCTTATGCCTGAACATGAGGCTATGTGGACTTTCCAGCTCCCAGCAGAGACAGAAAAAAAAGGAAAATAAAACAACGAACTTCTAGGTTAATTCCTACTTATGAAGGAGGAGCAACCTATCTCTACTCACAGAGAATTTGGGGATCCTCTCTGCCCCCAGAAGTTTTAGACAATATGAAAAGGTCAAAAGAACTTGATTAAAACTCAACTCCAAGAGGCTGTGCTACCCTATGACTGACTGGCAAGAAAGAGCAAATTTGGGACAGCGCCACGTGGTCACTATGGTCTTTACCTGCCCAAAGTGGCACAGATAGGGGAGGTCAGCCAAAAACCGTTCTTTTGCTGTCATTTAGAAGGAAGGGATGTGAGGCCGAAAGAAATATATTGTGTCTACTGCTTCCCATTAAGTCGGTTATGGTCCCTAGTTAAGAGCCTTTCCACTATGACCCAATGCAGTGCTTCAGTCCCTCCCCAGTCCCCCTTTGCAGGAGAATGAGTGATGTAATATCTCCTTCCCTCAGGGGAGAAGCACTGAAGTTAACTGATATGGATCAAAGATGTTTTGTCCCATTAAAAAAACAAACAGAAGGCCTGCTTCTTGATCTTGTCCAAGAAAGTTTCTTCTTCAATGTGGGAAACTTTATCTGTACTAGTAAAAGCTAAGTAGGAGCAGAGGACTCCTGCTCAAAGAGTTAGAAGATGTCAACTGAAATCTGTTATGTTGCTAGGGGTGTTGGGGAGTTGAGGAAGCTTTGCTACAAGTTTGGCTCCAAAATGCCAGATCTTTTTGAAGGTACTAAGAAGTTCTCCCCCACCCCAAGAATTAAAAAGGGACAGGGGAAAAATCTTTGAGATTTCCTTGTCTGGGCACATGACCTTTTATAGGATTTTATATTGAGACATAAAAGGGAATTAAAAGCCATCTCTAGTCCAATCCTCTCATTTTACAGATAAGGAAATTGAGGCATAGAGAGGTGAATTAACTTGCTGAAGGTCACCTGGCTGGCAAGTTGGCAGAGCTGGGATTTGAACGAAAGGGCTCCAACTCCAAAAACAACATTTCTCTCCCCTTATTACTCTGCCTTCCTCTTTGAATTATTGTTCTCTATGGAAAAAAAAATACAAGTAATATATAATTTTTAAATGGAATCCAGTAAGTGTCAGATAGAAGCCTGGAGTCTAGGTTAAGAAGGAACAAAATGTCAGCAACTAGTACAGTAACCTTATTTCAAAACAATTTATAGAATTGATATTAGTATCCCTAGTTTTTTTTTTTTCATGCCATCTCCTTACTTGAAAAACTCAGTGGACCTCTATTATTTCTAGGAACAAATATAAAGTCTTCTGCCTAGCATTCAAAGCACTTTCCCTACTTTTCTAGACTTCTCATACTTTAATGTCTTCTATCAATTCCATTATTGTGCCTTCTTCCTCATTTCCATTTCCATGTTTTTGCTCAGGCTGTCCCACACACCTGGATTGCTCTTTCGCCTCACATTTACTTTTTTTATTCCCCCTGCCTCCTTTAAAATTTAGTTTAAATCCCACATTCTGCAGGAGGCCTTTCCTAGTCTTCTCAGTTGCTAGTGCCATCCTCTCTTAGATCAGCTTTCATTGATTCTGTAAGCATCTTATATATTGTTGTTGTTGATCCTTCATTGTCAAAAAGAACCAATGACATGAGGAGGGTGATGTCTTGACTTACAAGTGAATTGGATTTAAGTGAGACAGGAGTGCAAAGTCACTGTCTCAGTTTTTCCTCCAGAGTCATTCATAGTCTCGTGTCAAGACATAAGTCAAGATGACTGGAATGGCTCAGATCTTGTATATACTTATTAATTTATATGTTGTCTTTCTCATTAAAATGTGAGCTCCTTGAAGACAGGGAGCATTTTGGCCTTTCTTTGTATCTCTAGATATAGTAAGTCCTAATAAATGCTTGTGGACTGATATACTGAAAAAATGAGTGGATAATAAAAGAATAGCTTTCTTCATGAGGATAGAAATGTAAGTTATTGAAATTCATTCCTGAGAGAAAGGCACAGGCTTAGAGAAAACACTTAGGGTTCAAATTTATGTTTACCCACCCAAAGACCAATGTCCCCAATACCATGCTGATCCTTTTAAATAACTCGACAAAGAAGATAAAACTTTGAGAAAGGAGTGACAAACAGCTGGACTATAGTCCCAGGAAGAAATGGCCTGCACTCCACAAGGTCAAGGTTATTCTAAATACCAGTTGGTGGAAGGGTTGACAAAGGAATGGGGGAAAGGAGACCCCTGAACATAGAATCACAGGATTTGAAGCAGCAAGAAGGGGGCCATCTGGTCCTGCCCCTCCAAAGACAAAGGTAATTTTCCCAAACAGAACAAGAATTCAACTCTTCTTATTCCACATCTTATATTCTTTCCACAACACCAAACAGGCTTATGCAGCAAATTATTTGCCAGGTACATATCATCTTGCCCAAGTAGATTTTAGGATCATGGGATCATGGGTTTAGAGGAGGAAGAACCCTTCAGGGCCATGTGGTCTGGTCTCCTCATTTTATAGGTTGGGAAATTGAGTCCTAGATGAAGAAACCACTATTACAATCATGAGCATTTATTAAGTGCTTCATATGTGACTTATGTGATGTATGTTAAGTGCTGTATTACAATTAAGTGGCTTACCTAAGATCATGCCAGTGGTAGTAGTAGACTCTTTGTGACCCTATTTGGGATTTTCTTGACAAAGCAGTTGGCCATTTCCTTCTCCAGCTCATTTGACAGATGAGGAAATTTAGGCAAATAGGGGGAAAGGGCTTTCCTAGGATCATGCAGCTAGTACTAGTCTGAAGCAACAACTCAGAAAGATGAATTTTCCTAACTCCAAGTCTGGTCCTCTATCTACTGGCCATCTGGTGTAGAAGTAGTAGTAGTAGTAGTAGTAGTAGTATTGGTGGTGGTGGTGGTGGTGGTGTAATAGTATTTTTCTTTACTAGCTATTAAAAAGCTTTTTAAAACTTGCAAAATTATCTAGGCTATATCTTTGGGCCTTAAATCATGAAAAATTTCCGTAGTATCTTTTCTGGCCAAGAAGTATACTTTAAAATTTTTATATATCTCTTAACACTTAAGTGTAAGAAGTACTTAATATGCATTTGTCCTTTGAGTGATCTGGCATTTTGTCAATAAGAACTTTCCCTTCTCTACACTTCTGTATGTTACTGATCACTCAGATCCTGAAGTAATTTACTATGAACCTTAGAAATCAGTCTATCTTAAGAATTCAATGCTTTTCATTGAAATAGAAAGAGTTCTATAACCAAAAGATTGGGGTCAGTCCCAACTCTGACATTTTCTACTTGTGTAATCAGATCATTTAATGTCTCTGAGCCTTAATCTCTTCATCTGTATAATGGGTAAATTCCCATATAGTAAAGAATTCCATGATGCCTCCCTATTAATGAAAATAGGATTAATCACTGTTTCACATTTTTTCCCATTTCCCAACCTCAGAGCTCATAGAGAATGTTCTGCTTACAATAATATAGCTCACATTTTCAGAGCATCCCAAAGACTCAAAAAGTTCTTTATTCTTAGTGATCCTGGGAGAAAGGAAACACAATTGCTTTTGCACCCATTTTACAGATGAGGAGGTAAAATGATTTTCTCCAAAGATGAGTCAGTCAGTGTCTAGAGTGGGATTCCAATACAGATCTTCTGACTCCAGATGCAACACATTGACCATATTACAATGCCTAGCCACCCACATGCTATTCCCAGAGATTCTAGGGAGATATGAGTCATTTGAGAGTAGCACATAATTTACTTTATGCAATGTTGGTCACTCTCTTCATGGAAAAGTTTTGGAGTTAGTTTACAAGCATTTTCTGAGTACCCAACCACATAGCTTATGACAGCTTCCCAAGATAGCTTAAAAACAAATTTAACTGTGAGTCAGTTTATTATGTAATCAGTACAGAGCCCATAAACTGCATCAGATAATCAGGAGACTTACTAAAGAACAGTGCTGGTCCTTGACTGTCTCACCCCAAACCAGAAATTTGCAGACCTATGGGAGAGAAACAATGGACTTACATCTGTGATTGTATGTTTCTACTGATCAAGTTATTTAAAAGTAGATTGGATTGGAGGTTTGGGTGGGAAGGTTACTTTGAGAATCAGGTAGGAAAGAGGCAGAATGGCCTGAGGAGAGATCAGAGATAGATCTCATAATGTGATTTTAAAAGAGAAGGTCTGGCTAAGTTAAAGTATAAATTAAATACAAAATAAGTATACATGTCCAAACCGTTATTTTGCTGTACAAAAAGAATCAGACTCTGAAATAGTGTACAATTAGCTTGTGAAGGAAATAAAAAATGCAGGTGGACAAAAATATAGGGATTGGGAATTCTATGTAGTGGTTCGTAGTCATCTCCCAGAGTTCTTTTGCTGGGTGTAGCTGGTTCAGTACTCTATTGGAGTACTCTGCTCTATTGGAACTGATTTGGTTCATCTCATTGTTGAAGAGGGTCACGTCCATCAGAACTGATCATCATATAGTATTTTTGTTCAAGTATATAATGATCTCCTGGTCCTGCTCAATTCACTCAGCATCGGTTCCTGTAAGTCTCTCCAGGCCTTTCTGAAATCATCTTGTTGGTCATTTTTTACCGAACAATAATATTCCATAACATTCATATACCACAATTTATTCAGCCATTCTCCAATTGATGGACATCTACTCAGTCAGGCTAAGTTTCAACATCTTTCTACCTTTTGTGGAAAAGTCAAAACACAACTCTGAGAATCCTTAGAGTCTCTTCCACCCCACTGCGAAATCGGAACCAAGATTTCCTATTAGCCAGAGATTTTATGAAAATGCCTAGCATCCATGGAAAATCAAGCAATAAAACATTTATTTTTAACATAATTTTTTTGGTTTTATATCACCTAAACTTTCCCTTTTATGTCTCACCTTCTGACTCCCAGAGAACCTTCCAATATAGAATTTTTTAAAAGAAAAAAAGGGAAGAGAAAAAAATTTTTAATCTGACAACATATTTAATATTCCATACTCACAGTCTCTGCAAAGAGTTGGAAAGGTGTCTTGGTATCTCCTCATTTATTTGAGGTCAAGCTCTTTCTTTGAAATTCTACAATGTTCATTCCCCCTTGATGATCAGGAGTTGTTCTTTCCCTTGATATTGTTGAAGCCATAGTTATATGATTTCCCTGACTTTGCTTATTTTATGCCTCCTCAGTCCCTGCCATGCCCTCCCATGCTTCTCTGTATTTATCATCTTCCACAAACATTTTTCAGATATCTATGTGGTATCAGGCGCTGTACTAGGCACTAGATATATAAAGACAATAATGAAATTGTTCCTATTTGAAGAGAATGCATTAAAGAGGAGGGAAGAGAAATGGAGACTCTAGCTCAAAGGCACTCAGGGTTCTCACCTAGAAGGAGACCAAGACTACGGGGCTTCTGAAGTTCTTCTTCCCCTAATCCATGATCCCATAGTCTTAGAATCTACTTAGGAGAGATGACATATATTTGATAGACTGTTATGTAATATGATGGTTCTCTGTGGGAGCAGGTTTCTTGGGGAAGTTTTCTGGAGTCAGCCTTAGTTTCAGTTCCAAGTAATAATCACTCCAAATGCAGCCAGTTGTTAAAAGTTCAGATCCTTTATTGTCTCTTCCAAAATCACCCGGTTAGTTTTCTTAGAAGCCTCTCTCCCTCCTTAGTTCCTCCTTGGCTTCTCTGCCAGCTTCTTCCTCCAGCTCAACTCCAACTCGTGGCTTCTCAATCTCCAACTGATGCTCCCCTCTCAATCTTTTCAACTGAACTCTCCTGACTGAGCTCAACTGTTTTTATGCTCTTTTAGAGGTGTAAACTCAAAGATTGGTTCCTCCTCTGAGAGTGGGATTATGGTAGTGTGAATCTGGATATCTCATACTGAATCATGAAATCTCCCAAATATGTGAACTAATCTGTGAGCCAATATGTGAACTCTCAAAGCATTGTTTCTATCAATTCCATTGAGTTATCACCTTGTTTCAAGTTCTGGCTCATAACACCTCTTCCCCTAAAAAAATGCCCTAGAGGGATAGGGACCAGACTTGGGATTTAATTAGTAGAAAGAGTTTCTAAGTAAAGAAACTCCCTGTACCAATGCATGTAGATATAGCTACATCTGCTCCCCCTTATATACCCTAAAGAAATAGTGGTGGGTGTGGGTGTGTGTGTGTGTGTGTGTGTGTGAGAGAGAGAGAGAGAGAGAGAGAGAGAGAGAGAGATCTCTTCAACTTGCAGTTTAAGCTCATCAAAGGCAGGAAACATGCTGCATCTCTTTTCTTTGTCTCCTAAAAGGATCAAGGAAAGAGATTAGTACAGAGTAGATATTTGATTCACTGAATAGAATTGTCATAGAATAAATTGAATATATTGAATCAATTGAAAATAGAATAAATTGTCAGTGGTTTGTCCAAGAAGTGGAGTGACAGATTTTGCATGTCACAGCTTCCAAAGGGGTTCACCTTCTGCAAAGGAACCAGAAGGGGAGAATCTGTATTTCTGAATCACTACCTGGTCCTTTAGGGGTGGTGTGAAGAAATTGGGAGAGGGAGAGGACTAGCTTGCCAAAGCCTTCACAAGCCAGCCTCCATCTCCAGGAACTCTAGCCAAACAGAAATGGCTCTGAACTCTGCTGCCTTCCTCTCCCTGTCAAAAGTATTACTGTTCTCATTTTGACTCTTCCTGGTAGGAAAACCTCACTCTGGAGTTCAATTTAAATACAGGACTTAATGAGCTCTCACACTAAACCCTTAATTCTCAACATAGAGTGGGAGGTTGAGGGAAGAACCTCAGAAACTGCAAGCTGGGTGGAAATAGAAACTCATTTGATAATTGTCTCTCATTTGATAATTTAGGAAATTCAGATAAGGAGAGGTTAGTGACTTGCTCAAGATCATACAGAGAGAAAGTGACAGAGATAGAGCTGAAACCTGCATCTTCTGATCCTAGTCAGCTCCTGAGGGTCATGGGAAGTGTGCTGGCTACCTGGAGGCAGCTAGGTGCATCAGCTGACTTAGAGTCAGGACTAGGATTCAATTACAGCCTCAGACAAACGACCTCACCTCCATCTGCTTCAGTTTCCTCAACTGTAAAATGTGGATAATAACAGTACCCAACTCTCAGGATTGTTGAGGAGACAAATAAGGTAATTATAAAGTGTCACATTATAAAAGAGTGGGAGAAAGAACCTGTCTTATTGGATCTTGCTCTGAGGGGCAGAACATCGATGGATTGAACCTCTGATTATTTTTTTTTTCCTGTAGTCTAGTTTCTTACATTGTATATCTTGAATTTACATATCTATGAGTATGTTGCATCCTGGCCTTTTTGTCTCATCCTCTCTATAAATACTTAGGCTTTACATTATGATGGGACCGTGTTTGTAAGGCTATCTTTTCACATTTTTATAGCTTTCCTCTCAGGTTCTCTTGTCTCCCAGTTCCTTTGCCTTTCAATCTACCCCACTCCCCTTTTTGGGGAGAGAATTGTAATAGTCTGAGTTCTGGGCCTGACTTCCTGGAAATGGGCCATATTCTACTTGGAGGGAATCATCTGTTAATATCTACCAGGAAAATGATCCGTTAACTAAGGTGGAAAATGCCCACCTACCATTCTTAGGGTTATGTTTATAAAGTAACCAAAGTTAGCTGTTCATTAAAAATTGCCAATCATGTCCATATGCTGCCAATCAATCAATAAGTCTTTATTAAGTGCTTACAATGTGCCAAAGACTGTGTTAAGCACCGTGGATAAAAAGAATGAGGGCAAACAAATCTGCCTTCAAGAGCTTTCTTTTTTTATAATTTATTTAATTTTTTAAAATTCCTTATTTATTTTTACTTTCAGTGTTTTATTTTTTTCTCAATGGCATTTTATTTTTTCAGTTACTTGTGAAAAAATATTCAAAATTCATTTTTGTAAGATTTTTATTTTCAATTGTTTTCTCCCTCCCTTCCTTACCTCCTTTCTCCCCGAGAGAGTGAATAATCTGATATGTTATACATGTACAATCATTTTAAACATATTTCTATATTAGTCATCTTGTGAAAGAAAAATCAAAACAAAAGAGAAAAAAATCACAAAAAAGAAAAAGCAAACCAAAAAAAGAGGTGAAAATAATATGTTTTGATCTGCTTTCAAGCTCTATAGTTCTTTCTCTGGATGTGGATTGTATTTTCCATCTCAAGTCTATTGGAATTGTCTTAGATCACTGTATTGGTGAAAAGAGCCAAGTCCATCACAGTTGATCATCATATAATCTTGTGTTGCTGTGTACAATGTTCTCTTGAATCTTCTTGCTTCACACAGCTTCAGTTCATGTAAGTCTTTCCAGGCCTTTCTGAAATCAACTTGCTCATCATTTGTTACAAAACAATAATATTCCATTACATTCATATACCATAACTTGTATTACCCAATTGATGGGCACCCACTCAATTTCCAATTCCTTACCACCACAAAAAGAGCTGTTACAAACATTTTTTGCACATGTGTGTTCTTTCCCATCTTTTATGATGTCTTTGGGATATAGATCCAGAAGTTACACTGCTGGATCAAAGGATATTTACAGCCCTTTGGGCATAGAAGGAATTTACATACTAATGGAAAAGAAAACATGGTGATATATAAGTATACATAAAAAGTAGAGATACAAGGTAAGCTCAGAAAGGAAGGCACTAGCAGCCTGGGGAATGGGGTCAGATAAGGAAAGGTTCTGGTAAGAGATGGTCCTTAAGCAGAGTCTCGACATTTGGAGAGGAAGCAGAACTTTCCAAGCATCAAGAATAGCCTGTGTATGGGCATAAAGATGGGGAAAGGAGCACTGTGGATGAGAAATAGTGGATAGACTAGCAGAGCTACATGAAGGGATGATGTGTAAGAAGTTTGGACAGACAGGAAGGGGCCAGGTTATGAAGAAATGACAAACAGAAGAGTTTATAGTTGATCCTAGAGGTAATAAGGAACTACAGAGGTTTAATGAGTGTGGGAGCAGCCTGTGATTTTGGATGATCCCTTTGGCAGCTGGGTTAGAGTAGGGACAGAATTGAAGCAGATGGAGGGCCCAGTGAGAGGGATGGAGACCTAAGCCAGGATGGTGGCTGCATAAGTCATGAGAAGGGACCACATACAAAAAGAAATGACACACGACAATTGATTCGAAGTGTAGATTGAGGATAAAGAGTTGTGGCTAAGATTGAGGTTATAAAGCAAAGTGATTGACAGACTAGTGGAATCTTTGATAGTAACAGGAAATTTCAGAAGATGGATGGGTTTTGGGGAAGAGATAATTTTGGCTTGGGACATGCTCATTTTGAAATACATATGGGATATCCAGTTGGAAATATTCATTAGTTTGTGATATGATATTAGAGTTCAGGAGAAAGGTTAGGTCTGGGGACCTCTGGATGGCACAATAAATTGAATGGTGGCCCTGGTGTAAGGAATTCGAGTTCAAATCCAGTCTTAGATATTTACTGTGTGACCCTGGAAAAATCACTTAATGTTTGTCTGCCTCAGTTTCTTCATCTTTAAAATGAGAATAATATTAGTCCTTACCTCTCAGGGTTGTTGTGAAGATCAAGTGAGATATAAAGTGTTTTGGACAGCGCCTGATACATAGTAGGCACTTCATAATTGTTAGCCATTAGGCTATAGAGATCTGGAGTGGCTGAGAAAGATAGGCAGTTTCTCCACTGAAAGAAACTGGATGAATTTAGGGAAAAGGGAAAAGACTTGAATGCTTCTCATGTTTCCATGTGTTTGACTTTTGAGGTTGTCTTTGGGAGCTGACCACCATTTTTAACACTATTAGAAGAGAGAGGAATTCTTAGTCAACCCCAATACTGATCCAAGATCTACAGGCAGCATCCTGGCAGTTCTGAAGCAGGGAAAGGAGGGAGAGTGCCAGGGTTTGCTTTAATGCCATGTCCAGTCTGGACCAGATGTACCAGAAAATAAACAGCTGCTTGAAATGGCCAGAGGCATCAATAAGCTCGGGGTGTTGCAGCTTCCAGCGGACTCTTCAGGTGCCAGGCTTCAGGCATGGCCAGCTTAGCCTAATTGAGCTCATTGAGCATACGTAGACTGTAGGATTTCAAGCTGGAAACATGGAGATCATTCTCCTGCATTTCTACTCAACTGGTATTTTTATTCTGTATATGTAAAAGGAAGGAGTCAGACTAGGTGGTCCAGGGAGCATCTTGGGGTCAGCTCATACTGGAGCTGATTGTTAAATTTTCATTACAAACATTTATACATTAGAAATTAGTAAACTCTACAAGTCAGGTTTTGCTTTATTGTTTTGTTGATTGTCTAGACTTAAAAATAAAAAGATAAAGAAAATGTTAATAGTGCAGTTAAAGTGAAGTGTGTCCCATATATATTTTTCTCCCCTGGAAAACATATTGTTAAAAATTTACCAGTATACTTTTGCTTAGATTAAGCCATCCAAATAAGGGCTGTCTGTGAATTCTTTAAAAATATTTTTTTTATTTCTTTATTTCAATATGATTGGGTGTTTTATGCATTTAAAAATCTTTGTCTGAAAAGGGTTTGCCCCAAGATTACCAAAGGGATCCATGAAACCTCAAAAAAACAAACAAACAAAAAACACCAACCAAAAACCCTGATCTAAATCCTTGTCATTTCTGGGTGACTCTTAATCTCCTCTCTCCTAACTACCCTCAATTTTACTTTAGGGAAATGAGTTGGTCTTTTGAGTAAAATATAGTGGGTGATTATTTATCCATTATTTAAGGAACTCAGTGAAATATCTTCTTTCCCAGGAGTCACAGTAGCTAAAGCTTTAACTATTGGAGCTTCTTCCTCTGGGTTCAACAGTAGCCTTTTCTTGGGCCTTTATGCTTTCTTCTAAAATGCAAAAACACTTAGGCATCAGTCCCTTGTTACTTACCCATCACCTGAGCCAAAATGAGTTTATTAGATTTTTTTTTTACTCCCATCATGGGAAGATTTCTGGAATTGGGTTCAGGAATTCCCACTTACCATATGGTTATTTAATATTTTTATTTTCCCTAGTTACATGTAAAGTTTTTTTAATATTTAAAAAAAAACTTCTGCATTCCAGATTCTCTCCCTTCCTCACCACCCCACCCCCATTAAGAAGGCACATGTGAAGTTATACAAAACATTTTCATAAAAGTCATGTTGCAAAAGAAAACATGGATTTCCCCTCTCCCTGCCCAGAAAAAAAAAAGAGTATGATGATCTGTATCGAGACACAATTAGTTCTTTCTCTGGATATGGATTGTATTTTTCATCTTTAATTCCTTCAGAGTAGTAGTGGATCATTGTAATATTGAGAATAATAGCAAAGTCATTCACAGCTGATCATCCCACAACATTGCTACTGCTTTGTACACAGTACATTTCACTTAGCTTCAGTTTATGGAGGACTTTCCAGGTTTTTTTGAGAGCATCCTGCTCATCATTTCCCATAGAACAAAAATATCCCCAATCACATACCACAGTTTATTCAGCCATTCCCCAGTTTATGGGCATAACTTCAATTTTCAGTTTTTTATCCTAGCAAAGAGCAGCTATAAATACTTTCATACATATAGGTCCCTTTCCTTTTTAAAAATATTTTTGGGATATACATGATTTTATAACCCTTCCTTTTAGGTTATATTTATGAAGCATCTAATCCAGGATAGAGACTGTTTGAGGTGCTAGGGATGCATAACAAAACTGGGGCACCTTGTTGTCTCAGTCAAAAGAGAGCCAGGCTTGGAGTCAGTAAAATGCCTCTTCATGAGTTCAAATCTAGATTCAAATACTTATTAGTTGTGTGACCCTGGTCAAGTCACTTCACCCTGTTTGTCTCAGTCAAAAGAGAGCCAGGCTTGGAGTCAGTAAGATGCCTCTTCATGAGTTCAAATCTAGACTCAGACACTTACTAGCTGTGTGACCCTGGGCAAGTCACTTCACCCTATTTGTCTCGGTTTCCTCATCTGCAAAATAAACTGGAGAAGAAATGGGAACTCCCTCCAGGATCTTTGCCAAGAAACCCCAAATGGAATCATAAGCAGTCAGACACAAGTGGACCGACTCAACAACAACAATTAGACAATGTCTATGTCATGGGATTCAACATATATACAGACATGAATGGTGATGGGGAGGGGAGGGATCCAGAAAGCCCTTCAGGAGGAGGTACACTTGAGTGTACCTTGAAGGGAGCTGGAGATTCTCTCAGATGGAAGAAGAGGGAACCTGTTTGTGAATCCTGTCTCTGCTAATCACTGCCCCAATTGTCGGGGTCCCCTCCAGCTACTGCATTTAGTCTGCACCTTTGCTGTATAAGCTGGAGAACCTAGGCTGGCCATGACTAATGCCTGGTACCAGAGAGGCCAGATAAACACTAGCCACCATCTCACGTCCTCCAAGTCTCTCTCTGAACAGAGAAGAACAGAGAGAACAGAGAGAGAGGTTCTTCAGCCTTTAAATGGGATTCATAAAGCACTTGGAGCACCTACCTTCTCAGAGCCTTGTTATAAAGCTCAAATGTGATAATAGCTTTACAACAGGACATCTCTACTATCCTGCTAACTCCAGTGTGGTGAAGTGGATAGGGCCTGGGCTTGGAGAGAGGAAGTTGTTTAGTTGTGACTGATTCTCCTGACCCCATTTGGGGTTTTTCTTGGCAGGGATACTGGAATATTTTGCCATTTACTTCTCCAGCTCATTTTACAGATGAGGAAACCAAGGCAAATGGGTATAAGTGACTTGCCCAGGGTCACACAGATTATAAGTGTCTGAGGCCAGATTTGAATTCACATCTTTCTGATTCCAGGTCCGATACTCTATTGTGCTATATAGGTGTGAAGAAGACCTGAGTTCAAATCCTATCTTTGATACTTATTAACTGTGTGATACTGAGTGAATCATTTAATCTTATCTTATTTAGCCTCAGTTTAAGATGTTGGGGACATATGGGTAATGGAAATGGACATAGAAAGGAGAAAGGAAGAGGACTGAAGGATGATGGAAATGGACATAGAAAAGAGAAAGGGGGAGGACTGAAGAATCATCCCCACCAGAGCAAGGTGGGAACTTGGGGGTCATCTCATCTAAATTTCCACTCACAGATGAGGGAACTGAGGTTCCCAGAGCTAAGTAACCTCCCCAAAGTCAAACAGGGAGTATGTTGGACTGGATTTGAACCCAGGCTCTTTTTCTCTTGAACCAACTCCACCATTTTGTTAAGGGCACCCTGAGTACAGAAGGAGTGGCTTAAAATAACTTTACCCCAAGCTCCTGGGCTCACCAGACTGGAGCCTTATCATTGATCTCTGCAAGACTTCTCAACAGACATAATGCCAGTCAAACTTCCCTGGCTCCGGGTGCCCATTCCAAACCTATGATGGCACTGGAGCCTTTTTATGACATTTCCTGCAAATTATTTATCCAGTCCAATTAAAAAAAATTGCTAGGCAGGCAGGGAGCTAACTTTTGTTTCTTGTGAACTTGTCGGCTTCATTTGTCACAGCCTGAATCCAAGAGAAATATTATTTTGTTTTGCATCTGCGTTCTGGCATGGGGCAAGATGCATGGTCCTCATTTTAAAGACAATATTCATGCAGAGTAACACCTTTCTCCTTAAGTAATCCTGGAGATGTACGTTCACATTCCTCAGCAGAGCCCTTATGGGTTGTTTTATGTAGGAACTGAGACACATCAGCCAAGCAGTGCCCCTGGAGGGCCCCGAGTTTGTTCACACATGGGAGGGAGGGACTGACGTGAAGGGAGAGGCTCTGGACAAGACTGACCACCCTCCAGGCTTGACAGCATTAGGGAGGAGGTAAACAGTGGTAGCCTGGGGTTGCTAAAGGCCTTCTTGGAATCACCCCAGCTATTGAATGTCCTTTTCACTCCTCAGGTCTAGAGGGAAGATGGAAGCCCTTTTCTACCACACCCCAACAGGACTCTTTTCTTTTCTTTTTTTTTTTTTTATTTTTTTTTAAATTTAATAGCCTTTTATTTAATTTATTAATTTAATTTATTTATTTATTAAATTAAATTTAATAGCCTTTTATTTAATAGCCTTATATTTTCATATATGCATGGGTAACTTTACAGCATTAACAATTGCCAAACCTCTTGTTCCAATTTTTTACCTCTTACCCCCCCACCCCCTCCCCTAGATGGCAGGATGACCAGTAGATGTTAAATATATTAAAATATAAATTAGATACACAATAAGTATACATGACCAAAACGTTATTTTGCTGTACAAAAAGAATCAGACTCTGAAATATTGTACAATTAGCTTGTGAGTATTGTTGTTGAAGTATATAATGATCTCCTGGTCCTGCTCATTTCACTCAGCATCAGTTCGTGTAAGTCTCTCCAGGCCTTTCTGAAATCATCCCCAACAGGACTCTTTTCTCTGGTTATCCTGTTCTCCATTTATCTCCAAAGTTGTAACTAGGTAGGGTAATTAAGAGTTTGTCTCAAGGTGGAAAATTTAGAAGGGAGTGACAGTGCCATCTCTGGACATAAAGCTAATAAGTGTCTGAGTCCGAATTTGAACTTAGGAAGGTTTATCTTCCAAACTCCAGTCCCAGAACTCTATCCACTGTGTCATCTAGCTGTCCCCTTGGAACCACAGCCAAGATTAAATATTTGCATCTCCTAGGAAATGTTTGCCAAGCATTCATCAAGTATCTGCTATGTGTTCTGAGGAATAGAAAGACAATAAATACATAAAAGTATGGTTTATACTTGCTCTCAAGAAGCATACATTCTAATGGGAGAGACAGCAAGGACAAATATAAATATATACAGAATAAATATAACAAGAATAAGTTTTTAAAAAGTTGTCATCCAAAAGATAGGTTGAGAATGAAGGTGCTGACATATGATTTATCACAAATCCCCATGTGCTGTGTAAAATGAATTTTCTGGTATTAAAGATCATTGAATTTATTTTTTTTTTAAGTCACATCAGAAAGCTTCTTTCACTTTCCCAAGTAGTGTCTGAGGTGGCTGCCTAGTTTACCTACTCTGGTCTCAGTTCCATTTGGTACCAGAACCAATTCCCTCCTTTCCCCTTTCTCCTATGTATTTCATATGTTCAACTTACCACCCAGAACATATAATGTACTGCAGAATAAGGAATCTCAAAATGTAAATTGTGTGTCAGAAAAACAAGTTACAGACACCAGCTTAGTTATGGAATATTGCTTTGTCTGGGTTCCAATTTTAACCTGATTCACTCCTAGTCAACTGGGCTAGAGCTTTGCCAGTTCCTGAAGAAAAACAAAATCCTTTCCAAACAAATTACAGCCTCTGAATTCAGGTGGAGACTGTTCTTCCTAAAATCATAACTTCCTTGAGGGAAGGAAGGAAACACACACTTACTAAGTACCTACTAAGTGTGAGGCAATATGCTAAGTGCTTTTCACAATTATTATCTTATTTGATCTCCACAACAACTCTGGGTAGTAGGTACTATAATTATCTCTATTTTTATAATTGAGGAAAGTGAGACAAACAGAATTTAAATGACTTATCCAGGGTCACTCAGCTGCTAAACGTCTAAGGCTGCAGTTGAATTTGGGTCTTCTGAACTCCAGATTTAGCTCTCTACCCACTGTGATGCTTGCCTCTGAGAGCAAGGACTGTGTGATTTTTAAAAAATCTTTATACCTCAATACCTAGCATGGTGCTTTGAACTTAGTAGGAGCTTAATGATTTGAATCGAACTATAAACCCGTCAAGCTGGTTGCTTTTCTAGGTTCTCAAGTCAGATTTCCAAATTATCAAAATGATATCTCGCCCCTTCAGGCCTAAGTCTCAAGACTGATGCTTTCCTAAACTCCCATCTGGTTCTTTTTCCTCTGGGACTTTATTCCTTCTGCATGCTTTTAAGCGCCTCCGGCCATTTCCTTCTGCTCATCCCCCTCTCCCTTCGCATTGGGCCATCCCCAGTGCCAGAGGCCTGCACCACAGGGCCTGCAGGAGAAGAGTGGTGTTTATTGCCTGAGCTCACTTGAATGCCATGTCAGGGCCGGACCAGATGTGTCAGAAAATAAACAACTGTTTAATATGCCCCGTAGCATTCAAAGGATTTAAGGAAATTGGATCTTCCCAGGAGCTATTCTGAGTCCAGGGATCAAGCATAGCCAGACTCATCTATCTGAGGGCAAGCTGTTCCCTATTGCTAGGCCACTGAGATTCTTTCTGCCATCCAGCAGCCCAGGGATCTGGATTCAAATCCTGCTTCTTTTAACTGTGTGCCCTTGGGGGGACAGATCATGTAATCACTTCAGTTTCTTCATCTGTAAAATGAAGGGGTTGGAATCAGTGGCCTGGGGGATCCCTTTCAGCTCTGGATTTATAATCCTGTGCTCCTATATAAACATCAGTATCTAAACAATCCTTCTATCTCCCTCATAAAATTAACATTCATGGATTACTTGTTTTTCTCCAAATGTAAACTTGTCCTGCTGCTGACACATACTGGGCTATAGGCGTTAGATAAGGCTCAAGAAACTCCTCAGAGTCTGTCACTCTCCCCTTACCCTATACTTCTCTGAAATGAGAAAATCATATTTGTAAAGTACTTTGCAGTCTTAAAGCTAGCTTAGTTTTGTTTTGTTTTTTCCCCTTACCTAGTATTAGTCACTGAATGGGTGTTGCCTCAGTCAGAGATCTGTGAAATTCTTCACTTGGTAGTCAACCCATGAAGATCATTTCTATACTTAACTAATTCTTGGATCAAAGACACACAATATATTACTTGCTACATTACTGAATTATAAATGCCTAATGGCATGAACAGTATACCCTAATATAACATCCTGTATCCAACAGGTGTTTAATAAATGCTGGCTGATCGCACTTAAAATTTTTTGGCACAAAAACTAGAGCTGTTTTCAAATCTAACCTCAGACACGCACTAGATGAGTGACCCTTGGCAAGGCACAAGACTTCTGTTTGCTTCAGTTTCCTTTTCTACAAAATGGGAATAATAATAACAAACAAGGTCAAATAAGATAATAATTGTAAAGTGCTAATACATGCCTTGCACATAGTAAGCTATTATTAAGTGTTAGTTATTTAAACAACTTTTAAATTGCAAAATCACAAACTCTGAAAATACTCGTCAGAAATGTATGTCCTTTACACTATCAACTTTTATAGAATTCAAGAATTTGGCAGTAAAAGAAATCCAATAATTATTAAGCAGATGGTGCCCAGAGTGTTTTGGTGGATATTGGAGGAGCTACAATGTAGATAAGACATCTGTACCCTAATGGAGCTTATGTTCTAATAAGAATATACACAGAACAACAACTATAGTCTTATTAATATACATCATTACTTAAAAGTTCATGCATTAAAAGTCACAAAAGGAAGGGTGGGGGCATCTAGCCCACTTTGATTGCAGAACCTACAAGTGACCGATAGTTACCATAGTAACCAACCAGGGATCCTTCACTCTTACCACTTCCAATTACTTGAAGCTTTATTCTTCCATTTGCCCTTTTGTTTCATCTCCCGTACTTGCTAATATCATATCCTTGAGAATCTCTTCATATTTAAGCCTGATTTTCATTTTACCTTTTCTGTTACAATCTCTGAATTAGTTGACAAACCAGCTTGACCCTGGCTTGGCTTTTTTTTTCCTTGGCATTTTATTGCTTGGACATCCTCCCTCACCTTTCTCTCACCCCCAAGATCTGTTCTATGACTGTTGATTTCCTTTAATGACCAAATCCCAGGTGAGTTTCCTCTCCATAGGGACACATCTTTACTTAAACCTCATAAATGATCATCCTAAGGGCCTGAAGAGTTAATACACCTTTATATAGAACAATTTATGCAATAAAAATGACACTCTCAAGATGAACAACTTTGAAGCTATAAGAATACTGATTCTATAATGGTCATATGTAATTCCAGATGACCAATGATGAAGCCTCTGTTTCACCTTCTGATGGAGAGGTGATGGGCACAAAATGAGACATGATAAGTATGTATACATGTTTGTGTATGTGTATTTATATACAGAGAGAGAGAGAGACAGAGACAAAGAGAGACAGAGTAGAGACAAAGAAAAAGAGAGAGAGAAAGAGAAAAACAGAGTCAGAGAGAGACAGAGACAGAGAACCAATATGACATTGTGCTTGACTATGCATATTACAAGGAATTTACTTCTATTTTTATTTTCTTTTTTCCAAAGGAGTTGGAGGATGAGAGGGAGAGATAATAGATTTCTACTGATTAAAAAATAATTTTAAAAATTAAAATTAAGCATTTTTCTAAAAAAAAAAATTATTGAGTGCATAAAGCTAAAACATGCACAGACATACCTAGCCCACACCATGAATACTTATAGATAACCATATCCTCAAAGTGCTTTCACATGTATAATCTCATCTGATCAAGTAAGATACTTACTTGTGAGACAGAGACCCTATCTGATCCCTAGGTGAGGAAGAAGAGATTAAGTGATTTCTTCAAAGTCCTATAATGGTAGAGTCAAAGTTAGTATCCCGTCCAGCATTTACCTTCAGCTTTGTAGAGATTTTATTCTTTGGGGTCTTAAAAGACTTTTTCTTTTTTTCCCTTCTCAAAATACGGATACTACTGGGAAATGTTAAACTTTATCAGCTAATTCCTTAGCCATAGAATCACAGGAAGCTATAGTTGCATGGGGCAGAGTGGGGTTGGAAAAAAGGGAATGAGGGAAAAGAAAAAGGGGTGAAGGGGGCTGGGGCTAAGAAATCATTTAGTGCAATCCTCTCTTTTTTATAGAAGAGAAATTAAATGACCTGCCCAAAGTTGGTGGCTGAAGTGGGATTAGAACTCTTACTTCCCAGTATAGAGAAATTTTATACTGAGGGAAAAATGATTGAGGGCAAAGCTTGTACTAGGGAAAATAAAAGAGCAGCTGCCTCAGGCTTGGAGTAATATAACAGATTGATATTTTTTAATTTTTTAAATAGATGAATATTTTTAAATGTAGGGAAATTCCATTCTCCATGGCACTCAGGGTATTGATCTTGTGACAGTTCAGATTACATGTATTTCAGTGAATGTATATCCTGGGCCATAACTTTCAAATCTTTCCTAGAGAATGAACACTGTCACTTTATTCAGCTTCTCCTACAGGAATGGAATATTGAGGAAGGGAAGGATGGAGGACCTGACAGAGCAATGAGTAGGAAAGAAAAGGCAGACTTTGAAGAATTCACAATTTTGCCTAAGATCAGACCTTCAAAAAATTGTAAGATCATAAATTTAGAGATGGAAGGGACCTTATAAGTCACCTAGAAGAAAATCTTAGAGGAGACTAAGTAACTCTAGAGATCATTCTGCATTTTACATTTGGAGAAACTAAGGCCCTGAGAGATTGATTTTTGCCTTTCTTTGGAACTATTGGACGCAATGTCTGGTATACAAGAAGCACTTCATAAATGATTGACTAAATGACTTGTCCAAGTATGCTGTAATGGAATTAGAATTAAACTGGGATCCTCTGCTTCCCACAGCAGCATCCTTTCCATTATATGGGGTGGAGGGTAACCACTAGGTTAAGCTACTGCCGCTTTTCCTTACCTCCCTTTCTTTTAAGACAGGACCAATAAGACCTTCTCCATAAATAGGCACCTTTGTTCCTCTGGATGCCCAGTCTGGCTGAGACATCCCCTAAAGACTGTTCTTCAAGCAAAAGACAGAAAATCCCACTGCTCTTTCTATACATTCTCCTTTGCAATCTCTAGACTGGTCCTTTGGAGAGGCATGTTCCCAAATTTTAGCTTGAAATACCCAATTAATTCTTCTCTCTGTTGCTGAAAATACCCTTGGCTGGGGTTTCCCTGAAAGCAGTAGGTGCATAAGATTTTCCAGCCCAGGAGAACAAGGACTGTGGCAAACACCTCATTTCCACCCCCAGCACCAAAGGAGTGCAAAGGGTCAGAGCCGCTTTGGGGGTGACATCACCGCCGTTACCATTAATCCCCTGTTGAATATTATCCAGGGGAGTAATTTTTAATGAGGCCCTGGGTTTGTCTTGTTTAAACTTGCACATACCTGCGCCTGGCGCTGAGGCCCCAGCCCACAGAAAAGAAAATAAGACAATTTGGCTTGGGTGCAGGACTGAAAAATGCTAAGAGCTCTAAATGCCCCTGCTTTTATCTCTCCATTTGCTCAGGAGCCCAGAGTAAACAGGAGAAAGTGGAGATTGTTACATTAAGGCACAGCCCTCTTAGCATTCAGGGCTCCTGGGCCAATTCCCTCTACAAAGGCAGACACCGGGTCCCCTTTTAGGGGGACCCTGGCTGTAGGAAAAAGCCAGTGATCCTTGAGCCCCTAAGTGAGTTAGAAATCTGCGTTTCTCCTTGTAGGGACAAATATTTCATCAGGACAGCTGGATGGGCCTGTGAAGGTGGGATCTGAAAATCCAGATGACATCCTGGATCTTACTACAAAATAGATTCCCATTCATACCCACCCCCTTCCAGGCTTCTCTAGCACACGGGTGCTCCATCCCTAGTCACAGAAATTTGAGATTTAGTGCTAGAAGAAATCTTTGGGACCCCAGTTAGTCCAGCCCTTTCATTTTACTGCTGAGGAAACTGAGACCCAGGGTTGTTGTTGTAACTCACCTAAAGTCTGAAAACCTGGAAATATTAGAGTATTTCCACTGTCTCTCAAGTCCAGTGGCATTTGAGACTAGAATCTTTGGGTTCAGGCTCAGGAAACCTGGTCTCCTGGCTACTAAAGAGCAAATCCCTGCGCTACTAACCAGCTGTGTGACCTTAGAAGTCATTTCCTTTTTGTGGTGCCTTAGTTTCCCCAGTGGTAAAATGAATCGATTTCTACTAAGCTCTGCTTTTTAAAAAAAGAATTATTAATCAGTTTTTGTGCAAGTATATATATTCAGTGTCATAAATGGATAAATAGAGCATCTATTAAGCATTTAATATTTGTCAGGCATTTTGCTAGGCAATGGTAATAACCAAATCAAGCAAGGAAGGAAGTCTTTGCTCTAGAAAAATTTATATTCCCATGGAGGAATCCATCACATATGAAAGGAGAACAGAAAGGGGGGTAGGAAAGATGCATCACATTAGCTACATGAAGCCATATGTGCTCCGAGTTCTGGGAAGGATAGAAAGCCCAGGGTCCAGCTTGGGGGCAGCAGCCAAGCTTCCGAGGAGAGGGGAATGTGGGGGATGGTCAAAGCTCTGGCATGGGTGGAAAGGGGGGAAGGGGATGATGAGAACGCCCGATTTGAGTAAAGATAAGAATCGATTAGAGTTTAGGGTCCCATGGCTCTTAGAGGTGAATTTTTCATCAGTTTCCTCATTTGTTGGAGTGGCTTAGATTAGATAGTTCTGAGGTCTCCCTCCCCCCCAACCCCCTTTAGATCTGGGATTCTACGATCCATTTCTTCCCCAACCTCGTGCTAATCAACCTCCCTCTCCCCTTTCCCAAGTGATAGTTTCCTTCTGGGAAAGGTGTAGCCTTTTAGGTGCTTCTGCGAGGATTAACTGGTTAAATTGTTTCCATCAGGCTTCCGAGAGTTTAAAAAAAAAAAAAAAAAAAGAGTTCTGTTTGGAAAAGCCTGGCGGAGGGGTCTGGAAGACAAGCCGGTTATACTTATTGAAACCCAACCCTTCTCACCGGGGGTGAAGCCATCCGGAACAGCAGCTGTTTGAGTTTCTTGCCATATGTCACAGTCATATATACAACTGTGGCACCAAATGTAAACTGAACTTCTTTACTTGTTGTGGAAGCTACTTTAAAAAAAATCAATCTTTGCTACTAACCCAGTTTTCTGGGCAGGACGTTGTAGGAGAAAGAATGATTGATCTGGAGGGAGATGAGCAGGGTTCAAATGATGGCTCTCTCGCATGATGTCGACTGCTCCATCTTCTCTCCCCCCAGCCTCAGTTTCCCCATCTGTCAAATGAAGGGAGTCAGACTAGATGATTGCTGATGTGGCTTCCAACTTTTAGTTCTGTGATTCCCCTTGTCTAAATATTCCTCTCTGCGTCATCTATCTAATTTCTGTTTACTTTCTTATTCCAACTCATGGGAAGGGCGGCCCACAGCTAGAGGCCAGCTCAAATACAGTTCACTATGATGCCTTCCCTGGTTATTCTCGTCCACGAGAATTTTTTCTTTGAATTTGTATAGTGTCTAGTGTTGTACTAAATATTTGGCCCGCCTTTGAGAAGTCTCTCAATATGTGCCATCACTAGTATCCGCCCTCATTATGTCCCATCTGGATTATTGCAATAGCCCGCTGTGGGGTCTATCTACCTCCACACTCACTCCATTCCGGTCCATCCTCCATTCAGCCAACCAGTGATTTTCCTAAAGCATAGCTATGACCATCTCACCCTGCTTCCCCACCTCTTTATTGAGTGGAGTGTCAAGAAATTCCAATGGTTTCCTATTGCCACCAAGAACAAATGCAAAATATTTTGTTTGGCATTCAAAGCCCTTCATAACCTAGTCCCCTCCTACCTTTCCAGTCTTTTTTATATTTGACTCCTTAATGTGTACTCTGCTCCAGTAACACTGGTGTCCTGGCTGGTACAGCTAGGAACAAGACACTCCATTTCTTGGCTCTGGATATTCTCTCTGGCTGTCCTCAGTGCCTGAAATTCTGGCCCTCCCCTACTCTGTCTACTGATTTTTTGAGTTTTCTTTATTCTTAACTAAAATCCCACCTTCCACAGGAAACCTCCCCCAACCTTCTTAATATGAGTGCCTTCTCTCTGTTAATTATTTCCTATTTAGCCTGAATAAAGCTTGCTTTGTATATATCTATTTGCAGGTTGTCTTCCCCCTTCGAATATAAGCTCTTTGAGGGCAAATACTGTCTTTTACCTCTTTTTGTATCCTCAGATTTAGCACTGTGCTTGACACATCATAGGTATTTAGTAAATATTGATTGATCATATCTTTTATTGAGAAACTTGGGACAGAAAATCCTGTCTCTAGAGAACAGATCCTAGAAGTTTAAAAATAGACAATGCCTGCCAGTCCTACTTAGCTGGTGGACTGTTCTGTGTTCCAAAAGAGCTTAGCTCCTGGGGGTGAGGACTCTCTCTTCAGAGAGGAAAAGCCTCAAGTTAGCCAAGGTTCTGAGGACTGACAGACTTTTTTATGAAAGAAAAAAAAAGCAACTAAAGATTTTTCCCTTGGTCTGATGACTAGGTATATGAGGGTGTTGCCTTTCTAAAAGAGCTGAAGCTTATTCCTTTGGCTTCTAAGCGAAAAGACAGATGGCAGAAACCAGTTATCCTTTATCTGAGAAGAAATAGGGAGCACCTCAGTTGAGGATTCCAGATGAAGTCAGGAGGAAGAAGTAGGCTTCATAATCACCTGCCCAATGGGGGGGGGGGCAACAAATAACAATCATGGAGCACTATCAAGTCTGTGAGTAGGAGCTACTGATGGAGGACTTTTTGCTTTCCTTCTTTCTTTCCTCCCTCCCTCCTTCCCTCTCTTTCTTCATTCCATCCTTCCTCCCTTTCTCAATATCTTGGGGTTCACAGGCTAGATTTCTTTCTTAAGGACCATACCTTAAACCATTAGATAGAGTTAAGCAGGAAATACATTGTAGGCATGAGAGTCAGACAGTGGAAACACTCAGAAATAAGAGAATTGTAGAACTAAAACCAAGCTCTGATTAATTTGTCCAAACTTTTCATTTTACTGATTAAAACTTTAGTGATTTGCCCAGTATCCTAAGAATAGACAATAGAAGACTGAAGATCAGAATCCATTTCTCTTGTTCACAATTACAAGACTTTTCTCCCTCCCTTACTTCTTTTCCCCTCAGCACCCACATCCACATACATCTTCAGTCAGGGGGACATTGCATTAGCAATCAGATAACTCTATTGGGAGGTTCCTTACCTGTCATATCTCATTATTCAGTTGCTCTTTGTCTCTTTTTTGATAAACGTAAGCTCTCCATGGGCAGAAAATTTTCATTTTTACTTTTGTATCTCCAACACCTTGCTCAGCCCATGTGGTAATAGGGACTTCATAAATATTTGTGTGTTGATTGATTGAAAAAAAAAAACTTCCTTTTCTACAAACCAGAAGAGAAAAGGATTTTGACAATTGCCCACATCAGCCTTTCTAAAAGAACTGAAGCTTAATCCTTTGGTTGCTAAGTAAAAAGACAGATGGCAGAACCCAGTCATCCTTTATCTGAGAAGAAATAGGGAGCGCCTCAGTTGAGGACTTCAGATGAAGTCAGGAGGAAGAAGTAGGCTTCATAACCACCTGCCCAATGGGGGCAACAAACAACAATCACCGACACTATCAACCTCTGTGAGTAGGAGCTAGTCCTTTTCTTATCAATTTCTAATAAAAAAGGAGCAATTTGCCATTCAGCAGTATTCTGCAGTTTGTTAGATATTTGATAGGTTGGATTTTTAAAAAATGATTAATTGCCTGTATTTAGTATTTTTCTTGTTTTTCCTATTGCATATTTTATTTAGTAATTTTTTTGCCTATGTTTTCCAGTGTGTATCTTATATATTATTTTTCTCTCACAGCAATCTCATTTTAGAGGTCAGTTGGTTAAGAAACAGTTAGCAAATATTTATTAAGCTCTTACTGGTAGACACCGCTAGATACTAGGAATACAATATGAAGACAAAGGGAAGGAGTCCCTGCCCCCTTGGAGCTTACACTCTAATGGGGGAAGGTAGCACATAGAAGGAATGTGAAAAGTGTTGGAGGAGGAAGGTATCCTTCAGGAAACATGACTGAGAAGTCCAGGGTGCAAGCTGGTGAGAAGAGGTGGCTGCCCTGGGTACCTTCCTTAAATATAGGTAGGAACTAAGAGGAACCATCCTATCAAAGGAAAGAACCTCAGAGGAGGGAGTACTTCCAAGGTGTGAATTCCAGTATTCACATGGTCTTCCAGAGATGAAGTGGTTCCTATGTCATGGTGGAGAAGTCCATTGTATAGCTTGCTTTCTCCCTCCTAATTCAGTTGCTAATAGACATCATCAGAGGTACAATTTATAAGTCTGATTAGATATACACTGGCATCTATACATGTAGATGCAAGAAGAACATCTCTTGCTTGGGCTTCTTTGAGGAAGCTACTAAAATTTGGGATTTAAAGATCATAGACAGAAAGGGAAAATCAAGGAACACACATAGAAGGTAAGAGTCAGGACTAGGAAGATGAGGTCAGGCTGGACCTCGAGGCAAAACTGCTCAGACTGAGAGGGGAACCCTGCAGCCAGTGACCTAGATAGAGTTGGGGGCCAAGAAAGCCACCTAGAGCATAGCAGCCTAAGGCAACAGGTTACAACATGATACTCAGACAGGGTTGACAGGATTCCATCAGACATTTTATTGAACTGCAATTTTAATGCAAGTCAACCATAAACATAGCTCCAGAAAAAGCAAGTCCAATTTTGGGCTACAAAGAGAACATCACATTCTAAAAGAAAGCATAGAATTTTGCCACAAGTGGATGGAGCAATAGGCCTGCCAAAAGGATAAATTCAAGTTTAAATCTGGCCCCAAACACTAGCTATGTGATGCCAGGCAAACCACTTAGCTTCTGCCTGCCTCAGTTTCCTCAACTGTAAAATGGGGATGATGATGATGATAACAATAACCTACCTTTCAGAGTTATTGCGAGGATTTAAATGAGAATATTGGTAAAGTATTTAGCATGTAATAGGTGCTATATAAATATTAGCTATCATTATTATTTGGGGATCTGATGTTGATTCTAGGTGATACATTTGATGAAGGTGACTGGGATGCCACACAAAGGGACTAGGGATGATTACCCTGACGAAGAAAAGGCCTGAGAAGAATAGTAGTTGTCCTCAAATATCTGAAGGACCAAGAGATTCAACTGTTCTACTTGGTCCCAGAGGATTGAATTAGGAGCAGCATGAATCTATAGAGAGGCAGATTTAACCTGAATAACCTAATAACTATTAGAGCTATCAGAAGTAAGATTGGCTTCAATTAATGGAAGTAATGGGTTTTGCCATCCCTAGTTAGGGGACATTAAGACTCAAAACCTGGAGAATTTTGAGCCTTAATGTTCCCTTACTAGGGATGTCAGAGAGGATTCTTACTCAAAAGTGGATTGACCCAGAAAGCCTCTGAGGGAGGTAGGTGCCTTCCAGTGCTGAGATTCTGTGGTTCCAAGATCTAAATCAGCACTAGAATTCAGGAGCCAGGAAAATCAACAGGAGTCTGGGCCACAGAGGGTGGGCAAATTGGAAAATAAGCCCAAGGGACACACAATAAAGCAGCAGGACCCTGGGCCCAAGCCGAGAACTGGTTTGGCTTCAGAGCTTTTACAGAATGTCTATGGCAGTAGGAACCAGTCCCTGTGTGCCCAGCCCTGGCTGAGCAGGTAATTGGTAACACTTGGTCAAGTTGGATGGCATAGGGACTGAGGCAAGCAGCAACTTTTAGCAGGCATACCGTGACATCTCCATGGGAGGTAAGCCGTGTACTCCCCCCTCCAAGTTTGTCCAGCTAGCCAATGCCACTGGACCTATTAGCATGAAGTTTCCCTTTTTGAGATAATAAAAAGAGGGGCAGAGATAGAAAAGGCACAGCTCACTCCAACTTCCCCACTCCCAAAGAGGTCAGGAAAATTATCACCCAAACGGCAGATGGGACAGATATCACTGTGAAATGGAGCATCTGAGATCCTCCAAGCCCAGGGTCCTTGTCATTAAGACTAAACAGCTCTGTCTTGATTGAAATGAAAAACTTTTTTTTTTGGTGACTGGGGATGTGTGGGGGGGGATTCCAGGTCCAACCCTGCTCCTGCTTGGAATGCCAACCTGGTACTTGAATATTCCTCAGGACAGAATTTCCAGGTTTCTTCATTGTTCATTATCTACCTCCTGGCCCAGTGAGACCACCCAGTAGAGCCATTAGCAGAGGCAGTCAGGTACATCTTCCCTTCTCCAGGTGGTTTTTAATCTATTCCCATGAATAGATTATGCCTTTGGATTTTTTGTTTGTTTTTTTGTTTGTTTGTTTGTTTTTTGCTTGTTTACTATGCCTAGAATATTATGGATCTGAGAAATCTTGGAGATTATCTAATCCCAGGGGAGAGTCACTCTTTTTTTAGAATGGGGAACTGGAAATAAACCCAGCTGGCATACATGATGAGAAGTTTTAGATAACTCCATGCCTCTTTATTCCTCTAGTTCTAGTATAATAATTAAGAAGAATGTGATTTGAGGTTTCCAAAGTATTTATATGTATTATCTTATTTATATGTATCATCTTCTCAATCCTATGAGATTAGTGCTAGCATTATCTCCATTTTACATATGTTTTCCATGGGTGGGCACTAGGACACTATGAGACTTGACCCTGGACCAATATAGTCCCTTGTGAATACTTCCTCCCCCTCCCCTACTCACCCTAGTGATAATACAGAGGAAGAAAAACTCTGACCCACACACACAAGTTCCCCTGTCTCCCATCTCTTTCCTAAATTCACTCTAATTACACATTCTCTTCATCCCCATATTTAAGCTAGTCTGAGCAATGGAAAATTAACTGCCCATCCCACTATGCAGCTTTCTTACATATTAGGAAATGAAAGTGATAGAAAAACAGTTTTCCCCCAAAAAAGAAGTCACTTTTTAAAAAGCTAAAAGTGTTTATTGCAATTATGTCTCATATATTTGTATCCCTAGTGCCCAGCACAGGATATAAAACACAGCAGGCACTTAAATGATTGATTGAAGTACTCTAGCAAAAGTGTCATTGACGCCCAGCCCCACCTAATTTAGCTATATCTCATAGCTTTGGCATTATGAGAGTATTGAAGAAATATGTTCTACATGCTATCCAAGGTAATATTTACACTTTTTTCGGTCCTCATCCCCCATAGCAGACTTCAGTCTCCCCACTGCTCTACTTCTCATTTTATAGATGAGGAAAAGTGAAATTCAGAGAAATGGAGCAGGTTGCTTCAGGTTGTTCTGCTAATTAGTAGCAGAGCTAAAACTAAAACTCAGGTTTCTTAATTCTTCTCCCACCCCACCCCAAGTTTATAACCTTCCCTCCTGAGCGATGATTATTTTCTATAGGAAATTCAGTTGGGTAGGTCTGTGACGTGTCATCTGACCCACTTCTTCTGTAGAAGTTAAAGCAACAAGAAAATTCAAAGAAAATACATTATCACAGCTAAATTGATACTCCCAGAGTCAAGCCAACCTCACGATGGATTAGAAAATACTTGCTGTCATCCACTTTCAGGAGAAAGAACCAAATATTGGGAACGGATATTGGGAAATGCATTTTTAAACGTTTCTAAACTGAGATCTGGGATGTCTAACTTAGGCATAATCCAAAAATATAGAGAAGTCCTAGAAGGTATTATAAATGATATAACTATGGCTGGTAGCATCACAGAGTCATCATCGCTTAGTCTCTTGGCTAAGACTTCAGGCATCTTGCAGTACAGCCCAATGATAAAGTCTTTCTCAACAACATGTTCAACACAAGGAAACACAAACAGAAGAAAACTCATAAACTTCCTAAAACTGCTCTTCACTTGTCCTCTCCACACAGTTCTAAAGCCCTAGTGTAAGACTAGTTTTGGGAACATCACCCCAGAGCCTGTACCCGTTGAAAACAGGTCTTACCTTCTTTCTATTGAAGTTCAACTATCCTTCTTCCCTAAATATGGTCCTATTCAGGGCCTGTTGAGTTCATTCAGCCCTAAATCTTTAATTCTCTATCTTTGTCTCTACTCATAAGCATGAATTGTGAAGATCATTGTTCTCAAGAACCCCATTCAAGAAAAGAATATTTAGTCATGGTTTTTGGTTTCTTATAAGGTAGAAAAGTTGCTTCTGCTGTTGTTGTTCAGTCATTTATAACTCTTTGTGACCCCCATTTGGGGTTTTCTTGACAATGATAGTGAAATGGTTTGCCATTTCCTTCTCTGGATCATTTTATGGATGAGTAAACTGAGGCAAAAAGGGAGAAGTGACTTGCCGAAAATCACACAACTAGGAAGAGTCTGAGACTAGAGTTGAACTTAGAAAGGGGAGACTCCAAGTCCGAGACTCTATATGTACTGTACCACCTAGCTGTCCTTAAGGCAAAAAGTAGTCTTGGCCATTTTTGAAAGAGATTTGAAGGAACAAAACTGGAAATTAAAAACAAACAAACAAACAAACAACAACAGCAACAAAAACCCACCTCTGAGTTAAACTATATATTTCTTGGTACTTTCCTGGAGTTTTCATTGGGAAAGACAAGAAAGAGTTGCAGCATGGTAAATGAATGAATGAATAAATGAATGAACAAAACAGCCTTTTATTAAGTGCTTACTTAATAAACACTTGGGCATAAAAATAGAAAAAGAAGGCAGACCCTCTTCAAGGAAGTCACATCCTAATAGGGGAGCATGGTCCTTAGGGTGCAGCAGCAAAGTGAATGGTCATGTATCTTTTTTAATGTCATTTTTCCTGATAAAAAATCCTATCTATTTCTGATATTCATCTACGTGATGGTGCCAGGGACTTTAGTGACCAAATTTTATTTTCTGGGTCTTCAGCTGTGATTTTAGCTCCCACAATAGCAGTCATCATGCTACATCTTCTCAGAGGTCGCCATGCAGGATGACAGCTGGGGCAGTGCTGCTGCTCCCAAAGTTCTTGGGCCTCCCTGCCCATCGGTGGCAGTGATCCGGCAGCCAGTGTTGGTGCTGACAAAGGAAGCAGGTCCCTTCTGCACAGAGCTTGCTCACGTTGATGATGGCTGTTGGATCTGGGCTGGAAGCAGGGCTAGTCTTCTGGTGGACAGCTATTCTCAGGGTTCTGGGCTTCAGGGTCATGGGTTGTATCCATCAAGAATGGGAAGTAATTGAGGTGGTGGTTGTGATGGTGGTCATGATTTGACTTGGCTGGCACATGGAGCCTCCCATCCCTCCCTCAGGGTGCCCTGATACTTCAGCTAGTATAGTAGAGCATCAAAATAAATACCAGGAGAGATGTGCCTTCTAAATCACATGACAATCTGGATGATGAGTTCATAATCACTCTAAGAAAAATTATTATAAAATGGTGAAAAGCAATACAATTCCAGTGAAATACTTCAGAAGTGAGGGGACATAGAGCAGAGGGAGATTCAGGGGATCATGGGCTGATAAAGAAGAATAGATCATTGTTAGAGCAATTCTAGGGCTCAGTGAGAGGGCCAGCCTCTCTAGCTTCCTGTGCCAACTTGGCTAAACCAGCAGACCTCCAAAATAGTAACTACCATTTATGGAGCACTTTAAAGTCTATCGAATGGTGTTATATTACTTCATTTGCACCTTACAACACCCTTATGAGGTATGTACTTCAGGCCTTATTATCCTCATGTTAAGGCTCAGAGAGTTTAAGATCTTTATTGTCACCCCGCTAGAAAATGTCAGAAGTTTGAACCAAGAGCTTCTTAATTCTAAGCTCAGTGTGCTAGCTGCTCTCCCACATTGCCCCTCAACCTACATGAATACCTTTACAAAGCTGCCATTTTCAGATGTGACTTGTGTCAATGTTCCTAGAGGAGTCTTTCCCCACAGTCCCTTGGTGGTGTTTGTCAGCCATTAATTGCTTTTGTTAAGGCATGTTCTGAAACTACTGCTCATCAACTGGGTCCCATGTTGTTGGGCTGGAGGATGATTTAATGGTGTAAACTTAGTTCCATCTGTCAGGGTGGGGAGGGTTGGGAGGGCAGGGGACATGGGGTGTGTTTAAGGGGGTAGGGAGAGAAACTTCAGAAGGGGCATCTTGCTCAATGGATGTCGGGAGGCCCCTTTCTGATTGCCCCACAACACCTGGGCCACACCCGCCTCACCCACTTCTCTGCCCCTGGCAGACTCATTAAGCAGGGAAGGGAAGTGGTTCCAGTGGGCTTGAGTCTTACATAAGAACAAGCTCCCTTGGGTGACTGGGGAAACCATTGTCCAATTTCTAAGATCCCAGATAGTTGCAAAATGTACACTGTCACCCCTACCCCAATTAAACAATACCCTGCTCCTTATTTTCTTACATTAAAAAAATAGAACCTCTTATATATTAACTTTGCAGAATACTTTCACATATTCCCATGGAAACGCCATGAGGTGGGCAGGGCAGGTACAATTATCCCTATTGACAGATGAGGAAGGTGAGGCTGAGAAAAGTGATTCCATGTTTTTTCCAGTATACATTATTTAAAGTACAGTAATTGGTTCCAGCCCAATGAAAGTATGCAGTGCAAATTCGAATATTGCAACCACTTCACAGAATTCGTTATTCCCACTAATTAGGACTTAGTTGACACATTGTTTCAAATGGAGAACTGTTCCCACCTGATTTTTGACGGAAGTTTCTTTATGATCATAGAATTTCTCCAAGGGACCTCCAACATCATCTACTCTAATTCCACCCTTGTTTGCCCAGCCTGTCTCAAACATTTTTAAAGAGAAAAATTTTGAGCCCTGAAAGGTCACATAAGCTAATCAAAGTACAGGGATTAGGCCTTGGGATTTGTGAGTTTAAATCTAATGTTTTTTCCACTATGCCATATTTTACATGTAGAAAAAAAGAAATAAGCGTGTAGGTAGTACCTACTATATTGCAGGCATTGTATTAACAGCTTTTTTTTTTTAAAACATGTGAGGTGAAAGTGATTATGATTCAAATTGAATAGGAAACTCACCCTGTATTTTTCTTGATTTATTTGATGCCTGTCCAACCCTAAAAGAATGAAGATATCTTTACTTGGAATCTTGACTTCTATCTGTATTGCTTTAGGAGCTATGGGGTCAAGTCAGCGATTATTTTGAAGACTGGAGAAGGTACATTTTTCTGGAAATGTTTTGTTCTTTCCCAAGAGTATAGTGTGCCAATGTGAGTCCCTAAAGATAGTCACCCAATGGTCTTCCCTATTTGGGATGCGCCCAGCTGGTTTTGGGGCCCTAGTTGGGGATTCAGAGGAGATGTGAGCTTTTGTTTCTTGTGTGGTTATGGGAAGGATGATTCATTACCATGTCCTGGAAAGAAGCAGGCCTGATCATCTCCTGGTGTCATAGATGAAAAACTGGAATCCAGGGAAAGGGGGAAAAAATTCCTTCAGTAGCAAGTCAGGACAAGACCCTGAAGTCTGGCCACTGGGACCTTAGTTTTAGGTATCATCCGCAATCCCTGTATGGACAGAACATGAGACCAAATGATAATCATGGCCTTTGAAACCTGGAAAGGAGATGGGGACATAAACATTTCTTACAGGGCAACGATCCAGACATAAACACAAACAGATCCAGATGTGCTGACTGGTCCAGATGTGCAGACAGATTTTCCCATTCTTCTTCCCAGACCACACAGAGCTTCAAGGTTAATGATAATGACTGAAACCTTCTTGGTCAGAGAACCTTAGAAGGGGTGGAGATTGACACTCTCCCTTAAGGCCTTATCCATTTATAGGATCACATCCAAATTCCAGGGATAGCTCCTGGAAAAACCAGGTCCTGGACTTAAGTGTCTCTGTCTAATGATACCTGTTTTGCTCTACCATTCTATCTCCTTTTCATTATGACTCTCAACTTTTCAAAAAGGATATTTGAAGCTGACTTGTCCCCCTCTTCCTTAACTGTGTCAGCAATCCACTCCCCGTCCAACATTTATCAAGGATAGAAATGGACCTAGGGATAGACTAACTAAATAGGGTACTGTACCCCAGGAGAGAGAGGGCAGATAACATTGTGAGGAACTTTGAAAAAACATGACTTTGTGGCACTGCCAAAATATATGTAAAAAATATGACTTTATGGCAAAAAAATTACATTTCCAGAAAGTGCCAGCCATCGACGACATGTAGATCACAAATCACCCATTACTATGAAGGCTCCAAACATTCACCTAACAATAACATATATAGGGTATATTTTTCAAGATTTTTCTTAGGTTACACCAGTGAAGACACCATCTCTGATCAAGGGATAATTTACCTTCTACATCACAAGGATGCCTATGGAGATTACAAAGTCCCAAGGATGTCTATGGAGCTTACAAAGTCTTCAAGAGTTCTGATCCATTCATGATCTTATTTGATCTTGGTTGGTTTGACAGTTATTTAGCTCCATTTTACAGATGGACAAACCAGAGCTCACTGAGTTTAAGAAACAGATCTATAAAAGAACAGGAAAGGAATCTAGTGAGCACTAATGTGTTTAGGAAAAGAATTCTCAAAGTACTGAAAATGGAAAGGATTTCATAGGTGATTCAGTTCATATTCCTAATTTGATTACTGAGAAAAATGAGGGACATAAAGAGAAATGATTTCTCAAAAATAACTGCCAGGATTTGAATCTAGGTTCTCTGACTACAATACAACGTTCTTTTTCACTAAAGCAGTAACAATGCAAAATAAAAATGACAGGAATGATGATTTCAGACCTGTTGCTTCCAATTCTTTATGATTGCAATTGGGGTTTTCTTGGCAAAGATACTGGAGTGATTTGACATCCTCTAGCTCATTTTATAGATGAGGAAACCGAGGCAAACAGGGTAAAGTGACTTGCCTAGGGTCCCATATCTAGTAAGTTTCTGAAGTTAGATTTGAACCAAGTCCTCCTGATTCCAGGTCTTATACTTTACCTACTTTGCCATCTAGCTCCCTGTAATGAAATTATCATGATCCAAATAGGTAAGGGGTATTGGTACTTTAACAGATCTTCACTTTCAGCTCATTCTCCATGTGTTTGCTAGTGATGTTTCCTCCATCTGCCTGCCTTCCCCATCTCTTCTTCATTGATACTATCTTTACCCATCCTCCAGGGCATTTCAGTGTAGTGAGTCAATAAAACTAGAGTCAGAGGACTAATTGGCTCTTCCACCTGAGTGATCATGGGCAAGTCACTAGTCTTCATGAGGAGAGAAATTGAGGGGGTTGCTCTAGATGATTTCAGAGATGCCTTTCAGCCCTCAATCCTATGTTACACTAAAACTCGTTTTAAGCCTCACCTACTCTATTGATCTTCCCCTTCTGGACCACCCCGGTCCACGATGATCCTCCCCTTTGAATCCCTATTCATTGTGGATCCCCTTAGTTATGTCTTCAAATATTGTCATCTCCTTATGGACAGGAACTGTGTTTTATACTGTTTTTCTATTCTGCTTATAGTGCTGAGTACTTAGTAGATGCCCCCAAATTATTTGTCGATTGATATCTCTGGCATTTCAGTGTCACAGAAACATAAAAGAGATCTTAAGAGACTAAGTAATCTAGCTCCTTTCATTTTATAATAATAATATTAGCTGCCATTTATATAGTTCATTATATATTATCTAGCTTGATCTTCCTAACTCTGTGAGGTAGATGCTATTAGCATTCTTATTTTACAGATGAGAAAAGTGAGACCTAGAGCTATTAAGCGACTTTTCTGGAATCACAAGGCTCAAGTATCTGAGTCAAAGTTAGATCTTCCTGACTTCAGGTCCAGAATAGAAGCCCAGTGAGGTTAAAAACAAAAACAAACAAACAAAAGGAAAAAAAAAATTATCCAAAATCAGATAGGTGGTCAGCAGAATTGTAGGATTGTCCCAGTTGTCAAAGGAATATTTAGCCACAGGCTTTAGACACCACGGTCGTATGGTCATATGATTAGCTGTGACTGAAGTATAAAAGAAGGAGGCCAAATTTTGTAATAATTTGGGTTCAGAGCTCAGTTGGATCTAACTTATACACTTCTCAAGCAAAGTTCTTAACAATTAAGGAGGATATAAGAGGATTAAGGAGGGCTAAAGAGAATTAGGGAGAAGAACTTTCAAAGAGGTAGACATAAGGTGCAGGAGAAAGGACTTGGTAAGGTGGAAATGGAACAATGAGCGGAGAAAGCAAATTGAATAAAGCACATTGTTGGGTAGGATAAGGGTGAAACAGATTTTGGTGCAAGGCTGATAGGGACATGGGTGTGGCTATGGTGCAGCTGAGACCAAAGAAAGGAAGTGGTCAAAATTTTAAGAGGTGATAATTTGCTGTAAAAATTTTAGCCGAGTGATTAGGGGTTGAGGTATAAGCACCCACAACTAATTCAAAAAATATAAGGCACAAAATCTCAACCATTATGGAGTGAAAGGAAAATTATGCAATCACTTCCATTGAGTATGCGATGTTTATTTTTCTGCCACAATTGTGTTCAAAGGGTAGTATCATCTCCCACCTTTTAAAGGAAAACACTAACCCCTCTTAATTGTAATACTTTCTCCCTTTTAATGATTTCCTATTTGATCTGTAAATAGCTTGTTTTGGATATAATTGTCTGCATATTGACTCCCCCCCAGTGCATTGTTAAGTTGCTCAAGGGCAGGAATTGTGTTTTTACTTCTTTTTGTATCATCATAGTGCTAATACAGTATCACATAGTATAAAGACACTTAATATATAATTGGGCAGTTAGATGGGGCAGTGGCTACTAGAGTATTAGGCCTGAAAATCAGGACTTCTCATCGTCCTGAGTTCAAATCCAGCCTTCTACAATTACTGGCTTATGTGACCTGGGCAAATCACTTCATTGTGTTTTCCTCAGTTTCCTCATCAGTAAAATGAACTAGAGTAGGACATAGCAAACCACTTCTCAATATATTTTTCAAGAAAACCCTGAAAATTGTCACAAAGAGTTAGACATGCCTGGAAAGCAACCAAATAACGACTTGATTGAGACAGTGAATGGCTTGAAGAATGTTTCTCCACTGTCTAGGTTGACTGGGATAATTTTTGTTTTTGTTTTTCCTCAAGGAAATCATTGAGGCTTCCATGGGGAAAAACAAAGACATATAAGGTATAGAAGAACAGTCTTTTTTGGTCAGTCTTGATCCTTTCTAGGATATTGGGAAATGAAAGAATATTACATAGAAGAGAAAAGAAAGATGTACACTAAGAGCTTAAAAACAGATTTGAGAACCTAAAAAGGAGAGAGGAAAAAAATCTTGACATAGTAAAATGATACCGTGGAGTCATAAATTTCAAGTGGCAGATCATCGAGGTCTGAGGAAGAAAAAAAGTAATAAAAATTGGTGATTCCCTGCTCAGTGGGGCTGAGGTCAACCTGATAACAATTTGGAGGTCTTCTGTTTTCCTAGGGCATTTGCATTCAAGACTGACAGGGAACCCTAGAAGACTCATCAAAAAGGATGGCAACTATAGAGTTTGGGAGAGCCGTGTGGGCACATTGGGCAGCTAGGTGGCATTGTGGATTGAATTCCAGGCCTGAAGTCAGGAAATCTGAGTGCAAGTCTCTCCTCAGATACTTATTAGCTGTGTGACAAGTCACTTAATCCCTTGTGCCTCAGTTCCTCATCTGTCAAATGAGCTGGAGAAGGAAATGGTAACTGCTCAAGCATCTTTGCTAAGAAATCCTCAAATGGCTCATTAATCATTGGTGATTGAAAAACATGTGAGAACATATGACACTTCCCAGAGGAGCCTAAAATGTATTGCCAGTGATTGTGAGATGTTGGCAAAAGAACTTAGAGCCACAGAAGCGCATTCATTCTGTCACCTGGCCTTATTTCCAAATTTTGTAGATTTGATTTAAACTGTTGAAACTGAGCTTGCATTCAAAAGGAGTGATCTAGCCTTCTGTCAGCCTTTTTGTTTGTGCTGCCTTGTCTGACACAGCTGCTCTCAGGTCTGGGAAAAAAATGCCAGCTGCCTTTCGAAAACTCACAAGACCTGGTACTAAAGGTAAAAGTACTAAGGTAAAAAAGAACAAACAGAAGATCCTCTCCCTCTATCCTCCATCCCAGGCAAAGGCTTGCCTATGGGTCAGGGATTGCATCTGAACTGTTGTCAGGGTGAGCCTGAGAATCCCAGAAAGTGACTGTCAATACCACCTGGTGTTTAATGCCAGAAGATGTTTTAGAATGTTTTGCCACCATAAAGGTTGATGAAACAGGAGCAGACACAAGCATTTTAAGGTTTATCCCTCCTCTAACCTTAACACAGTACCTGGCAGACAGTTGGTATTTAATAAATGTTTATTAAAAAACTTTATTGCTCAGAATTTCCTAATCCTCAAGCAATCTGGTGAATAGAGGCTTCCTTAAAATAAAGGATGAAGAAAGGATGTAAGGATAGGATTGGATTGGGAAGGGAGGTAGGTTACTGTCCATTGCTAAGGTAAAGCGGATGTTTGAGAGTTGAATGACTGAGGGATGGTAAGGATCAGTCCAACCATTTGTTCAGTTCAGGAAAGCTTCCCAAGCAAGGAACCACACCAGGAAGACCTGAAGTCTTTTTTTTTTTCTTTAAATAAAAGCTTTTTATTTTTCAAAATACATGCAAAGATAGTTTCAAATATTCACTCTTATTTTTTTCTTTATTAAAGCCTTTTATTTTTAAAAGCATATGCGTGGACAATTCTTCAACATTAGCTTTTGCAAAACTTTGTGTTCCAATTTTACTTCCCTTCCCCCACCTCCCCCTCCTAGATGGCAAGTAGTTCAATATATGTTAAACATGATAGGAATATATGTTAAATTCAATATGTGCATACATATTTATACAATTATCTTGCTGCACAAGAAAAATCAAATCAAACTTAGAAAAAATGAGAAGCAAGATAAAATGTCAGCAACAACAACAAAAAGAGTGAAAATGCTATGTCGTGATCCACACTCAGTTCCCATGGTTCTCTCTCTGAGTATAGATGGCTCTCTTCATCACTGAACAATTGGAACTGGTTTGAATCATGTCATTGTTGAAGAGAGCCATGTCCATCAGGATTGATCATCCTATAATCTTGTTGCTGTAAATACTCACTTGTACAAAATTTGTCTCCCTTTTCCCTACCCTAGACACCAAGTAGTCCAATATAGATTAAACGTGCCATTCTTCTATATTTTTATATTTGTTGTGTTGAGTAAGAGAAAATTTGATCAAAAGGGAAAAAACGAGGTGGGGGAAAAACCTAAGCAAGCAAACAAACGACAACAAAAAGTGAAAATACTGTGCTTTGATCCATATCAGTCTCCATAATTCTCTCTCTGGATGCAGATGGCTCTCTCCATCACAAGTCTTTTGGAATTTCCTTGAATCACCTCATTGTTGAAAAGAGCCAAGTCCATCACAATTGACCATCACGTAATTTTGTTGCTGTGTACAATATTCTCTTGGTTCTATTCACTTAGCTTCAGTACAATATTCATGATATCCATATATCAAACTTTTTCAGCCATTCCTCAACTGATGGGCATCCACTCAATTTCCAGTTCCTAGGAGTCTTCCTTCTTAAGAGTCTGGCTCCCAGCTCAAGTTCAAATTGTTCCATTTGGTCATTCATCATGTCAGAACAACTTGCTGCAGTGTAAAAGTCCAGTAGAATGCTCTTTGCCATTTGCTTCTCAGTTGGCTAATTATTATTTTTTCTTTGAGACTGGAGAAGAAAAAAAAATTCCTAGTGAATGACACTGTAACAATAAACCCTTGTTTTAGGAGCACGAGACAGGGCCTCTCCTCTCATGAACTCTCCAGCCCAGTAATTACTCCTCCAAACGAACCTGTTATCAGGGTAAGTACAGAGAGGGGGAAATTGCAAGGTTATAGCTGACCCTCGCAGCTTTTCAGACAGCTCACAAATATTTGTGCCTGGAGATGTGTGTGGGGTTTGGCGTTGTGTTGGCTCCCAGCAGCTCCAGGGAGGAGGGGGAGAGGCTGCTTGACATGGCAGATGGGGTCAAGAAGAGTAAACCATGTTTTGTCTGTAATTAACATAGGGAAAGAATTTGCTGAGGAATTAGCCCTTGGCACGGATGAGCTCTATAATGTCAGTGGAGGGATGAACTTCTGGGAAGGCACTGGGGCTAGAGACACTGTGGTTACAGGGGGGAAAGAAACAAAAGGATCGGGGTGGCTGTGACTGCGGAGAAGGAATTCACCCACGGGCCGGGTAAAGGGTGTGGCTGGTACAGCCCCCCCTCTCCCCCGGGATCGCCAGCCTAGCGAGGGATGCCGGCTGGGTCTCCCCTTCCTATGACCCTTTCCTCTCTCTCGCTCCTCTTAGGTTGGATGGGGCCTGCCTGAATGGGAGAAAATGGATTTGTTAAACTCATCTATAAAACACAGGGTTTGAGCCAACTGCTGTCTGAGGCCCCTTTCCAGCTTCCTTGTGCTCAAGGAGGGACCTGGGTGTCCAGGAGAGCAGTGAGGATGTTGGATGGGAGCAAGACAAACACAAAATGGGGGGGGGGGGGGGGAGATGGAATCCACAAGTGATCCAAGAGGGCATCTCGTTCAATACCCTCTCGGAGAGAAATCCAGGGGCAGAGAGATTAAATCACTTGCCCCAAATCAGACAAGGTAATAGGGCAAAGAATTGAATGCAGGTTATCAAAGAATGGGGGCTCTTATCCCAATGTTTGTGAATTTTAAGCATATGAGTATATTTATATATGTCTGTGTGTATTTTCTATATCATGTATTTGTATTGTATGTGTGAATTCATGTATATATATATATAAATATACTGCATGTATATGCATATATACACACATAAGTATGTACCTATAGATATGTATATTCATATGTATATATGAAATAATTATATTTCATAATAATTGTAATATAATTCATTTCTTTGTAATTCTTTATAATTTATTTTATCCATTTAAAAACATTATTCTGAGCAGGAGGGTTTTAAGCTTCACTATTGGGATCCATGACAAGTAACAGCTAAGAGCCTCTATTAGAGAAGATCTGAGACCTGGAACTGGAAGGGACCTCAGAAGTCATCTACAACAGCTCCCTAATTTTACAGTCAAGGAAACTGGTGACCATTTATAGAACTTGCCCAAAGTCCTGGGGAGGGGGAAATACATCAAGGTTTTGAAGCTAGGTTTTCTGCCTCCAGTTCTAACTCTCTTTCTACTGCTCTGCATGATAGAAACTCAATTTTATCTTCTTTGTCAATGGTAAGTATCATTTATGATCCTTTCAATTCCCACTCACGGTTTTTTGACTGAACAAATAAATATCCATTAAGTGCTTCATATGTGCAAAGTGCAAAGTGCTATACTGAGATGACAGAGATGAAACAAGAAAGTGACCGCCTTCACAGAGCTCCTGGTGTAGTAGGGGAACAGCATCCATGCCAGTAATTAGGATACAAGCTGGAAAAGAAAAGAGTTGCAACTTTTGCACCAACATCTGCTACAGACAATGAAGAAGCAAAAAGAGTCTGTGAAGAAGTTGGTAGTTAATGACTTCAAGGTGAAAGAGGGACAGCAGAGGACAGTGGAAATTATATTGGAAAATATGGTTCAGGTTTGAGAAATAAAAGAGGCCAAAGGCTTGTAGATGACTTAGAAGCCCCTAAACTGGACATGGGGAGATGCAATGAACAGAAAAACTGAAACTGAACATATTTAAACAGATAATTGGCCAGGTATCATTTCAGCTCAGCTGTTTATATGAAGAAAGCCATCAACTACTTAGAACAAATGTGAAAATCAGCACTCAATTAGAAAGAATGATAAAGATGAGAAGAAAACACTGTAGGGAACTTTTACTTGACCTGTTAAAATAAAGTACTGACACAAAAAATGGGGAGTTGACTAAGGAGGAAAAATCTTATTATTATTAAATCCTACTTTATTTTAATGGTTGCAAAGCAATTACCACAATGAGGAGGCCAAAAGAGCGGAGAAATCACCTCAGTCAGTGAAGTCAAGAGTGTCCTCTTGACACATAGAGGAACAAAGCAAAACTTATTTGGAATAAACTATATTTGCATAAAGTTATGGGACATGATTGGAAAGAATAAGCAATATTACATCACAAAAAACAGTGAAGAGAGTTAGAGGGGAAAATGAAGCTTAGTGTGAGACTCAAGACTATCCCAAGAATGTATATAAATGAAACTGGCAGGAAGGCAATAAATTGATGCAAAATTTAATTTAATTCAATAAGCATTCATTAAATATCTATTCTGCTAGCCACTGGGGACAAAAGTTTCTGCCCTCAAGGAGCTTACATATTTTACCAACATTTTTATAGTGCTTTATTCCAATCAATGAATCAACATTTATCAAGTCCCTATTATGTGCCTGCCACTCATTGTATTAAACACCAAGGATACAAAAAGAGGAAAAGATAGTATCTACCTTCGAGGAGCTTACACTTTAGTTGAGGGGGAAACAACAATAAACAAACATATATAAAGCAAGCTACATCGAGTATAAATAGAAAATAACAGAGAGAAGATACTAGAATTAAAAGAAGTTAGGGAAGGCGAAGACTTCCTGTAGGGAGGGATTTTAGTTGGGACTTAAGGTGGATATCACCTTCAGAGAAACAGGATAAATAAGCATAGCACAATCTTACATAGATTCATATGAATGTATATGTGCACATATGTGTGTGATTATAGATATCTATGTATATGCACGTGTGTATATAAGAGTATATATGTTTATATATGTGTGTAAACATATGTATATATATATATATATATATATACATATATATGCACGTGTGCATGTGTCTGTAACTTAACTGTAGCCTTCTTGAAAAGGGGGAAATAATTTTATTTTATTTTAAAATGTACAGCAGAGAACAAAAGAAAATCTACAAGGAAGCAAAGATAGACAGCTCTAAACGCAATGTATAGTATCTTTTATATAGACTTTCTTGAAATGGAAATTTATTGCTTTATATTTTGAAGCTTCTCATATTCTTCTGTGTATATGACAATGTTTTTTTTTTTCCTGTTTTGTATTTGTCTAAAATTTAAAAAAAAAAAGAGAGGAAAAAAGGAAAGCTAGATTGTGCAATGGATAGAGTGCCTGATTTGGAGTCAGGAAGACTCTTCTTCCTTCCTAAATTCAAATGTAACCTCAGATACTTCCTGTGTGACCCTGGACTTGTCATTTTACCTTGTTTACCTCAGTTTTTTCTTCTGTAAAATGAGCTAGAGAAGAAATAACAAACCACTCCAGAATCTCTGCCAAGAAAACTCCAAATGGAGTCATGACTAAACAACAAAATTTGCAAGTGAGAAAATATAGAGTTGGAAAAGTGGTCAGGTGACTACTCTAAAGTCACATAACTATTTTCAGTGCTAGAATCAGGATTTGAACTCAAACCATCAGCCTTGGGGTCCTCATCTTACTTCATGATAAGTACAACAGAGAAGAGTAAAATATCCAAGGAGAAGGAGCCATTTTAGCCCTTTTTGGTACCTTTTTAAAATGCACTTAACATGTAATATTATATATAATAATTCCATATTTGTGCTTCTTCCCTCCCTGGACTTTAGGCTCTATGATGGCAAGGGTAGTGTCTTCCCTCAACTTACCTTTTCCTTCAATGCTTAAATATCCACTGAATTAGTGAAAGTTATTTTAGTACAATCTTGGAATAATAGAGTAGGAAGAAGTGTCCTGGATGATGCTCTCAAGTAGATTGTTTTTCTCAGTAATGGGGGACTGAGCATATTCACCTGACAGTCTGAAGATACAGGTCAAGGTCACATCTTCAGGAGATGTCACTATTACATTAAAGCCTCTGAAGGATTTACTTTTTCCTGACTTTCACCAGCAAAGATCTTTCCTTATGGGCTTAACATGCAGACCCTTTCCCAAGAGTATTTGCATTTGATCTCTCCTTAGGGAACAAAAAGCTTTTTCCTCTGGTTAATAAATATCAGAAACCAGGAGGGAGGTGGAGGGGGGAGGGAATTTACAGTCATGGCAGCTTTTCTGGACTCCCTCTTCCCACCCCTACACTCACCCACCACTTTTTCCCTTTGGGTAGGAACAAAGCAATGTAGTCTTAATGAGAAACAGAAATCGGTGCTTGTTTTTTAGGAGGAGCAAGTCCTAGGATTTAGAGCTGGAAGGATCCTTATACCAGTCTAGTCCCTTTATTTTATAGATCATAGGATCATAGATTTAGAGCTAAAAAGGCAGCCAAGACTCAAAGAGAAAGATGATTTGGCCAGATCATAGAGCAAAGAAAACCTCACAGAATTGGCTTCTGACTCCACGAAATTATCCTTTGACTATAGTAACACGGTTTAGGGCTCCCAATACAATCACCAAGACCACTGCTATCCCTCACGATATGTCATGAGCCCCCATCACTTACATCATACACAATGAATCAGAAAGTGAGAAAGAGAGGGGGGTCCTGTGCTTCTTGGCTCTCTGATCCATGCCACATGGAGCTAAATTATCCCATTCACCCACAGGGCCAGCAGTGCCAATGGCCAGATCCAAATGGCAGAGGACCTAAGATTTTTTCCTGCCCTCCCGTGGCTTCATCTGGATCAAGTTGTGCTGGTGGAGCAAGCAGCAGCAGCAGCAGCAGCAGCAGGACCAACATCTGCCTTTGAGGTTGTCGCACTGTCAGGGCTGACTGATTCTTATGGTTACAGTGACTCCCCCCCCACCCCTCCCTATTCCTGTCCCTGGGGCACCATTCTGGATTCTATTACCTTGGATTCTGAGGCTGTGAGCAAGCAAACATTGACAGACTCCAGGGAGAAGGGGTGTAGATGCATGGAAGACCCTGGATTTGCAATTAGATCTGACTAGTTCTGCCAGTTATGCCTTGGGTGACCTATGGCAAGTCACTTAATCCCTACAACTATTACATTACATTAAATTTCAATCTTCACATTTGTATATTGAAGGTGTCGAACTTTAAGGTACTTTCCAACTTTATATTCTATGATTAAAATGTGAGTATTTTGAGGGCAGGGCTGGTTTGAATATAATAAGTACTTAATCAGTGCTTGTTGCCTATGAGTTGTCTGTGTACCATTATCATTTTAATCAGTCTAGTAATTAGGCATAAGTGGTAAGTGGTTGATAGAAATGACCTATCTAGTATAACTAGTATAAAGCACTCACAAAACTACATTTCTAGTTTTTTTTTTTTAATACTCCAGTATTTATTATCAGTGTTAATGTCAATCATTTCCCCAAAGATTTAATTACTACCAGCATCATTACAAATCAACAATTATACATGTTAAAAGTCAGATGGTCTTAGATGTTATTCTCCAATAACCAAAGTTCTCTTGTCTCTTACTTGTCCCCCCACTGTACCCTATCCTGCTGGTTCTTTGGACCTTATCCATTTCTCCTCTTCTGCATCTCCTACCCCCATCCCAGTGTCTCACCTGAGGGTCCTCGAGTAGCTACTCTCTGGATCTATTCCATCTCCTTGTCCTGGGTCCTGGGAGCTCTTAGGAGTTTAGACTCCAAATCTGTTAGTTACCCAGCTAGAGGATGTAACAACATGATCATCATGTTACTTGGAGGAGGTAGTTCAAAGATTTAGAGTTTGCGATTGAGAGGAATCTTAGAGACCAACTCTTTTTATAGATGAGGAAATTGAGGTTCAAGCAAGCATCAAAGGTGGGAAGCCAGGTTTTCTGAGACAAGATTGTGCTTTCCAGAAGGAGGGGAAAAATTGACTCAGATCATTATCACTATAGTGACAATAGGCTTGGTACAGATAGGCTTAGATTCTTGCAACTCAATACACTCAAGCTCAAATGATCCACCAGTCTTAGTCTCTCAGCAGCAGGGACGACAAGTTTATACCTCTGTAGCAGGACATGATGAAGACTTTCCATTCATAAAAGGCAATTTGATGTTAAAGGAAAGGGTACATCTGAGTCATATCAATTGGGGAAAGGCTAAAAAATTTGTGGTATAGGAATATAATGGAATACTATTGTACCATAAGAAATGAGGAAGAGAAAGACCTGGAAAGTCTTATATGAACTGATGTAAAGTGAAATGAACAGAACCATGAAAATGCTGGACACAGTAACATCACCTTTATGCAATGATCAGCTATGATTGACTTAGCTCTTCTCAGCAACAGAATCCAAGACAAATCAAGAGGACTCATGCTGGAAAAATGCTTTCCACATCCAGAGAAAAAACTGATGGAGTCTGAATACAGATTGAAGCACACTATTCACTTTATTTTTCTTGAGGATTTCTTCTTTTGCTCTGTTTCTTCTTATACAACATGACTATTATAGAAATATGTTTCACATGATTGCACATATGTAATCGATGTTAAATTGCTTACCATCTTGGAAAAAGGGGAAAAGAAGGAAGGATGAAAGGAAAAATTTTGAAACTCTAAATTTTATACAAAAATGAATGTTAAAAATTGTCTTTAGATGTAATTGGGAAAATATTATTAAAAAAAATAAGATCTGGGTCATGAGTAACCCCTGTCATTTTGCTTGATGTATGATAATTTTTACACAACGTTTTGAGGGAGAATTGGGATGGAGCATAGAGGGAATAGGTGCAGACCTGCAACTTATCAGGACAGGGAACTCCTGGTATAGAAACTCCCTTTATCAGCAGATCAGCAACTCCTTCTAACTTAGAATTTTAAGAGTTACCTGGGGGCCTTGAGAGATTAGATGACTTTCCTACCATATAATTCAGATATAGGATTTGAACTCAGGTCTTCCTAACATTTTATCCACCATACCAGGTTGTCTCTCCATTAAGAAACATGGAATATTCATTACCTTTCTTTTGGGTCTGATAGAAAGAAAGCAATTTGTGCTGCTTAAGTGAGTACCCTTTAATGTGATGGATTGGATTTGGAGCATTTCCCATAGTTCCAGGCATGCTTTCTTTGGCTCTATAAGGAAGAATACAAATAAGAATTATTAGAAGATCTGGGTTGTTTCCTTGGTCCCCTTGAAGGAGAAAGGGAATAAGAGGGGAAGGTAAAGAAAGCCATATAATAAGCCAGCAAAATTTGATAACTCAGTGAATCATAAGTAGTAAGTAAAAGATGGTTTCCCTTTTGACTTCTTTGTAATTTGTGGGGGGTAGGGATGGAGGGAAGAAGAGGGTATGCATTCCTGGTGTTTAATTTCTAGGTATTTAAGTAGGTGGGAAAAAATGAACATAGACTGAAATCAAATCAGTGAAAACTTTCTGGAGGAAAGAGAGTTTTGAGGTAGGTCTTGATTGAGGGGAAGGAAATGAATTGATGGAAAGGAATGGGGATAGAAAGAAAGGACAGAAGGAGAAGACAGTGGTACCACAGGGAAAAAAAAAAAGAAGGGGCAGCTATCGAGGTCTGTATGTGGGGGTTGGGATAGAGTAAACAGATTGGCCACCCTTGAGAAGAGAGAAAGCAGCCTCATCTTGGCCTTGGCCCTCAATCAGCCCTGCATCCAACACTGGGTTTCATGACAACCAACAGAGACAGTTGTCCCTGCCAAACTGGTGGCTCAGTCCAGATGATTCGTTACTGTTGGAATCCAGAGGTTTATTTGGTTGTTTGTTTTCTCTTTCCTTTTGCTCCACGATGGGGAAAATTATAGTCTTTACCATCATTTAATGTGGCGACTTACTGGATTTCAGGTTGCAAAGCATGAAGAAGTAAAGACATCTGAGATCTGATGTGGGAGATCCTAGAATGCAGAATACTTCATTTTTTCATGGACTTTGTGCTGTGATTGAAAAATCTGTAACTAGGTTCAGTTATAGTTCCCTCAGTGTTAATTTATCATCATCACCTCTACTCAGAAACGTCTATTTGGGGGACTAGCAGAACTTATTTGTTTGATCTTCTCTCCTTCCTGGCCCCATTGATTATTTCTTTTTACAGGTGAGAAACTGAGGCTCAGGGGAATGATTTCTCCTTTCAGATTATGTTTATATACTCTCTGTATATCTTGAATACATCTAGATATTTGTATATTGTCTCTCCCATTAGAATATAATGTTCTTGAGAGCAAAGACTTTTTAAAAAAAGTCCTTTTTAATGTCCTCAACATTTTGCACAGTTTCTGGAACATAATAAATAATCAGTAAATGCCTGTTGACTGAATAATTTATTGAGGGTCATAAAGAAAGTCAGAAGATTTCAGGCATGGGAGGGAGGGAAGGAGGCTCCTGGGGAGTGATTAAAAAACAAACAATCAGTCTCTTCACAATTTTTGTGAAGGACCATCTGGCCAGCTCTCCACCTAGAAGGACATTATCTACACACTCTTCTACTAGGTTCAGTTATAGTTCCCTCAGTGTTAATTTATCATCATCACCTCTACTCAGAAAAGTCTATTTGGGGCACCGGAAGAACTTGTTTTGGGTACCATTCAACTGCAAAGCCAACTCCTGAAGATCCATTTCATACCCTTTGGGATCCACAATCTAAGACTGACATCCCTTTGGCAGCCCCTTCCTTTTTCTTCCTTTGTGGAGAAATCACTTTTAAACTATGTTTAAAAGGCTGCTCAAATGAATTCTTCAAGAGTTTGGTTGTGATGTGGTGTGGGATTTGACACACAAAGCTCCCTTAAAAGTGCATGGTCTGTGTCAGAGGCCAAGTTGTAAAACTCCAGGGGACTTGTCCTTAGTAAGTAGACAGTGTATGTAGATGGAAATTAAACAGCAAACATCAGCTTTAGCTCCCCAGGACAAAGAGCCAGGGTTAAGAGACAGGTCAGGTGGGGAAAATTACTGCCATCTGATTCAAAGAAACAACAGGTCTCCTAGGAGTTATGTTGGCAAACACTAGCCATGATTTTACTCTTTCTCCTTCTATGCTTGGAAGGGAAATGATGCAAGAACACTGAATACTTTGACAGCTGATCAAAGATATAGGAAAATTGACCCGAGGAGTCAAAACTCATAGAATGTTAGACCTGGAAAGGACCTTAGAGATTACCTGGTTACAGTTGAAAACCCTGGGCCCTGGAAAGGGGAAGAAACTAGTTCCCCATGACAGAATCATGACCAGATGCCATGTTTCTGGATACCCAAGCAGAGCTCTTTCCATCATATCCACTACTTGTAGAGAGAGGGTTCTGAGCTATGGTGGGTAAACTCATAATTCAAGAAAGGAGGAAGACAGTTTGACTCTGGTGAAGCAGCTATCCATGTTGAGTCTGACTTTAATGGGGGAGGGGAGGGATTGTGCAGGACAAGAATTGGGTAACTGGGAGGAGTTGGAAAGAAAAGACATCAAAGGCTACAGGTTGCCGAGGTGGGAATTAGCTAAGTGTGGGAGGTTGGTGAATGTGAGGGGGAGGAGGGTAGGTGGGAACAAGACCTAGAGAATTCAACAACAAGAAAAGGTCAGAGGAATTTTATAAAGTTGTAGTTTTTGCAAAACGGTGACAAAACCAGGGTAAGAATAAGCAGCAGTTGAGAACAAATGAAGATTGGTGAATGAAACATTTAATTTAGAATAAGATTTAAAGAAATACAAACACATGGATGCAATTATATACATAACTATATAATCCATAGTATTTATCACACATAGTATCTTTATTTTAAAGATCATCAAACCAATTAACGGGTTTATTTATATTTAATTTTAGGTGGGTTAATAAAGACTTGTGATTTTTAGGAAAAAACAAATTTAAGTAGAAAATATCCTCATCTTTGACTTAACTAGTCTATGGCAAACCTTTCTGTTTTAATCATAATACTGTACACCAGGCAATATTTCATCTGATGGACTCTTAGCCAGGAAGAAAGGGACTGGTCATCCATCTGTGATGTCCATCTTTCACCCAACTCTCACTTGTGGCTCCAAGAAGCTGTAGCAAGTACAGTGGCAACAAAAAGCCTGGTAAACCATCTAAGCAGAAGGCCTAAACCAAGGTAATTCACAGGGCTCAAAACTGTTGGTGACTTGAGAGGAGAATCTACCCCAAGCATATGAAATTTTAACCCCCAAAGAATGGGCAGATGAGAACAATTTGTTCCATGAAGGCTACTGACACAGATGCTGTAGAGTACTCACCCTGAAGCCTCCAAGGTCATCCACTGCACCCTGGGCATTGCCAGTTGTCCTGATTTTTGTCTTGCTGTTGGACTTTGATGACTCAGGAACAGAGAATAAGGCTGATGACTTTGTGCAATTCTATCTCACATAAATCCTTGTAAGTGAAGACATCACCTATAATGGCATTGATCCTTTTGAAAACAAAGGCAAAGAACAACATATAGTATTCACAACTCCCTCAGCTTTCACTCCTTTCTATTTGCTGACTCTTTCCCATTAATTCTTTACCTGAGTTCTAAAGGCTCACAATCACAGAATCCAAGACTTAGAAGGGACAAAGCATCCATCAGCAGCCATGTAGGACAAACCATACGTGTATGGAATCATCACTATAATACACTTGACATTGGTCATTCAGCCTCTTCTTGAAGACCTCCAAGGAGGACTGAATGACCACCCAAGGAGGGGCAACTAAGTGCCTCTCTAGCCATTCCACTTTTAGATTTCAGATACTTGGAAGCAGTCATCATATCCTGAGTTTTTTCTTTTCTTTTTTATTAAAGCGTTTAATTTTCAAAACACATGCATAATTTTCAACATTCACCCTTGCAAAAACTTGTGTTCCAAAATTTTCCCCTCCTTTCCCTCCACCCCCCTCCCCTAGAAGACAAGTAATTCAATATAGGTTAAAAATGTGCAATTCTTCAATACATATTTCCACATTTATCATGCTGCATAAGAAAAATCAGATCAAAAAGGAAAAAAAACAAGCAAAAAATAAAATACAAGCAAACAACAATAAAAAAGTGAAAATACTATGTTGTGATCTATACTCAGTCCCCACAGATCTCTTTCTTGGGGCAGATAACTCTCTTCATTACAAGATGATTGGGACTATCTGCTTCACTTTGCTGTTGAAAAGAGCTACATCCATCAGAATTGATTATTGTATAATCTTGTTGCTGTGAACAATTTTCTCCTGATTCTGCTCATTTCACTTAGCATCAGTTCATGTAAGTCTCTCCAGGCCTTTCTGAAATCATACTGCTGATCATTTCTTATAAAATAATAATATCCCATAACATTTATATGCCATAGCTTATTCAGCCGTTCCCCAACTGATGAGCATTCACACCTGAGTTTTTTATTCTCTAGGCTAAGTTAAACATGCTCAGCTCCTTTAAACAATCATTATATAACGTGAACTCAAGACCTGTCACCAGACTTGCTTTTGTTGCATGTATAATCTATCTTTTCTTCCTTTCATTTTTATTAATTTTAAAGGTGCAATTATTTTCTTCATTTTTTCTTCCTCCTCCTTTTCTTCTCCCCCCACTCTGGTTTTCCTTTTCCTTCTCTTTCTCCTCCAATTCTGATGCAGGGGTCCTCAAACTACGGCCCGCCGGGCCAAATGCAGCATCTGAGGACATTTATCCCCCTCACCCAGGGCTATGAAGTTTCTTTATTTAAAGGCCCACAAAACAAAGTTTTTGTTTTTACTATAGTCCGGCCCTCCAACAGTCTGAAGGACAGTGAACTGGTCCCCTATTTAAAAAGTTTGAGGACCCCTGCAATGAGTCGAGACAGGTGAATCATAGATAACTCCCAAATTAATAACTCTTTTCTTGTCTACAAAAATCTATTTAATTCAATATGATGTTATTTGGTGCTCACCATGTCCAGCATCTAGCTATCATTTTAAAAAAAATGACAGTGTTCATGATATAGAGGCATAAGGCTTTAATGCAAATGTACATATATATATATATATATATATATATATATATATGTAGATTTACTCTGATGAGACATCTCATTTCTTTTTCTTAGATTATACTTTTCCAAATATTTCCCTTCATCATCTCTTTTTGTCATCTTTGTTTTGAAGTCCCTACATATCATAATATATATTAACATGATTTGGATAGTCTTACCATATTTTATGTAGAATTTTTCTACCACTTTGTCCTCAGCAACTGTATTTAGTACAGAAGGTACACTTATTTTGTGTGACTTTTCCCCTCCCACTCTTATAATTAATATTTCAATATATGACAATCAATATTTGACTTATCACTTCGGGCATACAATAAAACTCACACCCCTCAACTCCTTTCTTTACTTCTCCAAGTAGTACCTGTGAACCATCCTTCATTTAGCCATATCTTCCTTATTTCTTCTGGTTTCATTCATAATGAGAATATAACTGTGGATATAATTCAACTCCTCTAGTAACATGTGCCCATTGGTAACTAGACAAGGATTTCAAATGTAGAGTTTAACTTAAATTGAAGTTTGTTGAATCTAAAAATTGTGTAATTCTTATTATCTTCTGCCCTCCCCCTTTCTACCAATTTTCCCTTGTCCCTGGAAAAGCACAAGACAGTAATATTTAAAATATTTTTCTTTGTACTACGGATTACTGTGGCCAAAATAATTTCAGTAACAGGTGGCCAGCCTGTTAGCGGTGTGCCTTTCCAAAATTAGCTAGATTAGTCCTAAGGAAACAAATTTGGTCTATTACCAGATCATCCTGGAAGCCTTCAGCTTGGTAGGAACTTCTAGCTTTGTACTACATAGGCAGAATCTAGAGTCATTTCCACACCATGATGAAGTAATAGAGCAAACCAGTTGGTCATATTAGTTAATAAGCATTCATAAAGTTCTTACTATGTACTATATACTGTGTTAAATATTGGGGATACAAAGAAAGGCAAAAGACAGCCCCTGCTGTCAAAGAACTTTGTACTCTAATGGAAGAGACAACATGGAAACAACTATGTACATATATGATCTATGCTAGATAAATCTGAGGGATTCTCTAAGGGAAGGGACTATAATTGGGAAAACTGTGTAGAAGGTGGGACTTTAGTTGAGATTTAAAGAAAGCTGAGAAAGATAGGAAGCAGAGATGAAGAGAAAAAGAATTCCAGAGATGGGAACAGAAAGTGAAAATGCCCACATTTGGGATATGGAGTTTCTTATTCAAGGAACAACAAGGGAGTAAGTATTACTTAACAGAATTAACAAACAGTATTACTGAACAAGGGAACCAAGAAAGGGATAAGAAGTTTGGAAAATTAGGAGGAGGCCAGGTTATTTAGGGTTTGAATATCAAGCAGAAGAGTTTTTTATTTGCTCCAGGAAGTAATAGGGAGTGGCTGGAATTGATTGAATAATGGATGGGCAAGGGAGGAAGATGTGGTTAATTTAACAACTGAGTAAAAGATGAATTGGCATGGGAAGAGATTTAAGGCAAGAGATAAACTAGAAGGCTTTTTAACTACTCCAGATGTTAAGGTCATGAAGGCCTGCATTAAAGTGATGGAAATGATAGAGAAGGAAAGTGTATATGAGAAGTGTTATGAAGGTAGAATAGACAATCTTGATCTCTGATTGGACATGGGAGGTCAGGAAGTGAGAAGAATTTCAAGGATGAGACTAACATTGTGAGTCTGGTAGACCAGGAGAATAATGGGGTTGGGACAGTAATAAGGATATTCAGAAGAAGGGGGAGTTTGGGATGAAAGATAGGGTTCAGTTTTGGTCATGTTAAGTTTAGGATGGAAATAGGACTCCAGTTTGGGATGTCCAAAATCCCAACAATATTTGGTTAGGATAGAGTAGGATGTTAACATAGAGTATTTTTCTGTTCTGATATAAATTAATAAAAATGAACAAACTCTTTCATTAATCAATTAGTGATTAGTCCATAAAACAGTTTATAAATAAAACAAAACCCACTTTTCCCATAAACTTTCCCTTCTCTCTCCCTATCCCCAAACCCCGGAGACTCAGAGGCTTATTAAATTAGCATCAGTTTTCCTGACTACAATTTATTGACTGTGTAACAAACAATACAAGGACATATTTAAATATTTCAACAATGGTATTATCTGTGAGGAAGATCACAGCTGGAGTTATCTCTATTAATCGCTAATGCTGACTTTTCCACAGGCACTGAAACCACAACTCCACCCATCAGCTCTCTCAAGATGGCGGTCAAATTCTATCAAGAATTCTCATCCGACTCTATTTTCTACAATGCATCTTCTCTCCAGAGCATAAGAATTACATTCAATCTTTTCAAAAAGTCTTTTAATTTTTTCCTGTAAAGATGACAGTTAACTCAATCTCTCTTGGAAAAGAAGTTCATTTTGGACATTTTTCTCCATGTCTCACATAGTTTTTCTTACTATGACAGTTAACTCTTCAGGGTGATCATTAAACAAATTCCAATTCCCCAAGATTCTGTTCCCTTTTAAAGAAACAGGATCTAAAACCTCTTAGTCTATTTAAACTAGAATCACACAGACTTTACAGATGTCATGATTTTGCTAAGACTTCTTGCTAGATGACCTCCTACATAGGGTGGATGGGGAGTGGAGTGAGTGGTTTTCTGTTATGAATTGAAGGATTTGAGAAGGAATGAAGAACACTGGGTTTAAAGTTTTAAAAAAAGATCCAGATTCAAAGCCTTTCCCTTCTGAAGAATAACTGTGTGATCTTGAGCAAATCACTTCTTTCTAGGCCTTAGATCCTGCATCTGAAAATTGAAGGGGCTTGAATTAGATTATTAAATCTTTAATGTTCCTTCTGGTTCTAATATTCTATTCATCCATAAGCTCCCATCCTCTTTTATTGTTTTTTTGTCCACTACCTTCCATAGAACTGGAAATTTTATTATGAAAAACTCATTTCTTTGGCTTTTTTGCTCCCTTTTAATGATTGTTTAAAATTCAAAGACTCTTGGGATCCAAAGAAAGATTCACAATGAGATGACATCAGATCATTGAAGCTAAAGGCCCGAGAGGGGAGAAGGGAGGGCATTTAGAAGAATAAAAAGAGTTCTGAAAGGGAGCTGGCAAATCTGCAAATCAAGCAAAAATTTCTGGGTCTTTACAATTTTGACTAAGGCAAATCTCGACCCTGCTATATTACTGTTTGCCATGACCAAGGCCTGGGAAGAGACCTGAGGTCTTGTTCTCTTTCCTCTCTCCCTACTGAATCCAGGCCCCTGGGACAGGCAGAGACCCCAGAAAGAGGGGACAAACATCTCAAGAATGTCCTTGTGACATTCCAGACCTTGTTTCCCCTTTGGGAACAGCTTTGAACAGAAGAGTCTGTCCAGGCCAAAAAGCTTCTGACAGACGCTTTATCAACTGTTGTCGCCGGCTTTATCTCAGGGCATAATGGCAAAGAAGGGAGGCACAGTCCTCAAATCTCTGTGGTTGGAGCATTCCCCAAAGTCTCTTTCTTGTCTGCCCTGAAGGGTTCCTGTACCCTGGAACAATACATCCCATGTCAGTCCTGCCAGGCTGTAGTGGCTAATGTCATTCAGACCCGTGGGTATTTCTTTCCCAGGGGCCCCCAGGCCAAGCCCACGCGGGCACATCCAGGCGGCAGCTCAGCCCCTGCCTGGCGACAGCCCGTCTACCCCCATTCTAAGAGGGAGGGTTTCTCTATCTTGGAGCCCTGGCAGTTGGGTTCTGCCACCCCCATGGGCCCGTCTCCCTACTTTCTGGCGCCTTCTTTCCAACTCTACCAAGAATGAGCCTATAGGCTAAGGGGTGTCCCCTAGTCTGTCTAAACCCATACTGAAATGTCAGGGACAAAAGACGTTAGCACAGAAGGGTCTGTTCTTGGAACAATGGGTGCTGTGTTGTTCCAGGGTGAAGGGGCAGACCCAGGGCTGGTCAAATGTTTATTCAGAATTTTCACAGAGTGGGCAAACATGTGTGTATGTCTGTGTTGGGATGAGGGTGGGTGGGGAGGAGAGGAAACTCAGCCAGAGGACTATGAGATCTCAAAGAAACAAACTGGCAGGAGTCTGTTCATAAATCCCTCCCCCCATATTCATGATGAGGTCAGAGAACCCTCTCTAGCGCTAGTAAAGTTCAGCTATCTTTAGGGAAGTTTTCTTCTCCATCCAGAAGCTAATCAACCAAGGCAGCAGAATGGCTAGAACTGAGGGCTCCTGTAGTTACATTTCCAAACTTTGGTATCCATTTAAGTCTTTGAGATGCACTCACCATTGTTTTCCTTCTCCATCTCATTCTATCACATATATTGTAGGCAGGATCAAACTTAGACCTTACCATTTCATAGAACTACACTCCTTCTAAACCTGAACCTTGGAATTCTACTGTCTGGTCACATTATTATACTCTCTTTCTCATTTCCTATCACAACTTGTCTGACCATCCTTCCGTCTCCTTTTCTGGATCATAAGTCACTGTCTTTCTTTGCGTATAATCTAAAATTCTGTTCTAGACTATCTTGTTTTCTTTCTCTATATTATCTCTTAGAAGCTTTATCAAGGACCAAAGGTTTAATTACAGTCTCTACACAGACAATTCCCAGATGTACATATCTGGCTCTGTTGAGCTCTGGTCACACACTACAAATGCCATATGGAACACTTCAAACTGAATATCCCAGAGGGATATCAAACTCACATTCAAAACAGAACTTATCATCTCTTTCAAATCCATTATTTTGTCTAATCTTTCCTAATTATGCTATGAAAACTACCCATTTGTTTTAGAGTCTCTGTTGTGCCATAGTTTCCTTTTATTGTCCTGCCTCAGTTTCCCTAAATTGTTCTGCCTCAGTTTCCCTAAATTGTCCTGCCTCAATTTCCCTAAGTTATTATGCCTCAGTTTCTTGAATTGTTTTGCCTCAATCGCCCTGGTTGCAAACCCCCTTCCTGATCATTAGGACTGAGATAATTAGGTCTGGGAGCCCTGACCATTAGCATTTCATAGGCAGATAAGTTACTAAGATATGCTTACATATCTCTTGTTCTAGACTTTCTGTCTCTAAGGACTTCTCCCTTCATTCCCAATTTATCAAAATTTATGGTCCTACGCCCAATCTGTCAGAACCAAATTGATGGTCCATTCCTGGAAATTCCTGAGCTCACCAGTGTTTGGATTCCACCTCTGATCACTTGGAGCCATATATAAAATCATTGGAATCTCACATTCGATGCTGGATTCTTTGAGACAAAAGTCCAATTCAGCCCTGGAGGGCAGAATGGATTCGGCTTTACCTCCAGACTCTCTCTCCCTCTTGGAAACCCAAATAAAATATTAAAAACTCTCTCATCTCTATCTTGCTTCAGTTTCTCTGGCATTACAAGCCATGCCCACAAACTTGGAGTCATGCTCAATTCTTCATTCTCCTTCAGATCCCGCAGGTTCCCCACAAACTCCACAGATTCAACTGGTTGCTAAATCTTGTCCATTCTGTCTCTCAAACATTTTCTACCTCTATCCCTTTCTTTCTACTCTTATCAGCACTACCCCACCCTAGTTCAGGCTTTTACCATCTTTTGGCCAAATGATTGCAACAGACTCTTAATTTGTTTTCTTGCCTCAAGTTTCAATTCATTCAATTCAATTCATTCTTGCCTCAAGAAGACTCTCCAATTCATCCATCACACAAATGCAGGTGATATTTCTTAAACATAGGTCTGACTATTTCATTCCCCTGCTAGTAAATTTTGGTGGCTTGCTATTCCCTTTGAGGTCAAATATAAATCCCCCTTTCTTGTGGACACTCAAAACTCTCCATAACCTGATTCCAACTAACTTTTTCAACATCATAAACAGACTACATGATTCAGCCATACCAACCTTTTTGCTAGTCTTCACACAGGACAATCTCTCATATTGGTACCTTTGCATACATCTCCTATGCTTGGAATCTACTCTCTTATCAATTCCATCTCTTAGAATTTTCAAGTTTTCTTCAAAGCTCAAATCAAGCACTAGCTTCTGATTGGACTACCACAAAGAAATACCCCTAAGTGCACTTGTTATAAACAAACAAGATAGAAGTAGGCAAGTTCCTTTCTTGCTCCCTTGTACTACACACTGATTGGTGGAGAGGAGGCCAGTTTCATGGTCCAGAAATTCACCTAGGACCGAGAGTGGAGGCCTGAATCCTCTTTCCTAACTGACAGATGAAAGAAGAGAAATGCTTATTTAGATCAATTCACTCTACCACAATCCCCAGAGGACTTTCATACGAAAATCCATCTGATGAAGTTCTCTTGTCAGACATTCTTTCCCTCTAAACTTAATTGTTCTTCAAAAGAACTAACTCTGAATTGTTATATAGCTCCTCATTTCCTTCTATCCCCCCATGACAATGAAATCACAAATGTCCCCTATAATCTCTGAAGTGAGGGACTAAGTATCTCCCAATAGACCACTATTTTAAAAAGTAAATTATCGTCAGGGACAAAGGAAATACATTAATTTTTTTCTATGTGTCTAATGTTGCAAATCTTTCTGTCTGTTATAGGGCTGTCTGTATCCTAGAATAGGCATGAAAATTAGTCATGGAAAGACAACTTTGCCCTTTTCTTCTCTCTATTAGAAAGTTTTAGAGAAGAAGGAGCCTTGGTTATTTGCATAACTGGGTCCAACTATCCCACAGCAAGATAGATAATAGAAAGACAAATGGAAAGGGAGTAGGAGGACCCTCTTCAAGCCCCAAGAGTTAGCAGAAGGTGCTGGTACAAGTGGGAGGCACAGTGCCCAGTCTTGTGGGAGACTGTAAACAAATGGGACACTCTCAGCATGAGGTGATCCAGAGAAAAACAACACAGAGTAGAAAACAGAAACTTATTCTCAGTACTGTAAGAAAAAGCTCACAGACTCTTTGTGTGTGTGCAAGGATCTGGCTGGATTTAAGAAAAAAAAAAGAAAAGGTTTCAAGAGGCTGGAGGGAACCTGGCCTGGGAGCCTAAAAGAGCTGTAACACAATAAAGCTCTCTGGAGCTGCTGTTCAAAGGGTGATATCCTATGGAGGTATGATAAAGTGTACCATCTGCTGGAAGAGAACTGAAGTTTGGGAAATATGGGAGTTGTAGAATACCTGTAGCAAGAGATAGGAACAGAGGAGAGACAGAAATACAGCAGAGCACTGAAACAATGAGAGGGGTCGCAAATTAGAGGTGAACTACCCATGAAAAAACTTGTTACCCTCATGGGATCACTGACAGGGAGGTTGTTGTTCAGGCATTTCAGCTGTGACCCCGGTTAGAGTCTTCTTAGCAAAGACTTTGAAGTGGTTTAGCTATTTCCTTCTTCAGATCATTTTACAGATGAGGAAACTGAGGCAAATAGGGTTAAGTGACTTGCTCAGGGTCATCCAGCTAGTAAGTGTCTGAGGTTGGATTTGAACTCAGAAAGACTCATCTTCCTGACTCCAAGCCTGGTGCTGTAGCTACTACTGTACTAGCTGCCTCTGATAGGGAGGAGTCAGCCTCAGATTTCCTCCCCTTGTAGGGGTGCAACTCAGGGCACTACTATAAGTCAAGTAGACTATGATACAGAGTCTGCTACATTAGCAGGATATGGATTCTATCTGGCACCATCGGTTGAATTGATAAACTCTTTCAGAGATTCTGAAAGCTGAGCCAGAGAACATACCAACTGGGAACACACACTTGCTAACAGTTCAAATCATCTGTTTTATTAGGTGAAGGATATTTATATGAGAACAAAGTGTAATTTCTAGCTACACAGTTGCCCCTGGGTCAAAGAATCCCTGACCTCTGAGATACACAGTAGCATAGTATTGCTGTATCATTTGCCAACTGGGAAATGCACAGGGACTGTTGGGGACTGAAAGTCTTGGCTGGAACAACCTAGGGATAAACGACATTGTGATCTTTTTATATGCCAAGGAGCATGGCTCAGCATAAACAGCACAGGGGCAATGGCTGCCTCGGGAGCTGAGCATTGAAACTTAGTGGACCATCAAGGCTTAAACAACTATAGCTGCGTTGTAAGGGCAATCCCAGGCATTAAAATATGCAATACCTTGATGAGATAAATGGGCTATATGTTAAATGGATTTCTGTTCTAAATGGATCGTGGTCTACACTGATATAGCCCCCCTAGGCAGGCAAACCTGAATACATCTCCGGGGAACAGTGATTCACCAGGAGAGAAGAGAGGAGGAAACGAGCCTTGACTTACAAGTGAGCTCAAATTTGGGTCCTTCCCATGTTTTTGTTTTATAAATGACTATTTTGAAGCCTTGTGAGCTTGAGTGCTTGTAAAAGGAGCAGGTCATCACTCTTGGGAGACTAAAGTTCTCCAGTTTTACCTGAGTGGGTAAAGGGGACCAGAGAAATGGGGGGGGGTGCCTGGTAGGTTCATGAGGTGAAGTTTATTTATATCCCATCTGTATGAGCAGGGAGCCCCTGACACGGGGGTTACATTGGAACGCAGGGTGGAATCCTCAGCAAGAAATGACCTTCTCTAGAGTGACAGGAATGGTGATGAGGTGTGAAGGGGAAGTGGGAGGAATCTTTGAGTTAGTAGGAAGCCTAGAATAGCAGTTTCAGTGTCTCCCATCTTAGAACCCTGAACTGGGCTTCCCCACCAAAGCCACCATACCTTCCCTTTTGGTTTCTTGGTTAGCTTCTTTTGTTTAGAGTTGAAAACTCTTTTCTCAATTACCCTGGCCTAGAAGGGTTTGGGAGGGTGCCCAGGTTGGGCCACCCACAAGCAATCAATGGGAATAGACTGGTTGACTAATTGCCTCTTTAGACTAGGCCTTTTCCTGAGTCGGTGTGATAGTGGGGAAAGAATACTTGTCTCTAAAGTCAGAAGATCAAGATTCTAGTCTACATGGTGACTTTTTCTCAAACCATTGAATCTTTTTTAGTCTCTTTCCTTATCCTAAAAAGGGAATACCAATTTCAATCCCCACATACCTTTCTGGGTCATTGTGAGGATCAAGAGAAATAATGGATTCAAGGAGTCTTTTTTGGGGGGAAAAACCTATTCCAGATTGTTAGTGTTGACAAGGGACCCTAGAGGTATAATAGTCCAATCAATTCATCTTGCAAATGAAGTGGACCGAGACCAGGGGAGAGGCAATATAATTTGTCTAAGATCAGGCAGAGAGATAGAAGCAAAGTTTGGAAGATAATCCATTAGCTCCTTCTGCCCTTTCCCTACTCCATTCCAATTGGTGGGCCACACAATTCCATTCTGATAAGTACAAATATTTCAGGGAAGTACCAGACATGGATTTAATCCACAGCTCTGGGAAGGAGAGGTTTCTAAAGCATGTGATGATCTGGGATTTATGGGCTGAAGTGTTGAATACCCTGGCATGGGCTCCTACTCCTCTCCCTGAAGCCCATAATTAGGATGGGGGTGGTGGGGGGAGGGGTGGGGGAAGAGAACAAGGATCACGTTCAGACTTGGCCTGCCTCTGTCCCGCCAGCTTTCTTCCCCACCCCAAACTGGTGCAATGGAAGCCTTGGGATAGGAGGGAGCTGGGCTAGAAACCAAACTATTCCTTCCTATCCCTTCTCCCCCCATTCCCTCATCCGCTTCACCTCAACTCACATAACTGCCCTCAATCTTCAATGATGGCTAGCCTCCCCTCCTTTCCTTCATGTCTCTGACCCAGGCCCCAGCCATATCTCTGCCTCAATTCTTGACAGTTCCATATTGTTCTTTCTCCCTTTCCAGCCACTCTCCCAACCTCCTCATAGTGGCTCATATCATAACCCTGATCATTCTTACTTCTCTTCCTCATATCTTTCTCTCCACATTTCTCCATCAGACCCTTCACCTTCTGCTTCTCCTTATTGATCCTCTCTATCTTCCCACCACATCCCTAATTCTCCACCCATTCCCAACACAGTATCCTCTTCATTTCTTTCCATCAAATCTCAAAACCTTGTTTCTGACCTCCTCCATATCTCTGATCCATCTCAGCCTTTCTTTACTACAATGCTGTCCCTTTTCTCCTCTCCATAATAACCTTGGTGGTCCTCTGCCATAACTAGTCCCTTCCCCCATCCATCCATCTTGCCCTCCTCCTAACTTTGACATCCCTCTCCACCCCCCCTTCCCTCACATCTCTGGCTCTTCCCCTAGGCTCAAGAGCTCCTGTTCCAATCCCTGTTTCACCAGCTTAGTCTGAAGGAGCACTGGAGAGGGGCCCCACCCCGCCTCATCATTAAGGGGCCATGCTGGGACTTGTGACTCTGTGGGCCTCAGGGAAGAAGAGGCATCAGCTGTGAAGTCAACTCCTCACTATAAAATAAAAACAAAAACACCTCAAAAAAATCTCTTCTGCGGGTCATCTACTACTAAACTAGGATATAGCAGCTCTAAAGGTTCTCCTGAATTCCTCTATGGACTTCTATACTGAGAGAGTATGAGATGAAGACAGGGTGGGAGAAGGTTTTATATATACATAAACATGTATGCAATATACATGTAAACATATACATATACACACATTTGTGTTTGTATATAAACATAGTGTGAGTGTATAAATATACATACATATTTATATATGCACACACAAATCATCCTGCCCCTCATTGCTAGACATCCAGTGAGAAGGGAGATTCACATTCTCCAACCTGGCAGTATGTTAAATACAGAAAATCTTAGAACTTTCTGTTGTTGGGGGAAAGTCCTGTCATAGAATTTAAGAGACCAAACTCTGCCACTTTTCCACTGAGAAAACTTGGGCAAAAGACTTCACCTCAACTCTAAATTAAGAATAATACTATCAGCTCTTTTCTCCAGAGGTGTTGTGAGTAGCGGTGAGAATGTGTGTGAACATGCAATGAAAAGTGTGAATAAATCTGCTTTGACTTGGTTTAATTTGTGTTTGGTTCTCTTGGAAGGTTTCAGAATATGAGGTTTGGCTCATTTTAAGAAGTCAAGCTGGTAAATGGAGGACTCAGCCCGAGGGAAAGACCTTAAGTGAGGTGATCAGGATTCTGACTTCATCTCATACTGTCTCAGTACAGGTTGCATGTATCCCTTTTGGAAAGATTATTAACTTTCTCAGAAGAGTGAGGAGAGAGAGCTTGGGGACTTGGATGCTAATAGAAGTGACTGGGTGGGGATGGGGGTGGGGACAAGTATTAGGCAACTAGGGACACAGCTCAGAATGAGGAACAGACTGTTGTAAGGCAGAATGTAGACATAAAAGTATGGAATTTCAAAGTTGGAAACAATTTCACTGGTCACCTAATCCAACCCAAATCTAAGAGAATCTCCTCTATAACAGGTGGTCATTTATTCTGAAAAAATAGGTCTAACCTTGCCACTACCCTACTCCAGAAACTCCAGTGGTTTCTGCTGCTTTTAGCAAATATAAATTTAAAAAAGCTCCTTCTTCGAAAACTGACCCCAGCTATCTTTCTAACTTGTGGATTATAAATCTCTTTCTAGTGCTCTCTGGGACAGTCAAGTTGGCTTTTTTGCTACTCTTCACTCTGGACAATGCCATGTTCCATTGTCACACCTTGTTCAGTTTGTCCCCCATGCCTGGAATGCATTTCCTCTCACCTCCAAATCTTAAAAAAAAATCCTTCTTTCCTTCAAAACTCTGTTTAGGCAACATCTTTTTTTTTTTTTTTAATAATCGGAATAGCTCAGGCCAGCCTTACTTCTTTCTGTTACTCATGTTGTTGTTTAATCATTTTTCAGTCATGTCTGACTTTTTATGACTTTATTTGGGGTTTTCTTGGCAATGATACTAGAATGGTTGACCATTTCCTTTCTCCAGATAATTAAGGTTAAATGACTTGTCCAGGGTCCCATAGTATGTGTTTGAGGCAATGATTCTGGAGTGGTTGACCATTTCCTTTCCCCAGCTAATTTGACAGATGAAGAAACTGAGGCAAACAGGTTTAAGTGACTTATCCAGGGTCATACAGTATGTATTTGAATACATATTTGAACTCATAGACAAAATTCTCTGTTCCCAACCCCAGGAGGAGTTCTCTCTGTCAGAAACACAGAGACACGACACATCTCCTTTATTCTAGGGTCTAACCTTTTGACACAGAGGGAAACACACCCAGACATCAGGTGGATGAAGATAGGGGGTCTAAGTCCCAGCAGTTGTATTTAATTACTATTTGGGAAAATCTCTTCCAGTTTCTAATAGTCTGTAATGCAGTAAGCCTGACAAAAAGACAATGTTGAAATGATGGGATTCCCAGCTCTGCACCTGACTCCACAACAGTTGTAGGAATTGTTTCTGGCTCCCTTCCCTGTTTGACTTCAGCCTGGTTTTTATTTCCCCCTTTGACTTTCTCCCCATATTCTGATTTGGGCAAAATTAGACCCCACCTTTGACAGCTCCCATTTCCCCATCACTCTGGTAATCCTGTATCATCCTGAAATCTTAAAAACAGAAGCCATAAGTCTTTTTATGACTTCAAATGAGTCACATCAAAGTTTCTTCCTTTTAATATTACTGCTTAATTTATCTCACCTGTGAGACCTCTATGTTTTCCCCACCCCCACCTCAAAAGCAGCTGCAGTAGATCAGGTATAGTATCAGAAAACCTGAGTTGAAACCCTCTTTAATATCTATTTTCTGAATTACTTTTACCACTCTGCACCTTAGTTTCCTTATTTGTAAAATGAAGGAACTAGAGTAGATTAAGTCTGACACACTTTCCACCTCTGTCTTATATAACCTAGGATAGCTTTGGCTAGTTCCACCACTGTGATTAATTGTGCATCATGGACACTGGAGCAGGGTGCAAATATGGAAGAGGGCAAGAAGTGATCAGATTTGCATGATGGAAAAACAAAAGGTGGGATTTTTTTTTAAAAGCTACTATGAATTTGATAGCATTTTAAAATAGATTTTCAAGTTACTCACCACAACAGCATCTTCATACACTTGAAAGGCAGTAATATAAATGTGTGAGAAATGATTCATCCATTCTGCATGTTTGTTCATTTATGATACCTCATCACATTGCATATTTCGATAGAACTAAACAGAGATCAAAGGAACAATATTTGGGGCATGCATACATTCTCAAGGATTCATAGATTTGAAGCAGCTCAGAAGTCATTGAGATTAGTGTAAGCACTGAAACCTGCCAATAAACTTCACTGATTTCTACTGGGGTGGGGGTGGGAGGGAAAAGTTGAGATCAATCACTTTATTTTAGAGATGAAGAAAGGTCAGATAAGTAATAAGGGATGGATCCAAGCCTTCTGACTTCAGAGTCTATATTCTTTCTACTCATAGGTAGCTAGCTGGTGCTATAAAGACAGTGCTGGGCTTAGAGGTAGGAAGACCTGAGTTCAAATATGGATTCAGATATTTACTTATTGTTTATGATCCTGAGCAAGTCTCTGCCTCAGTTTCCTCAAGTGAAAATTGGCAATAATGGCAACAATCTATTTTAAAAAGATTGATGTGAGTATCAAATATAGCTCTGTGCCTGGCATACAGTGGGTGCTTAATAAGTACTTATTTCCTTCCTTCTCTCTTATACCTCACCATCTGTGGTATACCCCTTGCAACAACTGCAAGGCCTCCAGGGATTTTGCTGCTTATAGGTTAGCAGCCACAGTCAGAGGGCATCAACATAACTACGGCTTAGTTATGCTGTGAATGCTTTAGAAACCTAGGTAGATTGGATTTTTAAATCCATACATGATTACTTGTTTTATTTTTACTTTTTAAACTAACCAGTTGCTCCCTGTTTTAAAGCTGCTTTCTAGCTGACTCTGGTGGATTTAATGTAATTCTAGCTCCCCCTGCAGCCCTCAAGCCTACACCAAATCATTCTGCTGTCTGTTTAGTTTCTTTAAAAGTTCTCCTTTCTCCTTCACTTCTGTACCCCACTCTCCCCTCGATCTGCACAGGTCAGGTAGCTGCCAGTTGATACAGCTTCACTCAGTACGAACATGAGGGGAAGGGGAAAGGAATAAACATTTATATAAGTGCTTAGTATGGTGCAGGCACTGTGCTAAGGGCTTTACAAATATTATCTCATTTGATCCTCACAACAACCCTATGAGGGAGATGCTGTCATTATCCCTACTTTACAGCTAATGAACCTGAGGCAAGTAGGTTAAAGTACTTTTCTAGGATCACAGGATTAGTAAATGTTCAAGGCTGAATTTGAACTCAGGTTTTCCTGATTCCTGTCAATGGTGTTCCACCATGCCCTTTAGTGTGTATATCTCAAACACAGGTACATTTTATGTTTATCTACAGGGGATAATAATAATAACTCACTTTTATAGAGCTCCTTAAGGGTTTACAAAGGGAACTAGGTTAAAATATCATCCCCAATAAATCAGAGAGGGAAGCATTTCTCTAAATTCTTTCTTACCCGTAAGATCATTAAACTCCCTGGGATAGAGATTTTGGCTTTCACTATAAGGTTGGGAGCTCCTAAAGAGTAGGAACTGTGCCTTCCTCATTTTATGAGAAGAGGCCCAAGGTCAGAAACAATGTGTCTTCCCTTTGTCTACTTATTTCCTCTTTTCCTCTTCATAGCACTAACACTGAGTAGAAAGGAGAGAGGAATTGACTAAATTAAAAATCAGTTAAGTAGAGAAGTGGGCAAAGATATATGGCAAGTTTCAGTATGCTATACATAGTAGATACTTAGTAAATGGTTCTTAAATGTAGTTGACTAAAAAGGAATTGAAGAAAAAGTAAGGATGATAAGAAATAATAATTCCATTGATATAGTACTTTATAAATATTATGTCATATGATCTTGATAACACCTCTTTGAGGTAGGGCAAATTTAATTAAAGAGCTGGTCAGTGGACTTTTAGATAAGGACATAGTGATGACAAAGAACCAGCAGGACTTCATTAAGAACAGGTCATACTAGCCTAACTTTATTTCCTTTTAGCAAAGCATTTGATAAAATATCTCTTGCTATTTTTTGTGAGAAAGATGGGAAGTTGGGGGCTAGTTGAGTGCTTTGTAAACTTTTTTGGCCTCAAGTCTTAAAAATTGCTGAAGACCTTTCCCTCACAAAGAGCTTTTGTTTATGTTGGTTATACCTAATGATATTATAAATCAAATTTAAAATTCCATAGTTATAATATTGTAACTTAGGAATTATTATGGAAATAGTTTTGACTTCCCAGACCTCCTGAAAAGGTCTTGGGGTCCCACTACTGAGCTAGAAAATGGTACAATTAGATTCAGAACTGGTTGAATGATGGGATTTCAAGAGTGGGTCATCAATGGTTCTATTTTGATTTGAAAGCTCTTCAATAGAGAGTCCCAGGGATCTGTGCTATTTCATATTTTATCAGTGATTTGTTTCAAAGCATAGATGATATGCTTATCACATTTTTAGGTGACACTAAGCTAGAAGAGACACATAATGCAGTGCATAAGAAAAAGATCTTGACAGATTAAAATACTGGCTTGAATCTAAGAAGATGAAATGTAATTGGGCTAACTATAAAAGCCTAGACTTAGATCCAAAAAATTGACTTTAGAAGTACAATATAGGGGGTCTAATGGATTGCAAGTTCTTTGGACCTCAACAATGTGATACAGCTGCCTAAAGTGTCTAATGTGGTCTTGTATTGTGTCAAAGATGTAGCATCCAGGAAGCAAGAGGTCATCGTCCCAATATATTCTACCCTAATCAGACCAGATGTGAGAATTGTAACCAGTTTGGGACACTGCACTGAAGTTGGAGAACATACAGAGTAGGGCAATCAGAAAGGTGAAAGGTCTTAAATTCATATCATAATGGGCTCAGGCTGAAGGAACAGAGTCTGTTTAATCCTGAGAAAAAAGGGCTGGGGTATGGGGGGGGGGGGGAACATGATGATTGTCTCCAAGTATTTGAAAAACTGTCATGGAAGAGGATCATATTTGTTCTCTTTGGCCTTACAGAGCAGAACTAGGAACAATGGGTAGAAATTACAAAAAAGGCAAATTTAGGCCTGTCATCAGGAAACATTTCCCAACAATTTGTTGTTGCTGTTGTTCAGTGCTTTCATTTATTTCTGACTTTTTTGACCCCATTTGAGGTTTTCTTGGAAAAGATACTGAAGTGGTTTACCATTTCCTTCTCCAGTTCATTGGACAGAGAAGGAAATTGAGGCAGACAGAATGAAGTGACTAGCTTAGGGTCATATAGCTAGTATCTGAGGCCAGATTTAAAATTAGGAAGATGAGTCTCCCTGATTCCAGACTCTTCTAGCTGCCCTTCTAAACAAATGAAATTATTCAAAAATAGAATGCAACATCTTATTTATTATGGATTTCCCTTCGCCAGCTATCTTCAAGTAAAGGCTGGATATCACTTATTGTGTATGTTGAAGTGGAGATTCTTTTATTCCTATAGGGATTGGACTGCTTGGGCCTAAGCATCCTTTTTAACCCCCAAATCCTGCCATTCAGTATTATTTTCTCTGTTTTGCAGATAAAACTGTAAGGCTAAGGGAGATAGACTATACAAAGCACTTTGTAAGTCTTATATCACTATATAAATATTAGTGATGACAATGATGATATTCTTTAGGTGGATGGCTTTGTAGCAAAATGGCAGCTGGATTATGAACTGTGACTCAGAGAGGGGAGAGGATAGGAAAGATCAGCAATAAGGACTTAAAAAAAGACATGAGGTTTATATTCAAAAAATGAGCAAAATCACAAGCCTATACCAGTACTCCTTCTACCACCACTAAGGCAATATAGAAGGATTTGGAATTGACCATTGGAGAACAATGTATACCTTTCTTTAACATAGACCTCTTAGGATGTATAATGTAATGTTGTCCCCAACCCTTCTGAGGACAATAACTCCTTTTTAATATGGAAATATTTCATTAAGCCTCAACATGATAAGAGAAGCATCTGGGTAAAGCCCTGGACCTTGGGTTCAGATCTGACCTCAGACACTTGAGTGACTTTGGACAATTCATTTAATTTGTGTCTGGCTCCTTTTCCTTATCCATAAATGATAATAATAGAAACTTCACAGAAACAGCTGTTGTGAGGTACAAATGGGATAATGTTTTTTTAAAAATTATTATAGCTTTTTATTTACAAGATATATGCATGGGTAATTTTTCAGCATTGACAACTGCAAAACCTTTTGTTCCAATTTTTCCCCTTCTTCCCCCCATCCCCTCCCCCAGATGGCAGGTTGACCAATACATGTTAAATATATTAAAGTACAAGTTAAATACAATATATGTATACATGTCTATAGTTATTTTGCTGTACAAAAAGAATCGGACTTTGAAATAGTGTACAATTAACCTATGAAGGAAATAAAAATGCAGGTGGACAAAAATAAAGGGATTAAGAATTCTATGTTGTGGTTCATAGTCATCTCCCAGAGTTCTTTTGCTGGGTGTAGCTGGTTCAATTCATTACTGCTGTATTGGAACTGATTTGGTTCATCTCATTTTTGAAGAGAGCCATGAGGGATAATATTTGTTTTTTTGTTTTTATAATAGCTTTTTATTGACAGAACCCATGTCAGGGTAATTTTTTACATTATCCCTTGCACTCACTTCTGTTCCGATTTTTCCCCTCTCTCCCTCCATTCCCTCCCCTAGATGGCAAGCAGTTCTATACATGTTAAATAGGTTACAGTATATCCTAGATACAATATATGTGTGCAGAACCAAACAGTTTTCTTGTTGCACAGGGAGAATTGGATTCAGAAGGTAAAAATAACCTGGGAAGAAAAACAAAAATGCAAACAGTTTACATTCATTTCCCAATGTTCTTTCTTTGGGTGTAGCTGCTTCTGTCTATCATTGATCAATTGAAACTGAGTTAGGTCTCTTTGTCAAAGAAATCCATTTCCATCAGAATAGATCCTCATACAATATCGTTGTTGAAGTATATAATGATCTCCTGGTTCTGCTCATTTCACTTAGCATCAGTTCATGTAAGTCTCTCCAAGCCTCTCTCTATTCATCCTGCTGGTCATTTCTTACAGAACAATAATATTCCATAACATTCATATACCACAATTTAGAGGGATAATATTTGTAAAGAGTTTTGCAAATCTTAAAGTATTCTGTAAATGCTAGCTAATAGCAGTAGTAATAACTATTAACCAAGAAAACATGATAAAAAAGTTAAATATATGAAAATTAAAATTTTCTATGAATTAGGTCATGCTTTAAAATACATTAAAATTTTATTCATAACAATAGCATCTGCATTTAAAAACTAGTCCTACATATTTGTGCTAGACAGATTTATTCAATCTACAAATGTTATTCTCACTTATTTATGATACTAAACTAAAAAGATTATTTTATGGAGTTCAATGAAGATTGCAGAAACAGCATAGAGTTATAGATAGTGTAGGAGGTAGAGTAAGGAAGACCTGCATTCAACTTCCCTTCAAGACACTTACTGGCAGTGTGATCTTGGGTAATTCACTTAAAATCTCTATGTACCTCAGACCCTCCCCTGGAAATAATCTACTCAGTGCAACTGTGGCACTGAGGAAAACCAGCTTTGGATTCTGAGGATCTGGATTAGATGTCACATCTGCTGCTTCCAAGTCACTTAATCTCTCTGATCTGTTCTTTCCTTTGTAAAATAAGAGCTTTGGATTTGGTGACCTCTGAGATTCCTTCCAGACCTCAGTACACAATCCTATTGTTTTGTGATCAACTTGATTTTAAGTTGTTGATATTTCTCTTCTGAGTTTGTTATAGGGGCTTCCCATACTCTAACTCACAGATCCCTCATTCTCAGAGTGATGATCTTCTGAATCTTCTGAATATCTGAATATCTATACAGTTATCCCTTCCACATCACAGGAGTTACAGAGTGGAATCAGTCCCTCCTTTCACCTTGATCTAAAAAATCCATCTAAAATTTTTCGGCTCTCCCTTTGTACCAAAGAAGCATTCTGAATTATTATGATATTAAAAGATGTTGACATTATACAAATATTTTATGCATTTTTGTGTTTCTAGACTTTTTGTCATCTGTTGGTCTTTGTGAAGCTGCAAAACTCCTCCAAAATTTCCATTTAATTTCTTATGCTGACCTGTGATATAGTGAAGCTTTGATGAGGAAAGTTGTGATGTGGGAGAGATAACTATTATTCCTTGATTGTTTGGTCATGATGTTTGGTGAGCTTATAGGTTACTTGGATCTCTGGAAACCATTAAGTGTCTCTGAACACTGAGTACTCCAGTACTAGATATTATTTTATTCAGGCTAGCTCAGTTTGGGAGTGAAGAAGTATGTGTGTGGGGGAATTAATTAATCAAAAATTGTGCATTAATCCTAAATGATTAATTACTAATTCTTATATTACACATAAGGCAGCTAGATGGCTCAGTGGATAGATTTCGGCCTGGAGTCAGGAAGAACTGAGTTCAAATCTGACCTCAGCATTCACTAGCTATGTGAACCTGAACCTGTGCATGTCACTTAACCTCTATTTGCTTTAATTCATTGGAGAAGGAAATGGCAAACCGGTCCAGAATTTTTGCCAAGAAAATCCCATGCATGTACTGGCATGCTATGGTCCATGGACTTATGAAGAGTTGGACACAGTTGAAACAATTGAACAACAACAAATAGAAAATAATAATTGGGTATAGAAGATAATAATATACCCATTTGGAATTGACAGAGTACTTTACATATATCCTCTCTTTTAAACACAACAACTAGGTGGAGTAGGTTCCATAGGTATCATCCCCATATTTCAGATGAGGAAAGAAGTGCTAGAGGGGTAAGGGACCAACGACTGAATTTATGGAAGGTTTGGATCCATTTATATTTGCCCCAAACACTGGCTTTTCCACATGGTCATTGGCAACCACAAGAGGAGCTAATATAGTTTGCAAATATTCTGATCTTTCAGAGAGGGGAAGTGATTTGCCCAGCTTCACATAGCAGGTAAGTATCTAAGGCAGGATTGTAAGTCTATAGCACTCTAGTCATTAGACCGTGGCTGTCTCATGGAGCAATTTTCTATCTGATACAGTAGGAACCTTGGACTCATCACCCAGGTGTAATCACAAACTGGGCATCTGGTACCAAATGGGCTTGTAGGAGCCCCCACCTGACAGCATGCTCACAGATGGGGCAACTTGGGACTCACCAAAAAACATGTCACCTGTGCTCCTCCCAGAAAGCATCACCATTTTCTGTTTCTATCTGCTTTGCCAGTCTCATATTTCTCAGTAGAAATAATGCGCACAGGACACCAAGCCCCCAGAACAAGGAGGCCCTAGCCAGGGCCACAGGGAGGATAAAGAACTCAAACCTTCAGAGGATGGGAGCCTCTCCCACCATTGTGGAGAGAAGGGATTACATGCCCATTTCTGAGGGAGATATACCTGTTCTCTAGTAGGTCAGAGTTTTGTTCCCCACCCTCAAGCTTTTTACCCTTCCTGCTGCCTCCTCAAAACTGTTCCCCTTTCCCACCCAACAGCATACAACTAGACAGACAAAGGCCTGGAAAGTCTGCTTGCCCATAGAAAGTTTCCATCCACAGAGCATAATTATGACATGCCCAGCCCTGTGTTTATTTAAAGAATGAAAATTACTGTGGCAGTCAGCCTTTTTGCCAAGTTGTAGGAAAAATGACTTACCCCCAATTCCAGAGTTTGTGCCCTGCAGGGTGCTACTGCTTGAGAGGGGCCAGGAAAGAATGAGAATTGGCAACTTAGATAACCAAGGAGCTAGGTAGCCTGGAAGCTAAGTTCCTAAGGTGGGACCAGCCTCAGGTGGGAATGGCTGCCTCTGTGGGTTAGTTTACAGGGTGTGGGGAAAAGGCCCTCACTTCTCAAAATTTTTCCCTCACTAACTTTTTCAATTGCACTATTAAAAACTGAGTCTTCAGGGCCTTGAAGGACTTCTATTCTCCAAGCAGGGCCTCTGGAAATGCAACAGAAACACTTAAACTATTTTAGTCCACATTTTATTTGACAATGAGGCCCTTAGGGATTGAGAGGGCTGGGCCAAAAGGAAAGGGAAACTGAAAGGAATATGGATGCTGAAAAGAAGGTGTAGGCTAAAAAGGGTAGTAGAGGCTGAAAGGGAGATAGAGAATGCCTCTAAAGACACATTTTTCCTCTTTTACAAGGTCACTGGAGGCAAACACTTTCAATGAGAACTTGTTCCTCCTCTCCTCTCCCTCTCCCTCTCCCTCTCCCTCTCCCTCTCCCTCTCCCTCTCCCTCTCCCTCTTTCTCTTTTCTGTCTGTCTTCTCTCTTTATCTTTCTGTCTTTCTCTTTCTCTCCACCCCTTTCTTCCTCCCCTCTTTATTTCTTTCCTTTCTCTGTGCCTATGTTTGTCTCTGTCTTCTCTCTACTTGTTTCTCTTCTCTCTCCCCTCTTTGTCTCTCAGTCTCTGTCTGTCTCTCCTTTCTGTCTGTCTCTCCTCTCTCTCTCTCCCCCATATCTGTTTTTGTCTCTCTCCTTTGTTCTGTCCCCCCTGTGTTTGTTTATCTCTATTTCTGTCTGTCTCTCTCCTTTCTCTCTGGCTCCTCTCTCTCCATCTGTCTATGTCCCTTGCTCTCTCTCTTGCTTATTTCCCTCATACTCTGCTGTTCTTTATCTTTCTGTTTCCATGTCTGTCTGTATGTCCATTTTATGGGCTGCGAATAAATACTTGTTTTCTAATAGGGAGCAGCACAGAGACTTTTCTAGAACCACACTAAGACTGGCTTTAAATTGAAGTCCACAGCAACAGTTCTACTTTAGTAAGTTTTGGGAGAGGTGTACATGTGTGTGTGTGTGTGTGTGTGTGTGTGTGTGTGTGTTTGCAGGAAGGACAGAGCGAGAAGGAATCTTTGTGTTCCCCTAAAATCACCTAACAGTCATTTAATTTAATCCTCCACTCCATTTCTGCTTGGCTTTATTTATGAGGAGGCCTATGATTGTGGGACCAAGAATTTCCTGCCTTTCACACATGGTTCTGGGGAGGTGGTCCCAGTGTCTGGGCACCTATTCCAGAACCTGAGTTGTCTTTTCATCCATTCATTTATCCTTCTCATAAAATGTTGGATCTGAGATAAACATTTAGACATCATCTAATCTATTTTTTTCTAAAGCCTAATTTGTCCTAATTTTTTTTGATAAGGGAAGGTAATAAATTTTTCAAATAATTAAATAGCGAGTTTATCTTTGATGCTTAGAAAAATGTAAAATGTTCTATTAAAGAATACTTTGTGAGCCTTCACAGGCTGATAGCTACGTGATTACTACGTGATTACAGTGATTACTACGAAGTAGCATGACTTCACCAAGAACAGTTCATACAACATTAGAATCAAAGGACCATAAGTTTAGAGCTAGAAGCAACCCAAGAAGCTGAAATTCCTCATTTTTTAAAGGAAGAAATTGAGTATCAGAGAAGCAAAGTGATTGGCCAAAGTCATAAGGATATTAGGTAGCAGAGTGTAACATTATTCCCTGTGCTCTATTTTTTATTTTATTTTCTCTTTTCTTTTTGGACTGAATACTCAGATAAGGAAAATACTGAAAAGATAGTATAGCTTTCCTCAATGAAGCATTTTAACAAAGACTCTCATGTTATTCTTGTGTCCAAGACAGATGTAAATGAAGTGATAGAACAATTTGGTAGATTCAGAATTGTTGAATGTCTAGACACCAAGAATTATCATCAATGAGTTTCTAATAGAGAGCACTGGACCAAGTGTCTCTTTCCTATGTTGTCTAACATATTGTATAATGACTTGGATGAGTGCATCTATGGCAACCTTATTACAATCGCAGATGACACGACCCTAAAAGGATTAGCTAACATGTTGGATCTTTGTATCCACAAAGATATTCTATGTCCAAGAAAAGTTGTTCTATAGGAAAGATTAGAACAGTTCTTTTGTACAAGACTAACAGAAAGATGAAGGTGGAGAGGAACTTATTGATCATCTAAAATCATAGACTCCCATGGACTGAATGAGGTGACGCCATTTGCCCATTACCATGGAGCAAGATAAAGAATCTAGGTAGACTGGCTAGAAACCAAGTTTCCTGACTCCTAACACAATTCTTTTTCCAGTAGACTGTACCATCTCTCTATTTGCTCTGCTTGATTTTTAAAATTGTCATTTAATATTTAATATCCTTTTCCTGAAGATTTGTTTTTGTTACATTTTATTTTTCATTAATAAACATTTTTCTTTTTTCCACATTTTCCTCATCAGAAAAAATAATACCTTGGCAACAAATATACAGAATCGAGCAGAACAAATTTTTACATTGACCATGTCCAAAAATGTTATTTTTATTTTGCATATTTAATCTTTTGCATAGAGATTTTCATTGTCATCTTTGTGGAATTGTGGGTGATCAGAATTCTCAGTTTTCAAATTTGTCTATTTCTACAATGTTCTTGTTTTTGTATTATACTAATTGTATAACTAATATACTAATATTGTATTATACAATTATATTAAGACTAAGAATCTTGATGAAGTTTTAGCTATGGAAGCTTAAAGCAGCACTAAAACTTTTGGAATACTCTATATAAACTGTTAATTTGGCTCTGCTAATTTCATTCCACATCATTTTAAGGAAGCCTTCCCTAGTTTCTAAACTCTCCCTTTCATTCTTTCTCACAGCACAATAGTATCATATTACACTCATATACTGTAATTTGTTCAGCCGTCTTCCAACTGAAGGGAACTCCTTAGTTTTCATTTCTTTGACAACAAAAGAAGACTTTGTAATTTTTAAAAATTTCTGTGTTCTTTTCTTCTTTCTTTGATAGCTTTGGGTTATAGACCTACTAACAGGATAATTAAGTCAAAGAGTATGCCCAACGAATGTTTGTGGCAGCCCTTTTTGTAGTGGCTAGAAACTGGAAACTGAATGGATGTCCATCAATTGGAGAATGGCTGAATAAATTGTGGTATATGAATATTATGGAATATTACTGTTCTGTAAGAAATGACCAACAGGATGATTTCAGAAAGGCCTGGATAGACTTACATGAACTGATGCTGAGTGAAATGAGCAGGACCAGGAGATCATTATATACTTCAACAACAATACTATATGATGACCAGTTCTGATGGACCTGGCCATCCTCAGCAACGAGATCAACCAAATCATTTCCAATGGAGCAATAATGAACTGAACCAACTATGCCCAGAGAAAGAACTTTGGGAGATAACTAAAAACCATTACATTGAATTCCCAATCCCTATATTTATGCCCACCTGCATTTTTGATTTCCTTCACAAGCTAATTGTACAATATTTCAGAGTCTGATTCTTTTTATACAGCAAAATAATATTTTGGTCATGTATACTTATTGTGTATCTAATTTATATTTTAATGTATTTAACATCTACTGGTCATCCTGCCATCTAGGGGAGGGGGTGGGGTAAGAGGTGAAAAATTGGAACAAGAGGTTTGGCAATTGTTAACGCTGTAAAGTTATCCATGCATATAACCTGTAAATAAAAGGCTATTAAATTAAAAAAAATAATAATAAAATAAAAATAAAATAAAATTTAAAAAAAAAGAGTATGCCCAATGTAATAACGTTTAGGATATAGTTCCAAATTATTTTCCAAAATGTCTTGAGTCACTTTTCAAATGTACTAATAATATGTTAATGTAATGTGTCTTTTTTCTTGAAGTCCCTCCAATTTTTGTCATTTTTCTTTTTTTGTCAGTTTTGTTATGTTGAGTTTAAGGTGGAGACTTAGAGTTATTTTAATTTTTATTTTTCTGATAACTTTTTTCTTACAGTTATTGAGAGCTTGAATTGAGAAATGTATGTTCATATTTTTAAACTATCAATTAGGGAATGACTCTTTTTCCTGTAAATACAAATCAGTTCTTTTCTAACTTAGAGATAAGACCTTTATCAAAGAAACTTGATGCAGAATTTTTTTCCCCCAGTTAACTGTTTTCCTTCTAAATCTTAACTATGTTAATTTTGTTTGTGAAAAAGAAAAAAAAAATTTATAAAAACTGTCACTTTTTCCTCTTTGATCCTCTCTCACCCTTGTTTATTTTTTATTTTATTTTTTTTTATTTAATAGCCTTTTATTTACAGGTTATATGCATGGGTAACTTTACAGCGTTAACAATTGCCAAACCTCTTGTTCCAATTTTTCACCTCTTAACTCCCATCCCCTCCCCTAGATGGCAGGATGACCAGTAGATGTTAAATATATTAAAATATAAATTAGATACACAATAAGTATACATGACCAAAATATTATTTTGCTGTATAAAAAGAATCAGACTCTGAAATATTGTACAATTAGCTTGTGAAGGAAATCAAAAATGCAGGTGGGCATAAATATAGGGATTGGGAATTCAATGTAATGGTTTTTAGTCATCTCCCAGAGTTCTTTCTCTGGGCGTAGCTGGTTCAGTTCATTACTGCTCCATTGGAAATGATTTGGTTGATCTCGTTGCTGAGGATGGCCAGGTCCATCAAAACTGATCATCATATAGTATTGTTGTTGAAGTATATATCTCCTGGTCCTACTCATTTCACTCAGCATCAGTTCGTGTAAGTCTCTCCAGGCCTTTCTGAAATCATCCTGTTTCTCACCCTTGTTTAAACATGAACTCTTCTCTATCCCAAAATGAGAAAGATGTTTTCTTTCTTATTCCTCTAATTTATTTGAGATGTGATTTTTTATACCAGAGTTTATCTTAGCAAATAGTATGGCATGTTAATCCAAACCTAATTTCTGCTAGACTGCTTTCAGTTTTCTCAATAGTTTTTTAATAGTATTTAATGCATGTTTTGTTTCTGGAAAAAAAAAAAAAGAAATGCAATGGGAAACTGAGGAAAAAGCAGATTAGACCTTTTGCCTATGTGGGCTGTGATCTCATATAAGATAACTGAATGTGGAAGATGAAAAAAATTTGGCAACAGTAAAAAGTATCAATCATTCTACCAAGATTTAATTCTATATGTAAAAATAGATAAACATATCCATCTTGTCAGTATGCAAATTTGCTTTCATCTTTAATAAATGGTAAAATTACATGGATATCAAAGAATTGTATTAAAATAAATTTCTTTATGATTTATTATCAGTGAATGTTTGATTTGCACTTATTTTATATACCTATATACCAGAGGAGGAGACCTAAAAATTTCTCCGATGAAAAGGGATTGTAGGTAGAAGAAGCCAAGGTCTGTGGTATTTTCCTTATGTTATTGTTTTGAAACTAGGAATAAATAGCATGTATAAACTCTTTTTGCCAACTTAAAATACTATAAAAATGTCAGATATTTTGTTGACAGTTGAGAACAATAATGGGACCCAGGATGGATCCCTTGGATGGGGATAGAGTTGAATGAAGGGGATAAGAGAAAAGTAAGAGGGGAGGGAGATCTGAATGGGTTTGGAGACAAAACCACAAATGTGGAGTAAATGAAAAGGTACTATCACTCAATGACTAAAGTTTGAGAAGGGAATAGGGAGAATTATTTCTGCTACAGTCTTTTGGAAAAGGTTATTCCCCTTCAAAAGGATCCAGTCCAAGGTAGTCTTCTAGCCCTGGGCAAAACCACAAAGCAGGTGAGATTTGTGTCTGTCACTACCTATCTCCACATTTCCTGAACCCTCTGTTTGGTTTTATGTTTGGAATTATGAAGGCAAATAAACTCTCTTCTCTGGTAATGAAGGTAAAGTGATCTCTATAAGGATGAGATTCAGCTTCAATAAAGTTTGGCTTTCATTTGGGACCTCTGTATAAAACTTCCAGGAAATCTTGGAGTGGGAGAGTCACTAAGAGAGGCTTAGTACCAGCAGAGAGAAGCTCATCATTTGACCCAATATCTGTATTCAGGTCCTGCTTCTGGCATATACTAGCTGGGTAAGTCATGGATGCCACCCATGTGGGTGACCCAAAGCTCCAGGCAGTTCCCTTGAATTATAAGTGACAGAGGAATTGCCAATCTGCCTAGGTGGAGGGAATTTCACTTTGGAAATTTTTCCTCCTTCCTCCTCACATTGATGAAATCATAGGTCCTGACCAAAAAAAAGACAAAAAAAAAAAAAAAAAAAGAAATGCAAAGAGAAAGTGGAAAGAAAAGCCGCAGAGTTTTGGTTTTTGTTGACAAGTTTTAATATTCATTTAAAAAGGGGGGGGATAAGAAGAGGAAAAAGCAAAACCTTTTAATACTCTTTAGAAATTTTTAAAATCTCCTTATGCTTTAAACAGTTCTTGAAAGTTCCAAGCTAGTTTCCTGGTTCTGGAGAATTTTTGTTTAATAGGAATAGATTTTCAGGTCTCAAGATGTTAGGTGACAGGTAGGGATAGCTTTTTCATTAGAGACTCACTGGAGGTTGATTTGATTAGCTTGACTTGAGTCAATAGCATTTAAGTACTCTGGCCAGGAATTGTAGTTGCAGGGATCCAAAGGAATGTAAACATAGTTACTGCCCTTATGAAGCTTACATTCTAATGGGTAAGTCTATCAGTAAGCCTGAGTACTAGGTTATTTGGAGCTCCCTGAGGGAATGAATGGTGGGAACCAACAGGACCTGATGTCTTGGAACTGATAAATCTATCTATCATCTATCTATTTATTTATCTATCTATCTATCTATCGTTCTGTCTGTCTGTCTATTGATCTGTTTATCTATCCGTCTGTCTGTCTGCCTACCTGTCTGTCTATCAATTGACCTATCCATCTTTCTATAAATAGGTATCTCTATCTCTATCTATCTATCTCTGTCTGTCTGTCTATTGATATATCTGTCTGTCTGTCTGTCTGCCTACCTGTCTATCTATCAATTGACCTATCTATCTTTCTATAAATAGGTATCTCTATCTATCTATCTATCTATCTATCTCTATCACTGGTTAATCAGGAAAACAAACCAGCAATCCAGCAAACATTTATTGTGCTTGTTCTCTGTTCAGGCCCCATGAGACAGACTGAAACATAAAAATGTCTCTTCACAATTTATCATGGCCTCTATTTACTGGCTGCAGTGAAAAATTCCAGAATATGGAATTTTTAAAGATCTGAGGCAAATAATGTCTCTTTTCTCCTCCAACCTGAAAGAAAACCTGCCCCAGTGACCGCCTCTGAACTAGCTGAGTACTAGGTTATTTGGAGCTCCCTGAGGGAATGAATGGTGGGGCCCAACAGGACCCGATGCCTTGGAACAGGCGAGAAAGCTAGGAGGTGCTGGGTTTTCTTGGGAAGAGTGATCTGACAGCCTACAGTCTGCCTGGGGAGCTCAGTCTGCTGAAATGGAATTGTTCAGATGTGTGTTTCAAAATAGGATTTAAATGCAAAGGTTCAGATACTGGACAAACAGTTTGGTTTGGCATCCTCCCCACTGGCCTCCCTCGGAATGTATCCGAACCCATCCAAGTTTCCCTCTTCCCTGCTAGCAACTTGTTTATCATCACTTTTCCATTTACATGAATGCCTGTCTAAAAATCTGTGATCACTTCCCCACATGTGGTTTATATATCTGGCCCCAAGGAGCTTACTATCTAGTTGTAAAAGGAGAGACAGCTTGGCAAGTGATGGATAGAGTTTGGAGTTAAGCAGTACTAGGTTTGGATCATGTCATAGATACTTAGCTATATGACCCTATTCAGGTAATTTAATCTTTCTCAGCCTCAGTTTTCTCATCTATAAATGGGGATAATAGCATTTATCTTAACTGGTTCTTGTGAGGAATAAATTAGAGTATATATACACACATAAAATGCCATATATATGTATATGTACATATATGTGTGTATATATATATCTACATATATATAGTTAATTAGTAAGTTAATTAGTTAGTTTGTAAGCCATAAAGCAGAGTGTTTTCATAGTGTGGAAAAAGGATGAGACCTTGAGATGCTTTCAGGGTATAGCACATACTATTTTCACAATAATACTAAGATGTTTCATTTCTAATGCTGTAATAATCAATAACTGTAGCCCATATTAAAAAAATATCTCTTTGCAGAAGTGGGGGTGATCCCCAATAATTTTTTAAAATGTAAAAGGATTCTGAGACCAAAAAGTTTTGCCTTAAAGCAACCTGGGTGGCAGAAGTGATGAGACTCAGAAAATTAACTAATCATAACAGGCAGCTTAGTGGCAAACTGGATGGGATGGAGGGCTTGGAGTGAAAAATGCCTGAGTGTGAATCACCTCAATCACCTATTAGTTACGTGTCCCTGGGCAAGATATCATGTTGCAGTTACAACCTCAGATAGCCTCAAGTTCTTCATCTTGAAAATGGGGATAATAATAGCACTTATCTTACAAGGTTGTGGGGAATATCAACTGAAATAGCATAAACAAATTGCTTTATAAATCTTAAAGCACTTTATAAATGCTAGCTACAAGTGACATATCCCAAAGGGTTAAAAAAGAAACTTAGAAGCCATCCACACCAGTGATGGAACAATTAAGTAATGCAATGGATCTGGAGCTGGTCCTGGAGTCAGGAAAACCTGAATTCAAATCTGGCCTTAGATGCCATCTGTGAGACTCTGGGCAAGTCACTTAACCCTTCTTACCTAAATTTCCTTATCTATAAAATTAGTTGGAGAAGGAAATCACAAGCCACTGCAGTATCTTTGCTAAGAAAACCCCAAATAAGATCACAATTGGACAGACCTGAAACACTTGAAAGATAATAACAGGCTAGTGACTTCAAACTCAAATAGAAACAAAGGCCACTAAATTGTATGTAACAATGACTCCCTATGGGGGTATATAGTGATTTAGAAAACCACACATTAACATATCTATATTTTGTTGTATTTTTGTTTATTTCATTAACTACTTCCCATTTGTATTTTAATCTGGCTCTTTGAGAGTGCAGGCTGTATCTCAGTTGGGCTGTACGTTTGACATGTCTGATTTAAATCACTCCCCTACCTCATTTTATGAGTAAGGAAACCAGTGGGATTTGTGTAGCCTAGAATAAAGGACCAAAGTCAGGATAATTAGGGCAGGAATGTGGAAGAGGGACAAAGACCACTGGCCTTTGTGTTCCTCTGATCATGAATATATCTGGCATTTATGCTCCTCCAGACATTTCCCCTGGCTATACATGCTTCTTACATGTTTGCCCTTTATGGGTTTTCCTTGTGTGTTTATGCTTGTTCATGAACACACATCAAGCGTTCTCTGAGGGTTGACCATCTCCCATTGGTGATATAGCCCTCTGGGGGAGGGTGTGCCCCATGTGTGCATGTTGGGGGTGGGGGAAGAAAGGAAGGAATCTCTTTGCTTTGCTGTTCCACTACATGCCTTTTGCTTTGAACCAATATGTCCTGTCTGGTTGGTTTAGTAAAAGTAAATACATCAAATGGGAGTGCAGAGGTTAGCAACCTGGGGTTTAGCATATAGATTGAGCCACATTTACAACATGCCCTGACCTTGGCAGGCATCCAGAAAGGCTCCCCCATGAGAGGGGCTCCAGGTGGAACATATAGATGAGAAAACTGAAGCCTACAGATTTTGTGACTTGCTCAAAGTAACCCAGCCAGAAAATTGGAAGAGCCAAGATTCAGCCCCAGGTCCTCTGTTGTTTAGTTATTTCAGTTGTCTTCAATTGACCCCATTTGGAGTTTTCTTGGCATTGATACCAGCATGGTTTGCCATTTCCTTCTCCAGCTCATTTTATAGAGGAGAAATGGAGGCAAACACTCTTAAATAATTTGGCTAGAGTCACAGAACTAAGAAGTGTCTGAGACTGGATTTGAACTCAGGAAGATGAATTTTTCTGACTTGTATCCCCTGCACAAACTACCTGTTTCTTACCAATCCAATATTCTCTCCATTGTACCACATCTCGAAATGGTGACATCTAAGCATATTTGTAAAACCTATGCATATTATTATTTGTTAATGGTCACCGATTTCTTAAATTCAGGCAGCAAATCTTCTTTTAAAATCAACACATAATTATCCTTCATAACAGAGCCCTAACTCATTAATTTGCTAATTATTATTTGTTTTGCTAGATATCAGGCGTGAGTTAGGACATAGTATATAAACTTAACCTGGGAAATTTCTAGCTGCTTATGACCCTCAATTTAATTTCATATAGTCCTTAAGGCAAATAGCAAGCAGTGCTATTCCCATTTTTCTGTAGTTGCAAAAATACAACATGGTTTGACTACTTTTTAGCAACCCTATTCTAAAAAGATACAAGATGAAGATCGTATTCCATGAAGACTGATCTCTCAGAGTCTTTTTCTGAGTTTTGCTTCTCTTTTTTTTTTCAGATCTGTGTATTTTGTCTGAGTGATTTTGTATCCATTCTCCCACTACTCTTCATTTCTTCCCTCTCCCAGCTCTGTTTTTGTCTTTTTACAGAACCAGAATGTGTATTTTCATTATAGTCCCTATTCCTGTTCTTAATTTTAAATGTGGAATGTTGTCTATTTCTCTCTTAAAAAAAAAGATACTAATTAAGTTGCTTTTTCCTTATGTGTGGCCCTAAATTGATTTTTTTTTCACTGTGGATCAGGGGCCCTCAGGAAAAAAACTTTTTCCTACATCTGGCATAAACATAGAACCATCTTCTGCTTTCAATTGTGTGTTCTGCAAAGGAATGGATGCATTCTATTTCTTTACTTCATCTACATGATATCTAGCATAGTATCTGGGATCCTAAAAATCCATTTATTTTTTCATTCAACACCTACTGTGCACCTCTAGGAGGATCAGCAGAGGCAGCAAATGCATCCTTCCCTGATTCTCTAGGGAGAATCAAACTGAAGCCAAGGAGGGAAGCCATTTCTAATTCATAGATCACATTGTGAAGGTTGGAAGCTCAAACTGAATTTGACTCATCCTCAGAACAAGGATCCAGGAAAACATGCTGATTCCATAGAATGTCCTTAAATGTTTCACCTGATAGAATCACATCTATAATTATCTCTGTCTCTTTGTCTCTGTCTCTCTGTTTGATTGTGTTTTTTTTTTCTGTCTCCGTCACATCTGTGGTTATCACTCTCTCCCCCTCTCCTCTCTGTTTCTCTCTTCTTTTTCTTTCTCTGTCAATTTGTCTCTCTCTTGCCAACAAATGACCTCAAATCCATATAAAGGATATCAGAAACACCCCAGTTCTTAATACCTCCTGGATGTCTCAGAGCTACATTATTTATTAGATGTTTTATTGATGCTTTACATATATATTTATATCACTGTTATTTTCCCATAACTTAGTATCCTGTTCTCCATAAATGCTCCCTTGTAACAAATAAATTATAGCCAAGAAAAATAAATCAACTTATTGTCCATATCTTACAATGCATGCCTCATTTTGTACCAGCAATTCTTCACATCTCTGGCAAGAAGCAAGAAGCATTTTTAAAATTCATATTTGGTCACTCTGTTGTTCACAGTTCTTAAGAATTTCATGTCATTGTCATCATTGTATAATTCTTCTGGTTTTCCTTACTTGATTATCCAACAGTTTGTGTAAATCTTCTTATGTTTTTCTGAATTCTTCGTGTTTGTCACTTTTTATGATCTGATAATATTCCATTACATTTGTATATACCAGTTTGTTTGACTATTCCCTAGTTAATGAGCACACACTTTCCTTCTAATTTTTTGCTGCTATAAAAATAGAGCTCTAAATATTTTTGCATATTTATGTACAAAAATCCATATCTAAAGGACATTCCCCTCTGCCTTTGACCTTGTTGGAAAATATGCCTCATAGAGATACTTGCTGCATCAAAGCATATGCACACTTCAGTGATTTTATTAGTATAATTTCAAATTGTTTTCCAGAACATTTGGATTAATTTATGCTAAGCTCACTTTACTGAGGCTGAATTCCAAAGAAGTCAATACTCGTGTTCAAAGTTACCCAGACTTCTGGGTAAGGGCTTATATCTGCTCATCATAGCTTTACTCCTATTTCAGCTTTAGTAAGGCAGACAATGATTTGGGATGGATGAATCTAACATTCAAGGCACTTCATAATCTTGCTTTCCTTTCTTTAATGTTTTCTTTCATCCTACAGTGTTTGTACTCTGCTACAGCCAAGATAGTCCTCATTGTCTCTCAACTTTCAATATATTCTCTGCCTCCTGATTTGTGCGATTCCCATACATGGGACACTAAAAACTGCAGGACAAATTTTGTATCTCCTATTCCTAGGAAGGAACAAGGAAGAGAGAGAGAGAGAGAGAGAGAGAGAGAGAGAGAGAGAGAGAGAGAGAGAGAGAGAGAGAGAGAGAAGAGAGACAGAAAGAGAACAGAAGAGACAGAGAGAGAAGAGAGAAGGAGACAGAGACAGAGACAGAGAGAGAGAAAGACAGAGAGAGAGAGAGAAAGACAGAGAGAGAGAGAGAGAAAGACAGAGAGACAGAGAAAGACAGAGAGACAGAGACAGACAGAGAGACAGAGACAGACAGACAGACAGACAGAGACAGAGAGACAGAGAGAGACACAGAGAGAGAGAGACAGAGAGGGAAGAGAGAGAGAGACAGAGAGACAGAGAGAGACAGAGAGAAGAGATTGAGAACATTTATTGCATACTTAGTATTTGTCAAGTACTGGGACAAAAACTGAGAATTCAAATCCCTACCCTCAAGGAGCTTACTTTCTAATGGGGCAAAATGATACTTTAGGAAAGCTGGAAAGGAATCAAGATAAGGAGAAAGCTGACTTATCAAAGTCCAGGGTTGCTCCAGAGATGAAGTCTAGTTTTCTGGTGAGGAAAGAGCAGAGATAATGTCTTGAGTGGAGATATTCAGAAATGAACACAAAAGGATCAATTGTCAAACAGGTTACTGAGTACACAGGACAACTTAGCTTTTTACCGTTCTATCTTTTCAAATTTTGTTCCTTGGTATTACTTGGTACTAAAGAGAGTATGCAACTATGAAAGAGATATTTGAATTCTAATTATTCATATCATTTATTATCCATGAATACACATAATTCTCTAAATAGTTTAACCAAAAATAGAATATTGGGGGCAATTTCTAATAATTATAAATAGATAACAAATAAATTTTTAAAATCTGAGAAAATTGATGAGAATCTATATGATATCATACTTGGGAAAGCCAACTAGTCTAACTCCTTCATTTTACAGAAGAAGGAACAAATAATCTACTTAATGTCACATAGATGGTAACTATCAAAGGTAGGATTTGAACACAGATCTTTTGATGCTGGATCCAGTGCACTTTACATTTCCAAATGTGCTCTCCTGTGTCCTCTAGCAGCTCAGTTACCCTCTTAAAGGCCTCAAGGCTCACAAGCAGATTTTTCTAATAGACATTTCCCACCCCCCACAGTTCTTAATTCAATTTTGTTTTATTTTCAGTTCAAAATGCTCTCCTTCCCCTACCATCCTCCACCCATTAAGAAGGCAAGAAAAATAAAATCCATTACAAATATAGAGACATGCAAAACACATTTCTGCATTAGCCATGTTCTAAAGATAAAACAAACAAAAAAACTCCCCCCAAAATAGAAGAAAACGTGCATCAGTCTGTACTGGAGTCCATCATTTCTCTTTCTGGAGATAGATTCTACTTTAAAGCATCATCTAAATGTGGTTGAGAAGGGCAGCAGATAGACAACTGGTCCCAGAAATGAGGAAGAACTGGGTCCCATGGGTCTGACACATACTGGCCATGAGATGCAGAATGAGGCAATGAGCAAGTCCTGCTTCAGAGGCTTACTAGCTGGGTGACCTTGGACAGGTCTCTAAATTCCTCCCTACCCTGTTTTTATCATCTGTAAAATGGGAGTAATAAGAGCACCTACTTCTTTGGGTAGTGATCAAATCATTATTTGTTCATTATTTCACTTGATAAGCATTTTAAGTACCTGCTATGGAACCAACAATGTGTTATAAGATTCAAAGTGATACATAGGAAAAAGTACAACCGTCCCCGTTTTCTAGGAATTTACATTCTGATGGGGGCAGGAGAGGCAACACATAACATATGTTATGTAACATGTAACATATACTTATATTATACATATAGTCAAATGAGGCAACCTAAGTAAAGTGCTTTGTAACCCTTAAATGATATGTAAATGCTAGCTATTGTTATTATTAGTAATCTTTTGATTACTACCTATTATTACTATTTCTACTCCTATTACTTCTCTTATTCCTACTTACTAGTAGCAGTACTCCTACTCCTATTACTACTCCTATTCCTATTACTACTGCTACCACTTACTAATCCTTACTACTCCTCCTCCTCTTCCTCTTCTTCCTTACTATTATTGAAGAAGATGAGGAAGGAGGAGGAGAAAAAGGCTTGATTATACCATGGAAAGAATAGCTCTAGAATAGAGAAATGGGACTAAACTGGCAACATCATTGGTATTGGGCAAGAGGATACTCCCTGTGCCTAGACAGACCAGCATCTTCTTCAACTTACAATCTTCCAGAGGTACCTAGGTTGTGACATACACCAGTGTAATGGGCTGAGGCTTGAGTTGATGCACTGAGGTCCCAAGCACATGAGGCTAAATAGTAATTGGACTATACTCTATTAATAAATATGCTTGGAGAAAGAATGGCCCCTGCCCAATCTCTGTGCAAGTCCTGATGTGTTGTATAGGAAATGATGATTTTGGTGGGTGGAGGCAGAGAGACAGGAAGAGAGGCTGGGGGAGATTGGCCTGGGTTCTATGCTCGTAGCTGCTGGTCGTGTGGCTGCTGGTCTGGCTAGCTTCTAGACTCAGTTCCCTTTTACCTTTGATCCCCTTCTACCTCCGATTCTTCTTCATCTCTACCTCCGATTCTTCTTCATCTCTACGGAGAATAAAAGATTGAAGATTTTCCCCTAACCTGAATTCCTGACTCTGGCTGATTTTAAAATACGCGGTCTTTACACACCAGTATATATCAGAGGTTTTCCTGACTCTAAGCCAACCTATCTATTAGCTATCTTATGTCACCCTTCTAGAGTCAGGATCTGAAATTTCTTATATGACCTTGGGAAACTGACCTAACCTGCCTTGTCTTCAGTTTTCTCACTGGTAAAATGAGAGGGTTGTACTAAGTGGCCTCTGAAGTCACTTCCAGCTCTAAATCTGTGACCCATGGGGGTCCCTTCTGATCCTTTGTTTTTTAAAAAATAATCATCTTGTATAAGATTTTTTTCCCAGTGCCTGGGGAGTTCTTGTGAGATAAGAAAGTAGAAGGTGTTGGCAATTATTATCATCCATAAATATGTTAATGGATATTTATCTAACTGTCACATGAGTAAATAGGCCTATTTCCCAGTGTCTCCCAGGAGAGTTTGGAGATTGTCTAGGGCACTACAAAGAGAATCTCAGAGCCAGAGTTCCAGTTGGGCCAGGTTTCTGGGACCAGGAAAGATAAGGATGCACCTGAGAGGACAATTGAAAAGAGAGGTGGGGAACTGAGTTGGAGAGGATGATGGGGCCTAATACTATAAATTGTTTGTACCTATCTTAGTCTCACCTTTTGGGAATAAAGTCATTATTCTGCTCCAGAAGATTGGCTCCAAAGGTCTGGTATTGTCCTACTGACCTACTTGAAGGTAAGGATGGGACACAAAGGGACTGAATTCCCAAGGTTGCTGCTACAAGAATATCTATGTGTACCCGAAAGGTTAGCAGGGAAGACTGAGCATTTGCAATCTATAGGCTTCTGTACTGTTTCTGAGCATCTTTAATTCTGATCACAAACAAGCAGGGTTTTAGTTTTGAATTTCCATGGCTATTTCTCTGGTCACCTGAAAAACAAGAAAGCACAGTGAATAGAGTACCAGGCCTAGAGTCAGGAAGACTCATTTTCCCGAATTCAATTTTGACTTCAGACACGTATTAACTGTGTGACCTGGCAATAGCTTAAAAATGCACAAAGACTTTTAGGATATGATGGCTAATGTGGAAATACATTTTGCATTACTTCAGATATATAATGGATATTGTATTTCTTGTCTCCTTAGTAGGTGGGAGAGGGGTGGGAAGAGGGAGAAAATGTGGAATTGAAAATAAAAACTTAAAAAAAATTAATGAGACTTCTAGAATATGAAAGAGAAATTAGGAAGCAAATTGGAAAGTCTGAAAACCCCACCAAATCTGGTTGTGGTAGGAGGGGGACAGATTATGGAGGGTTTCAAATACCAGAGTATTTCATATTTGATCCTATAGGTAATAGAGACTCATTGAAGTTTATAGGACAGAAGTAGAAATCTATACTTCCTTAGCTCCTTAGTGAGTCTAAAAGAAATCTTAGTGAAAGGATGATACTAGCAAGCCTATCTAACAGGGAGAACAACTTCTGAGACTCATTGGAAGAAAGTCATCAGGATGATTTCCCTACATTACAGTCAAACTAATCTGCTTATGGTTGAGTCCATCTCTTTATACCAGTACTTTCCCAATGACTCTACTATTAATGACCAGAATCCTGATCATTATACATATATATATATATATACATATACATGTGTATATAAATATATCTACATATATGATATATATAAAACATGCGATACATATAAATTATATTATATATAAATTATATATATAATTATATATGATATATAAATAAATAAAATAAATTTATATATTCTATATATGCAGATATATGTGAATGTATATGGGTATATGTATATGTGTGTATATATATATGAAACAACAATAATAGAATTACACATAGGTGTTCATAGAACTGAGAGCAAAAAGGGACCATTTAGTTCAACTCATTATTTTCAGATTAGAAAACTGGGACCCAAAGGGGCTAAGTGATTTGTCCAATCACACATATAGTAAGTAAATGGAAGATCCAGGATTTGAATATGATTGTTTTAGACTCCAAATCTAGTCCCTTTGCCCCTGTATCCCTGGGATGCCCCTCCATTTGCTTAGCTAGTTGGGGTGACACAGAATGACATTTGAAATTTGTTCTTGAAGAGGACCATGACATGAGGGAGATGATATCATGACATGCAAGTGAGTTGGATTTAAGTGAGGGAAAGATGAACAAGGTCACCTGGCTTACTTTCCCCTCCATAGCCATCGGGATCAAGTGGCAAAAGATAGATCAAGACGACTGGACATAGCCCTGGATGTGGTGGGAGATGTTGGCCTTTTTAAGCTAAGGTCTTTAATAGGTCTCAGTTTAACTGAGACAACCACCCATTTAATAATTAAACTAGGTAAGAATTAAAGCTAAGAATTGACTAGTCAAAAGAAGTCATCTCAGGTAAAGAAAGGATGAAAGACTAGGAATTCCCGATACACAGACTCAGGGAAGGAGGGAATGGAAACAATTAGGAGCAGTTAGTGCTCAGGGAATAACAGGGGAGTGCCAAAGAAGCAATCAGCACCTATCCCCCAAAGAGCACTGGAGAATAAGTTGGAGCAGATGGCCTGGGTTTCACATAAGCCTGGAGTGACCCTGTGGTGACAGAGGGGATTAATTCAACACTGTTTGCTAACAGCTCAGAGATAAGGCTTCATAAAGTGGTATTCCAGGAGGTGGATTTCCTTTTAACACTTACTCTAGCTGGAGCATTAGTGACATCCATTAGGACTGGACTGGTGATTTTTTTGGGAATGGGAATTCCTAGATGAGGAAAGTCCCTTTATTAATATAGACCTCTCATTGCCTGCCATTTTAGAGTTTGGGAGACTTTCCCGATCCTAGAGCATTGAGAAGCTTAGTGGCTTTTCTGATATCACATTTGTTGTTGTGATTGTAGTGTTTGACTCTTCATGACTTCTTCCTTTGGGTTGTCTTGACACTGGAGGAGCCTGCCATTTCCTTTTCCTGCTCATATTTTTGATGGGGAAACTGGGACAAACAGGTTGAAGGTATTTGCCCAGAGTCACACAGAGAGTGTGTGAATTGAATTCAGGAATATGAGTCTTCCTGACTTCAGGCCAAGCACTCCATACACTGCATCATCTAGTTGCCCACTAAGACCCCAAGGCATTCATTATTTCTAAATAAGAGATCTAATTTGAGTTGCTATGCATACAGGTCTTATGTCCCATTTCCTCAGGCTCTATGCTTTATTATGAAATGTTAGCTACTAATGTGTCAGTTAGAGACCAAGTCTTGCTACTATAAATTAGGTTTTGAATTCCCAATCTGTCTCTGAGGGATTTCATGCAACATTTCCTCTCTAGGACTCAGTTTACCTATCTATAAATTGAAAGGTTTGGCTTGATCATCTCCAAGGTCCCTTCCAGCTCAAAATCTTACAATCCTATTAACCAGTGATTTTTGTTGTTGTTCAATCATGTCTGACTGTGATTCTGTGGATTGTACTGTCCATGGGATTTTTTTTGGGCAAAGACAGTGGATTGGTTTTCCATTTCCTTCTCTAGTGGGTTAAGACAGGGTGAGGTTCAGTGAATTGTTCTGGATCACACAGCTATTAAATATTTGAGGTTAGATTTGAATTTAGGTCTTTTTGATTCCAGGCCCAGTACTCTATTCACTGAATCACCCAGCTACCTGAAACCAATGATTCTACTAAAAGCCGATAGTCTCCTCCCAATCATAGAATGTTTTTATTCAGTTTATATATATATATACATATATATATATACACACTATAATATACATAGCATTATACATTATTATTATATTATTTTATATTATCATATGTTATATCATTGTTAAGTAATATGTTAGCATATTACATATTATGGTTATATATCACATAATATATTATTATTTATGATCATGATATGTGTCTTGCAAATTTTAAAATACTATATAAATATGGGCTATTATTATTAAATTATGTATAAGGTTTCTTCCAATTATAAATTCATAATCCTATAATATAATTGGGTAAAAGCATAACCATCCTATTACTTAGGAGTACTACTATGTATTACATTATACTATTATTATACCACATATACTATTATTACATACAAATATGTTATATTGTGTTGTTTATGTTGTTACAATTATTGTTATAATGTATATATTATATTATGTTGTATATGTGTATATTATCTCATTTAAGCCTCATAACAACTTCCAAGTGATGTGCTATTATTATTCCTATTCTACAGGTGAGGAAACTGAGTTTTAGAGAAGTTAAGCAATTTGTCCAGTGTCCCCACCACTAGTAAATGTATGGGGTAGGATGTGAACTCAGCTCTTCCTGTCTCCAAGTGTAGTTCCATCGACTATTACACTGCTTAGAGAGTAATGTCCATAACCATTGAAAGGAGTTTCAGACATTTTGGCAGGCCAGGTCACTGGGATAGTTTTTTGGGGAGAGATCTCCACAAAACACCATGTGAGTACGCTCTAGTTGAGTAGGTGGTCACTTATACAGTGCAATTTAGGGACTTCAACACAACTGAGAATCATGAGACATCAAAATGGGCAGCAAAGATTCAGACCACAAATAGTCCATACATGGTGACCCTTAGCCATATTCTCCTATCAATTTGTCACACAGAGTCCTTCATTTCTCCTCACATTGGGAGGATACCAAAGGAATGCTCAGGCTTTCCATCTGTCTTCCCTCACCTTCACCATTGATCATCGTTAATTCCTTTAAACATTTTTTTATTCTATTTTATTTTGGGGGGTAAAGCAATTGGGGTTGTGATTTGACTAGGGTCACACAGCTAGTAAATGCTAAGTGTTTAATGCTGGATTTGAACTCATGTCTTCCTGACTCCAGGGAGGTGTGCTATCTACTGCACCATCTAGCTGCCCTATTTTTAATTACTTTTTTAAAAAATATTTATTTTTTAAAATTTATATTTATTCTAAATAAATAAATACATTTAATTTATAATGAGCTAGGTATCCCCAGATTACCCAGGTTGGAAGTATAGGGGCTACTCATGGACCTGATCTCACTCTGATTGGTACAGAAGCTTTGTCCTGCTCCATTTCTTTCTTTTCCTTTTCCTTTTCCTTTTTTTTTTTTTGCTGAGACAATTGGGCTTAAGTAACTTGCCCAGGGTCACACAGCTAGGAAGTGGTAAGAGTTTGAGGCCAAATTTGAACTCAGGTCTTCCTGACTTCAAGGCCGATGCTCTATCCACTGTACCACCTAGCTGTCCCATCCTGCTCCATTTCTGATCTGGGTCTTGCCAATCTGGTGGCTTCCCACTCTCAAGGGCTCATGATATTAATGCCAAACCTGGCACAGACATATGATTGGTTAGCCAATAGCAACTTGAAATTCCACAGCTTGAAACCTGCCAGCCTCCACCTCCTTGATTTGTTGTTTGGGGCTCAGTTGTTTTTTACTTTTGTCTGATTCTCTGTGACCCTATTTGGGGTTTTCTTGGCAAAGATACTGAAGTGATTTGCTATTTCTTTATCCAGCTCATTTGATAGGTGAGGAAACTAAGGCAAACAGGGTTAAGGAATGTGTCTAGGGTTACACAACTAATAAGTATCTGAGGTCATATTTGAACTCAAGAAGATGAGTCTTCCTTACTCTAGGTTTGGCATTATCCAGTGTGGCCCATTTCCGTGGTAACTGAGATTAAAGATATCTTTAATCTCAGATCTGGCTCATTTTAAAATTCTGTGTCACCCAAGTATACAATAATAGTGATAGAATATTGTAGTAAAGTTGTAACTATATTTAAGAGAAGCTTGGGATCATTAAAGAAGCTAAATTTCTTGAAAACCACCCAGTCCCTGCTTCTTTCTCCTATTTAGTTCTGGGCCCAATCTATTGTCTGTGCTGTGTATCCCGAATATACATACTTATGAACAGAGACTATAAGTTGCCCTCCTAACTGCATGTCTAAGTTTGAGTAATAGACATATTTCAGTCACTTATTCTTTCCTCTGGGGATGGTCAAATCAAACTTTTTAAAGTGGTTTCAGATTTCTTTTAGGAGGGATAGAATGTTACAAGGCTTGATGCAACAAGCACAATATCATGTACAGACAGGAGCATCTGGAGAACCTCATCATCCACAGGGAATCCCTCTTCAACTTGGACTCTGTTGGATCACCCCATCACAGTAGTGAACATCTTTCATGAGAATATGCCTTCCTGTTTTATTCTTCAACTGACCTTTATGATCAAATGGTAATTGAGCAAGGTTTTTTCCTATTGTTAAATCATCTATCTTTCAATTATTTTTGATTTTTGATGAGTGGGTGGGAGAGACCTTGTTTGGATTGAAGGCCTTAGCAGCAGCACTGTACTAAATCAAATGATTTTTCTTGAACAGCAGAGTTGAAATGAGTAAATAAATATGGTGGAAATAAGCATCTCATCTTCTTGACATTTAGTCAATTGAAAAATAGTAAAGAAGTGATCCACTGTAGAATGTTACTTGCAAACATTATCCTCTTCTTTTTCCTACCAATGTTTTTGTTGTACAGTTGTTTATAAAAAACAGTCTGTTGTCCAGAGATGATCATATCTAATTCTTCACGACTCTTTGGGGGTTTTCTTGGCAAAGAGAGTAAAGTGCTTTGGTATTCCTCCTCCAGCTCATTTTATAGAGGAGGAAGCCTAGACAATCAGGATTAAATGACTTTCCCAATATCTAATTGGTGTCTGAGGTCAGATTTGAACTCAGGGCTTCTGGACTTCAGGTCCAAATCTATCTGCCACACCACTTTGCAGCCTCTTTCTAATAATAGGCTCATCAAAGATGCCCTTGAATGATGCTCACAAAGGCTTTATGTTAGTGGCAGTGTGGTTAGTGTATGTAGCTTAAAGTGCTTAATACAAGAAGCATATCCCTATACTCTACCAATAAATGGTTGCCTTCTTGTTAGCAGAGACCCAAGTATTAGAGTTAGGGTCAGAGGAAATGGATCCTGTTCACCTCTGTGACTAGAGAAAAGTCTTTTCCTCTCTCAGCCAGAATTTCTTCACTGACAGAATACAGGAATATAGATTTAAAATTCCAAGGGACCTTAGAGGCCAAGTCAAACCATCTCATTTTACAGATAATGAAACTGAGGTTGTGAGAATTTAAGGGATTTGCTATACAGCTAGTCTCTGTATGGTAGGACTTGAATCAGGTCTTCCTGACTCCATGTCTAAAGTTATCCACTAAATTCCAATCCAGATGGCTTCCCAGGGCCTCTTCCCCTATATTTTTAGGAGGGAAGCAGCAGACATTCCTGTGGCAGTCTCTGCAGGCATGTTCTACTCGATGAGGTGTCTTCTAGTTTAGTAGGTATCCAGAAGACAGAATCAAGACAAATGGACACTCCTGTGTCAACAAGGAAATGTTCATGGAAATGGCTTTGACCTTGGCTCTGCTGACATGGTTTTCCCTTCTGGCTCATTTTTAGGTAGCCCTTCATATCTGTCTATATGAATTGAAATGAGAATAAAACAACACTTCCCCCAAAAAAATATTCAAATGAGGCTAAAAATGGAATCATACCAAATTTCTGAAGGACTAGGAGCTTCCTTTCCCTATGAGTTACTGATGACAAGCGTAGCAAACACTAATAAAATCCAGGCATGGATAGTTCCTCAATGAAGGATTTTCCAATATCTTAACTTTATGGGAAGCCTTCAGAACTGCAACAATACCCAGGGAACCAGAGTCGCCATTTTGTTTACATGTTCTGACAACTGTCCTAAGACTGTCCAACAAAATGCTTGAGGACAAGAATACATTTTCTCTATCCCTGTATGTCTCTACAATCCCCAAGTCCCAGATCCATTACACCCTTCATAGGTTCTTATCTATATAGTTATCCCTTCTGTATCACAACTTTTCCCATGGTGGTTTTAATATATTGCAACTTGGAATAACAAATTAAATAGGAACTTTTTGAAAGTTTTGTGGAAGCCATAGACAACATGTGAAGACCAACAGATGACAGAAAAAGTTTAGAAACTACAAAGTGCATAAAATATATGTATAGTATTATATAATATTAATATATTTTATCTTTTAATCCCATAATTCAGACTTCTCTGATATGAAGGGAGGGCCAAAAAACTTTATACAGATTAAACAGATCATAGGGGTGTACCCAGCCCTAACCCCCATGTTGTGGAAGGGATAACTGTACTGTGTTTTTCATGAGTATTTGTTGAATTGCCCCAATTCCCTTCATTCAAATCTTGGCTCTTCCACTTACTAGCAGTGAGATCTTGGGTAAAAACCACTTAACTCTCTAGGGCCTTCCTTTTCTTATCTACAAAAAGAAAGGATTGGACTAGATGACCTCTAATATCTCTCTCAATTCTAAATGTCATGATCTTTACATGGGTACTGCCTGCTCTGCATTTTAAGATAAATTTTTAAACCATTAAAATTTTTTACAATTTAAGATGAAATATAATAACTAAATTCAGCATAGTGACAAGAACACTGACTTGGAATTGGGAGAATGAGGGTCCAGTTCCTGCTTTGTGAATTAATAATTGATGACTTTGGAAAATGAGGATTTGGGACTACTTGACTTTTGAGTCCCTTTCCAATTCTACAGTTCCACAGTTCTAACAGAGCTTTAACTAGGCCAGGGTGGCTGGAGTTTTGTCTGAGAGTTCCAAAATCCAAGGTGGGCAACACACATACCTCCTCCCAGCTACTCTCCAGAGATAATAGTATGATACCATGAGGTCTGACTTTCTCTCTCACCTGGCCCCAGGCTGCCACTCTCAGGGGCCTGTTATTAAAGCTTCCCTTTACCACCGCCTGTTTCTACCCTACTTGCTATTTCACAGGGGCAAATCTAGACTTCTTGGAATCCGGGTGGCCCTTCTCCTAAGTTGACTAATGTTCTTTGTGCCACCCTCATTGCCTATTTCCTTGTCCCCCTTCGACTACCTTCCTTTTTATCATTAGTGCCCTTGCTTACTGTTTTGTTCCAGCTAAAGTATTCCGAGTTATGGCTCTGGAATCTAAGAATGAACCAGGAAGCCAGAAAAGCAAATTATTCTGAGCTGATCCTATTTACCTGAAAAAAGTTTAAACCTCTAAAAAAAATTCTTTCTTCTCCTCTTTATTTCCATTCCCCTCCACCTCACACAGTCCCCCTTCTCCCAACCCCCTCTCATCCTACCCATGCAGTTTGAATTTGGGTACAACAAAGTCAAACTCTCCATCAGAAACATATGTCAGGAGAGAACCGGGAGAGCAAATGCCGCAGGTCCAGAGTGAAATCTGATCCGGGGACATTTTCCCTGAAATCTGTACTTTCTTATTTGGCTGAGCTAGTGAAGTTGTAGCTCAGAGCTGTCTAACCCTCTTGGAAGATGATGACTAAGAATAAAAACACTCGCTGCAGGACTGTCATCATTTCCAAAGGAAGCGTAATAAATACTTTACAACTGGACTGTTTTCTCCCTTTCCCTGTGTACAGTCATAAACCAGTTTGAGGATCCAATTTATTAAGCCTAAAAACAATTAGAATTAAGCTTCTGAACTATATCTGGGAACAACTCACAATTGAGAAAAAAAAGAGAAGGTGTACAGACCACATAGCCTTAATAATCCCTTTCTCCATTCCACCAAAATAAAAAAAAATTTTTTTTTTTCATTTCTTCTAGACTGTACAGGGCTCTTCTCCTTGGTATTATTAGCTGCAAGTGGATTTTACCCTATGCCATGGCCCTTGAAACATTGCACTAAAGCCCAATCAACAAAATTAGCTAAATTAAACTCCATTTCAAATGCTTGCCTTTTAAGAAAACTTAGCATTATATTCTTTTATAAAGCAATTATTCTCCCTCAAGCACCTCCCTCCTCCAAATGTATCTGGGGTTTTTGAGATTTGTTAGTTCTGATATATCCAGTTTGATTGGAAATTGACATCTGCCTGTGCTCAGGAAAGTACTACATAAACTAATTATGCAGAATCTCAGATTTTAGAACTGGTAGGAGCCTTATGAGCCATTCAGTCTAAGCCAGACCTGACAAAAAATCCCTCCCCACTTGCAGAGAGGAAGGAACCCATTATCTTCAGAGATTCATTCCACTTTTAGACAGTTCTTATTAGGAAGTTTTTTCTTCTATAAAGTCTAAGTTGGCTTCTTTGTGAGTCCCACCCAGTGCTCCTAGTTCTGCCCTGTAGGACAAAACAAGTCTAATCCTTTAACAGAAGGACTCTTCCAATATCTCTGTTATCATCCTACTTGAGCATCTTTTTCTTTACAATATATATCTCCAGTTCTTTCAACCACTTACAGCCTTCTTCTGTCCAGGTTGACTTCATCTGAACACTGACATCCTTTTTCAGGAGACAAATACAAAATAAAATGCCATCATTCTTAATTCATTCACTTATTCACTCATTAAACAAACATATTTCCATCATAGCCCATAAAGCACAATGACAGAAAAATGAAGCAAATGCAAAAAAGAAAAAAAAAGTCTATAATTCAATTCAGTAAACATTCAG